>NC_087482.1:10074137-10383209 GCF_036417665.1 Passer domesticus | reverse complement strand
GAGCTGCGAAGGTTAACTGGAAACTTACAGGTAGAATCGGACTCTGGCATTGATGAGTGGCTCAAATCATTAGGCTTGGGATCATGGTTGCGCTCTATTGTTAGAGTCATTATTATAGTAGGCATTATGGCTTTGTTAGTAGTGTTAGTTTTGCCTTGTTTATGCATGTGCTTACAGAACATGGTTCAAAGAATGATATTTGCTGCATCTAATCAGACTATGCTTGTGCAACAGAAAAACAGGGGAAGTGTGGAGGATTTTGTGAACAGCTGGCTAGCTAACAAAGGTCACACTGACATAATGCCGTTAATTAAGCAAGAAGGAGACGAGGATAGGAGTCAGCAGTCAGTGTCCAAACCTGGCAAGGGCACTGTACCCTTGGTGCAACATCAGGATGGGGGAGAGGATCGTTAGTTAGAAACATGAAGAAAATATGTAAACAGCTGCAGCATAGTAGCCTCAAGAATGATAAGGTAGGCGTAGTTAGCTGATAAGTAACTAACCAATAATGAGCTCGCTTTTTGCAATATGTATTAGCCTCATTAACACCAATATAAATGTATGTGCCTATCAATAAAGTTTTGAGATTTGCTGATCACTCATATTGAGTGCTGCATTTCTTCCGCCGATTACCACAGAAGGTGACACCCCACCCCACCCCACCCTCCCCCCCCCCCAACTCCCGCTTGCAGGGTAGGCAATGGCCCATTCCTGTGTTCAAATAAAGAGATGGATTTGTGTCCTAGTATGAAAGCAAAACCAGTGTGAGGCTCTCTTGTTTAAACTGCGACCCTTTGGACGAGGACATGAGGCTTGACTCCATTTTCATCAGAAGGCTGATTTATTATGTTATATATTATACTAAAATACTACATTACAACTATACTGAAAGGACAGAGAGAAGAAGATCAGAAGGCTACCAAGACAAGAATAGAATAGGAATCAATAACAAAAACCTGTGACTGCTCACAGCCTTGGCACAGGTGGCTGTGATTGGTCACTGATTGAAAACAATCTACATGAACTAATGGAAGATGCACCCGTGGCATTCCACAGCAGCAGATAGCCATTGTTTACATTTCTTTCCTGAGGCTCTCAGCTCCTCAGGACAGGAAAAGTCCTAGCAGAGGCTTTTTCCCTAAATTATCATGGCAACATCTCACCCTTTTAAATTATTAAATTAAACAGAAAAAGACATGTTTGTAATTTCTTCTACTAGGGCTTTGTAGAAGAGAGAACAACACCTCTTGAGGTTCATCTGTTGCCAATCAAAATCTCAATCATTTGCTGATGTGGAATGGTCAGGGAAATTCTTCACCTGTAGAACATTCAGGGAAATTCTTCACTTATCAAACATCTAATTATATCATATCACTAAAACAATCTTAAAAAATAAGAAAATGCAAAAACTCATGCAAGGAAAGTTCATTGTTTCAAGTCCAAGCAGCTGAATTTCAGGACAGAGTCCATGGACTGAAGATGTTCTTTTTTGACATCTCTGGAAGTCCCCTTTGGTCCTGAAACAGGCTTGCAGAATTCTGAAACAAAGAACTGCTAAAGAAAACAAGAATTAGCAAACAATTCATTGACAGTCATGAAACAATTCAGAGAAAATTTCTGGAATGCCCTGGCCACAGCCCTTCATTGAACCGCTTGGGCTGAGGCTAATTTTTGGCTTTTCAATGCTTTTGAGCTGCTAGCTCTTTCCACTTTTCTTTATTATTATTATTTTTTTTTTTCATTAGAAGAAGAGTAGCAGCAGCAGAGTGTCTCTAGGACCCTTGGGTGGCTCTGGTCCTGGTGGGCGGACCAGAGAACTCAGACTTGGCTCACAGAATGGTGGCCTAGGTTCTTGTGGGGAAAGCAAAGCTTTTGAACTCAGCACTGGACGGGGCGATGGCCCCGGCCCAGGGAAATGAGTTAAACGGCTTAGAACTAGCTTGTGAGGCGGGCTCTGCACGCTCAGAACTTGGTAGGACTATGCTGCTAGTGTTTTGAGAGTAGAAATGACGAAATGTTTTTTTTTTAGAAGCACTGGTGCACACTGGCAGCTGGAGAAGAGAAGTTTTCTCAGGAATTGTTATTTTAGATTTGAGGGTTTCTTGTCTCCAGAGCAAGCGAGCAGTGCTTGCTTTGCTCTGTGTCTCTTGTTTTTGTAAGGTAAATGTTATTTTTTCTGCTTTTTGCTTTTTGGCACTACTTTTATCTCTACTGGGTTGGGAACTAGAGGTAGATGTTACAGGAGCCAACTCCCCCACGCCGCAGGGGCGCTCGGGGGAAGGCAGGCACTTTAACTTCTAGGGAGAAGCTCTCGACTATACGCGAAGTGATTTAAAAACTATATTGATTTTGAACACAGCCAGCCGAACTGCTCCTGCAGTCAGCTGGAGGGTTATGCTTTTTTTAGGGAAGGACAGGCTTTTCGCAGGGTTTGATGTGAATGATGGAGTTTCGGAAACCTGCGGGACAACTGGGGTGGGTGGTGCAGGCAGCACGGGCGCTGGTGTCGACTTTTGAGGCGGTCTCGTGGGCTCAGCACTATTCTCAGCAAGCTCTTGCACTGCAATTGGATCGGCAGGGAGCGGCGGGACAGGCGGGGGCGGCGGGCTCGGAGCGGGGTCGGCCCGCGCAGGCGCCGCCTGCACCGTTGCGAATTCCGTTGCCGGCTGGGATGCAGAGAAAGAAGACACGGAGGCAGCTCCTGCAGCTCCCGGGAGCAGCAGCACAGCCGGGGAATCACTGTTGTTGATCGCGCTGCCTGGCAACACGGGCGGATCGGCGGGAGGCGGTTCCGGGTGCCGCGGCGCAGGCGCAGTCATCAGAGCCGGCGGAGCTGGCCCGGGCGGCTGCGGGGCCGCGGGCGGAGCCGGCTGAGGCGGAGCCGCGGGGTCCGGCGCCTCCCGCGGGGCTGGCTGAGGCGGAGCCGCGGGGTCCGGCGCCTCCCGCGGGGCTGGCCGAGGCGGAGCCGGATCCGCTCCCTCCCGGGGTGGGGGAAGTGGAGAATTCCGCGGCGAAGCGGGCGGGGCCGGCCCGGAAAGCGGCGGGTTCGGTTTTTCATCCCCCCCAAGAGAAGGAGCGGGGGGGGGAAGGTAGATCTGTTTGCTCCGAGGGAGCGGAGAAAAACTTTTGCTCAGCTGTGGGCAGTGCGGGGGGAATGCAAACTCGCGGTTCGTCTTCTTTGAGAGGCTTCTGAAATAAGTGGGCAGGAGATCTTTCTCCTTTTTAATGCCTTTATTAAGAAGAATCAGCTCAGGTGGGAAGAAATCGACGGGTTGCGCCCTCGCCGCCGCTGCTCCCAGGCGTGGCACGAAGCAGGAGGATGATGCAGTTTGGTCCGCTGGTCTGCAGACAGAACTGGGGACTCTGTCCTCACGGGAGAGTCGTTGAGTCCTTGGTTTGTTGGTTTAGAAACCCGGGGGGTCTCTTTAATCAGTTTCTTTTCAGGTCAGGGCGAGAAACAAAAAGATTCAAGCAGGTACGGGACAATGCTCCCATCCTCAGACGTCACTCTAAGTCACTTATTGGCTCGTGATTTTAGGGGTTTTTCTTATAAAAACTGTAGAACTGTAACAATCCAGGGTGCACTGCGTTTCTTATTTGCATGTTGTTTCTGGTGTCACTGCCCATCTCTTTACCCTGGAGGGTTTCCCTTGGTATCTTCTTGGTATGCAGCCAGCATCAGGGAAACAATCAGTTAATCACCTGCCATTAACAGGTATTTGAAAAGCTTTCCTTCGGCAGCGAAACTAAAGGAGGCTGACTCGGTCTGGCTTGGTTTTTTTAACTCTGAAACTTAAAAAAAAAATACAACTTTCTATTCATAACAGCTTCTCTCGTGCCGAAGCTGGCGGGGACAGAAAACGACTGCGCGCCCGAGCCATGATGTCCCTCGCATTGTGCCATTTTGCGAAAATAACAAAATAAATGTGCATGTGCACTAGAAACACCTCTGGGTACCCAACACCCTGGCCTTCTGCCCAATGAAAAGCAGTGTTCAAGACCTCCCAAAAATCTAAATCAAGGGAGTAAACGACATTTGTAAAAAAATCTATGAAATTTTGCCCATCTGAAAAACTCATAACACTCTCTCTCCCACGTATGATGAATAATTCTGTCCTCGCGTCCCCATCTGCACCAGAATTTAATAACTTTCTCCTCTGACGCAGTAAACGGAACCTGAGCTTCCGAAGGTACATTTTCCCAACTTTCCTCCCACCTTTTGCGAATGGCAGGATCTTCAGAAAGGGAAAAAATAACAGTACCTCTAGACAGTGTCCTTGTGGATCCAGCTGTGCAGCTCTGCTGCTCTGCGGTCTCTGGACACAATCTCCAGGAAAGTCCAACAGGTTCTCCTGTTCGCCTTGGCTGTGAACTCTGCCCATCTTCAGGGTCTCGTTTCTTCAGCTCCAGGCTAGATTCCATGGTCACTCTTGGGGTGACCATCAGTTTCACACGTCCAGGGGTCACCAATTGTTGCTTTGACTTGGGCCCCTGGTGGGAGGACACGAGGCTTGACTCCATGTTGATCAGAAGGCTGATTTATTATGATATATATTATACAAAAATGCTACATTACAACTATACTAAAAGAACAGAGAGAAAGATCAGAAGGCTACAAAGACAAGAATAGAATAGGAATGAATAACAAAAATCCTGTGACTGCGCACAGCCTTGGCACAGGTGGCTGTGATTGGTCACTGATTGAAAACAATCCACATGGACCAATGGAAGATTCACCTGTGGCACTCCACAGCAGCAGACAGTTATTGTTTACATTTCTTTCCTGGGGCCCTCAGCTCCTCAGGACAGGAAAAATCCTAGCAGAGGCTTTTTCACTAAAAATCCTGGCAACAGAACGTTGTCAATACAATTTTTGTGAAATCTACATGAGAATCTGAGGAGATTACTACACAGCTTGGATGCTAGAGGAACTTCTGCAAATAGGTTACAGGGTATTTATTTAACTGATTCAGAACTTTGCTTCAGCTGGCAATAGTTCAAGAATTTTATTTTCTAGTGTCTTTTGGTGGCCCACATTAAAAAACAAAAAAAACCCACAAAACAAAAAAAACCCAAAGAACAAGTTCTGTCCTTTTCCAATTTCAAACAGATATTCTTTTTCTTTACCCATGAATTATGACAAAGCAAGTGACGTTCAAAGTCAGCATTCAGAAAGAGCCCTGAGAAGAGACTAGATGTATGCCAAATCCCTCTTGCTATTCAGCTGATTTTAGATACTAGCTTTCTGTGTCTCTAGCTTTTTATATGATCTCTGTTACTACAGCCACTTCCAAATCTTGGTAAAAATTAGTAATTTCTCCACCTTCACTTTGTGGGAAATTGTGGGGGCAAAAAAGTAGCATTGTTTAGTCCAAGTTCAAGCAGAAAAACAGAAATTCAGAAATACATTCTGACCCTTGGCCAGTTTTAATTTTTATTTAACAGCACCCACAAGGACACCGTCCCCAAGTGAGGGGAGTGGGGCTCGCAGAACTCACCGATTGTGAGGTCACGGGCACATCTCCAGGGAGGCCTGAGGTATAACCGTTGCTGTACATCAACATTGCACTCAGAGCTGAGGACAGGATCCCGAGAGGGAGCTTGCCCAAGGCTGCTGAGCGAGTTTTGGTGTCTCTGAGGCATCTCTCTTCACTCAAGGAAGGATTGGAAGGCTTTGTCAGGAGGAGAAAGGCCGGCAGTGCTGTGGCACAGACCATCCAGGCATTCCTCCATAGCCACAATGGTGCAGCAGAACGCTGCTAAGAAGCGTCCCCCTGGCAAGGAGCGAGGTGAGAGCCAAGTCTCCCTCCCCAGAGATGGCAGAGGGGGAGCGGCCAAGAGCAGCAGAAAGGGGAAACAGGAGATCCACAGAATCACCCCAGAGTAGAGGCCCTCCTCTCATGGGCCAGAGGAGCCAGGCTGGGCTGTGGGCACCGGCACTTCCCCTGCCCTTTAGCCAGCCAGCAGGGCCTTGGGGACAATGCTGCAGGGACATTTCCTGAGCTCTACAAGGTGCTCACTCCCCCTGCCCCCTCTCTCTCTCCCCAATGCACACCGTGTCACCGGGCAGAGGCAGACGCAGAGAGCGGCAGCTGCCTCTCCGGACATGCCAGGCCGGACCAGGCTCGTCGCCGTTCATGGAGACAGCAAGCACAAGACTCGGGCAGCCAGAAAGGAAAACGCATCCGGCTCAACCGCGTGCCACTGCTGCGTGCTGAGACCAGCAGCCCCAGCACCGCCCCTCAGGTGGTGTCAGGGCAGTCCCAGGCCGTGGGGCTGGTCACCAGCAGCAGCTTGCCCTGCCGAAAGCAGGGCCTGAAGCGAGGCCACCCACGGGGAGACACGGAGCCTCAGGCACCCAAGAGCCCACTGGCAAAGCGCCGCAGGTTGGAGGATGGTCCAGCCCCTCAGGAGGTGTCAGGGTGGTCCCAGGCCGTGGGGCTGGTCACCAGCAGCAGCTTGCCCTGCCGAAAGCAGGGCCTGAAGCGAGGCCACCCACGGGGAGACACGGATCCTCAGGCACCCAAGAGCCCACTGGCAAAGCGCCGCAGGTTGGAGGATAGTCTAGCCCAGAGTGCTGGTACCACCAGCCAGGTGGCATTGAGGCTGTCCCAGGAATCTCAGTCATCCAGGGAACAAACAGCCCCATACATACCCCCCTGGATCTTGCCCCGCTCCCAATCCGGGCCAATTCGTGTGAGGCACGTCTTGCGGCGGCAGCTGCGAGATAAAAAGCCCTACAGTCGGCCTGAAAACCAGGGCAGGACCAGACGAGCACCCACCCCTGTTGTTTGGCCCCCTCATCCCTCAAAATAAAGTTTTCTGGTTTGTTTGTTTGAACTGGGAGATGCCACATTCTTGTTTCCAGTCGTCTGCAGCTGATCTCCAAATAGGGGCCCCAAGCTCAGTGGGACAAGTGTGTGCCTTCAAGGACTCACCTGTCCCATGGCAACACCCAGCATCACCACGTTCCATGGCAACACCCAGTCTCACCATGTCCCCTGGTCTGGAGATACCAGCCCTGCTTCTGCCAGGGAGAAAACAGAACTGTGCAAAAGGAGCACGGGGATTTTGCAAGCATTCCTGGCTGAGGCAGCCTCAGTGGGAGGGCACAGCTCTGCCTGCTGCAGGTGCCCAGGAGGGAAAATCATGGATGCAGTAGGATTATTCCCCTCCCAACCCAGCCCAGGCACAGTTCAATCTACCACTGCTGCCACTGGGGTTGCACGTACCAGCCTGGAGAGTAACTGGAATAAGAGAGAGTAACTTCCCAGCATCAGTGCAGCTGATGCTGGGAAGGTAAAACTAAAGCCAGTCCCGCCCCCAGTAAAAATACACTGCACCTGAAAAAAAATAGCCAGCACCCTCCTGTTCTCTGCAAATGGGACCAAAAATTTCAAAAGCATTTAAAAAATTAACCAGGCTTTGGAGCAGTTACAGGTCAGACTACATGAGGCTGGAAAAGATTGTACAGGTGACAGTTCTCAGAGGAAAATTAGCAGGAAATCCCTTCTTTCTGCTATTAAAATCTCAGGCTGTTGCCATGAGACACTCAAGCCACAAGAAAAGTACTTCAGCACCAGCATCCAACTGAGCACCTGTTTGATCCACTTCAGTGGAAAGCCATCACTTTGCCAGCAGAATTCCTCCTCTGGGTTATTAAATTCTGTTTTGTCGGGCCAGGGTTTTATGAGCCTTTAAAAGAGAACTTAATACCCAAAGAATAGCTTGGCTATTACCTTTGGAGGCAAATAATGAGCAGGATGGCTTCTGCTGCAGTGTTGGAAACAAAACTGTTTAATAAAAGGAAAAACAATAAACAGAAAATCCGATCCAGGTACAGAGGTCTGCTCCTGGTAAAACACCTTCACAAAAGCCTCGTCGTTCTTTTGTCTTCTCTTTTTCTACCTGATGGCCCAGGCGGGATCTTTTGGCTCTCATCCAATTAGGTGACCCCAAGGTTTTAGTGAAGTCTCTGGGGTCCTATAAGGTGGCTTTTCACCTGATCGTTGGGAGAAACTTCTGGGCCTCCTTCCTTTTTTGGTGGACAAAGGCTAGTTTGTCCCTCTCTCATTGGGGGCATCCCCCTACACTCCTTCATCTCACCCTTTACTATACATTTCGAAAGAAAGAGGAGAAAGGAGTATAGATTAGAATGCCAATAATTTTTAAATTTTGCTGCCAATTCTCTATCTTAACTTTGGTGAAGTGTTTTTCCATGTAGGCTTCAAGTTTCTGGCTATATGTGTGACTTTTACATAGAGGTATGTTTAACAACTTTTTTATCACAACAATAACTACAGAACTTTTTCAGTGCAAAACTTTCTTGTAAACAATTTTAACTAATGCAAACTTAGAAAACAGTCTTTGCTTCTATCCGTGGCTCAGTTGTTTGTGCATTCTTCTTCTGGTGACGTCTGCTGCTCTCGGATCGGCTGCACTTGTGGCTTGACATTCTTTGCAGGGATCCATCGAAGACCTGTGTTTGTAGAAATGCATGCAAACCCCCGGCCCCATGTTACAAGAGGATGGGGTCCTGAAATCTGTCCTGTCTCTGGATCCTTGATGAAGACTGGTGGTCTTTCCTTGAGCTTTGCCTGACTGGTATTGCTGAAATGCCTGAAAATTGGTGGTACCTGCTCCATAAAGAAATTGTTTAAGAAGTTAAAAACATATACAGCTTTATTCAGCCTCTCTATTGTAGAAAGCACTTCTGTCCCCCCTTTCTGTCTTTCTAGTATCATTTTCAATGACCTGTGTGCTCTTTCTACAATAGACTGGCCTGTGGAAGAATGTGGAATACCTGTGGTATGTTTGATACCCCAAGTTTTGAAAAACTCCTGCAATTTATTAGAAATGTAGGCTGGTCCGTTGTCAGTTTTGACTTCTTGAGGAATACCTAGGGATGCAAATGCTTGTAAGAAATGTTTAATCACTTCTCTACTTTTTTCTCCTTGATGTGCAGAAGCAAAAATTGCTCCTGAGAAGGTATCTATTGATACATGTATATGTTTGAACCTTGCAAATGACTGATATTGAGTGATGTCTGTTTGCCATATCTGCAGGCTATTTAAGCCTCGAGGGTTAACTCCTGTTGCTATTGCTGGTATAGCTAATTTCTGGCAATCTGGACATGACTGAACAATTGCTTTTGCCTGATTCTGAGAGATGTTAAACATTCTTACTAAAGCAGGTGCATTTTGGTGATAGAAAGCATGGCTCATTCTTGCTTGTTCAATAACATTAGGAAGTGTGTGCTGGATTGGCATGGCTAACAAATCAGCCATGGCATTTCCCTCTGCTAAGAAACCTGGAAGAGAAGAATGTGAGCGAATGTGCATTACAAAGTAAGGTTCTTGTCGAATGGAAAGAAGCAAGATTAACTGTTTGAGCAAACTATATAACTGATCATTAGCAACTTCTTTTAGCAGAGATCCTTCTGCTCTTTCCACCACACCTGCAACGTAAATTGAATCTGTTACTAAATTAAAAGGAAATGTGAATTTTGAAAAGACCCGTACAACTGCTGCCAACTCTGTAATCTGTGCAGAACCATCTACTTCCTCAATATCTGATTCCCATTTTTTTGTCTCTGAATTTTGCCAAGCAATCACAGATCTTTTAGACTTCCCAGAACCGTCTGTAAAAAATGTGATTGCCTCAAGGGGTACATTACTTCTTAAAGGCTTATGAATTAATTTTAAAGATGAACTTAATAGCTCATGTTTGGGACAATTGACTGAAATTTTTCCTGCAAAATTTTCTAAAGCAAATTGCATAACTTCTGAATTTTGAATTAACCATTCTAAGTAGATGGTTGTGACAGGCAGAAAGATTTCTGCAAAATCTCTTCCTGCAAGGGAAAGCATTCGAGATCTAGCCTTGATAATCAATTGTGAAATAATTTCAGGGCAAGTTGTTATAGTTTTACCCAATTGACGCGATAGGAAAACCCACTCTAAGATTATCAGATGGTCCTTCTTCTCTAGATCCCACTGGAATATCAAACCATGAAGTTGTGGACTCTCCCCTAAAACTGCAAACAAAAAAGACAGGTTAGGATTATACCGATGAGCCTGACGTGACTGGATGGCTCTCATCACTTTCTCTAAAGCATTTTGAGCTTCTTTGTTGAATTCTCGCGGTGAGTTTAAGGCTGTGTCTCCTCTCAACAAGTCTGCCAGAGGAGCCAAGTCCTGATTTGAAAGGCCTAGTAGTGGATGAAGCCAGTTCAGAGTCCCTACCAGCTGCTGCACTTCATTCAAGGTCTTTGGATTTGTCCTTAGCTGGAGTGGCTGCGGAGTTACCGTTCGTTCTGTGATCCTGTATCCTAAATACTTCCAGGGAGGAAGTGTCTGTATTTTTTCTTTTGCTACAGTGAGTCCTGCTTTCTCTACTGCTGAGATGACCTGATCTGTTGTCTCTTGCATTGATGCTTGGTCCTTTGCTGCTACTAAGATATCATCCATGTAATGTAATATGAGAGAATTTGGATATTGTGCACGAACTGAGGAAAGTATTTTTGCAACATACCACTGACATATACTCGGCGAGTTGCGCATTCCTTGTGGAAGAACGAGCCAATGGTATCTTTTCAAAGGTGCTTGCTGATTTATGGATGGGATGGAAAATGCAAATCTTGGTGCATCGTCTGGGTGCAAGGGAATATTGAAAAAACAGTCTTTTAAATCAATAACAGTTAACTTCCAATCTTTTGGAATCATAACAGGAGAGGGTAAACCTGGTTGTAAAGAACCCATTTCTTGAATTACTTCGTTAATTTTTCTGAGATCCTGTAACAACCTCCACTTCCCACTGTTTGGCTTTTTGATTACAAAACCTGGGGTGTTCCAGGGACTAGTAGTTGGAGTTAAGTGACCTTTGGTTAACTGTTCCTGCACTAACTGCTCTAAAGCAGCAAGTTTCTCTTCAGGTAAGGGCCACTGGCTGACCCAAATGGGTGTGTTAGATGTCCATGTAAGTTTTAAAGTGTTATGTCCATCAACAGCTTTTGTTAAAATCCAGTTTCTAACCTGAGATGCCATTGTGATAAAATGTCCCGGCCCCAAAGAACAATATCAGCTCCTACAATGAATGGTCTTGTGGTGGCAACACGACCTTCAGGCCCCTCAAATGTGACTGCGTGCGAGCTTCGAAAGCTCTCACAGTGACCACCAATAGCTGCCAGCTGATCCAGCGTAGGCACGACGGTCCAGTCCTGTGGCCATTTCGATCTCGATATCAGAGTGACGTCTGCTCCGGGATCTGTCAGGCCACTGAGGGTGATGGCTGCCCGAGGGGCTGCAGCACACAGGTGAGCTGAGGCCGCCCGCGGCTGATGTGCCTGGTCCAGGCCATGGCAGCTGTGCTGTTCTGGGACTCTGGTAGGAGGAAAGCTTGTGCTGTGGTCAGTCCTTTGGGTAAAAAGCATGGAGGGTCTGGACACAAAGCTAAGACTGTAATTTCCTGTGAACAGGTGACAGATAGCACAGTTGGAATGACATAAAAACCTTCTGCATGGGATCTGCTCACTCCCACTATTAAGAACTGACGTGGTTGTGGTTCAGGTCCCAGCTGTCCTGTAGACACTGTGTGAGCAATAGCATTGGTTAGCATCACTGGCTGGGCTGGGGACAGCTCCAGTCTGGCACCTGGGGACATTGTGGTCGGAAGTCCTGCAAGGATGTGTTGCAGTTCTGAACTTGGTGGCCTGTGGCGCTCTCTGCCCCTGGTGCAGGGTTCCTGTGTCATGGCAGCCACTGCCCCGTGCCGGGCTGCACGTTTCCCGGCAGATGGCACGGACAGCCCTGTGCTGGGTGACAGCTGTTAGCACGTGACAGAAACCTCTGCATCCACTGTTTCTGGGCAGTGGCCTTCTGCGGGCCCCAGGACATCCCCTTTGAAATGACCTCTCTGGCCACACGAATGGCACGTGTCCCTTGGAGTCTGCTGGTTTTCAATTGCACCTCCGAATGCTCTTAGAGCCTCTGCTAGGGCTTGTGTTTGCATTTCTGCTGCTTTTTCCTGCTGCTTTGGGGTGTTTTCCTGAGCTGCTGTGATGGCACTGGCCAGCACCTCTGCCTGCATGGCTGCTGCAGGCTCAGGGGTGCCCAGGCGGTTCAAGCATCCACGAGCTGGGTCAGGCTGGGCTCAGGACCCTGTGGCAATGCACCTAATACTTTTTTGCAGCTCGGGTTTGCATTAGAAATTGCGAGCCATTTTAATAACTCTTGTCTGGCTCCGTCTATTGGAATCTGCTTTTCTAATGCCATTTTCAAACAGTCCAAAAACTTAATATAAGGCTCATCTATTCCCTGTTTTATTTCTGTGAAATCTAGTTCTGGTTTGTTGCCATCAGGAACCTGTAACAAAGCTGTTTTTGCTGCTTCTTTGATATCCTGTAATACTTGTTTATTGAGAGTTCGGGCTTGTGTTTGAGGATCTGTATGAGCTCCTCCACCTGAGCTGATCTATAGTCAAATTTGCAGAGGCTGGAGTTCCTGCATAACCTCCTAAAAGGTCATTTAACAAACGTTTCCATGCCAGTTCCCACAGAGAAAATTCTCTTGGGAACAGCAGGGATGTGCAAAGCTGCTTTAAATTGTGTGGAGTAAATACATTTGCTGTAAAGGTGGCTTGTAAAAGACTTCTGAAATATGCAGAATCGCTACCATACAAACGAGAGGCTCTGCAAATCTCTTTTAACTCAGCAAAACTGATCTGCTGCCAGCTCCCTCGCGGTGCAGGACCTGCTGTGCACCTCACAGGAAAAACTTTTAACTTTGATGCAATTTCCCACTCTCCTTCCTGAACTGCATCCTTTCTTATCCTCTGCCAGGTATCTGTGATTCCTTGTGTGTTAAACTCTTCCTTAGATTATTTGGAATTACATTGTGGAGCATAGGAATAATTTATTTTTTGTTCCGGCAAGGTGTCGGATATGGGCGCCGCCATCTTGGACAGGGTGACTTCCGGGCATCACATCCGGTTCCCACGCTCGGCGGGGAGGGGGCGTGCCCTCCCGGGCTGTGGGCGGGGAGCAGGGGCGGGGACACTGCCCGGGCTCCGCCCACAAAAGGGGCGTGTCCCTGCTCTGATGGGCAGGAGCTCAGGGAGGAGCCACCCAGGGACTGCTGGGAGCCCGGGGAGGAGGGCGAGCCACGCCCACGAAGGGCGGGGCTGGGCCGGGGCCATCATGGCGTCTGCCATGAGCTCCTCTGTCCTCAGAGTGGACACAATCGGCTCGGTTTTTTTCCATTGTACTGCCAAAATTCACCGATTTTGAGCACCAAAGGGAGCTTTTCAGAGGGAATACAGAGGACTTAGGTATGGCAGGGATTGTGAAAGATGTGGTTTGCAGAGGAGCCTGGCCAGGGCTGGTCTGCTCCCCTCTCTCCCAGGACGGGGGTGGGGAAGGGGGAGGGCGGCTGGCCTGGCCACCTCCCGGCCGCTCCTCCGGGGTTTCTGGTTCTCGACTGGGATAAGGGAAGGCTTCTGGGTCCCCTCAGAACTCCTCTTTCTCCTCTCCTCCCGGTCCTGCTGTTGCTGCCTGCATTCTGCCCTGTCCCTGATCTTTGCTTGCTTGTGTGCATTCTTTGCTTGCTTTGCACTTTCCATTGTTACAAATTTTAAGACTGTCCTGAATATTGGACGCAGCTTTAAGTTGGACTTCTTATTCTTTTCCATGTTATGTAATTTCAGTCCGACCAAATCCCAGAAGTCTGGATCGAGTTTCTGAGACGTGTCTGAGTTTGGGAACTCTGTTAAGACCCATTTTACAAGCTTTTTAAGCTGTTTGTTGTCAAACTGAATATCTTGAATTTCTAACTTATAACTGAAATATGAAAAAAAAATCCTGCTCAGCTAAAGACAACCGATTTCCCATGGTGGCACTCACCAGAGTTTTCCAGTTGTCCTTCTTGGTATGAAATTCTTCCCAGGTCCTGGGTCACAACAGTGACAAATCAGCTGAGCTGAGCGACAGAGTCCTCTGAGGCTGCGGTGCTGCTCCAGTCCCGTCTCTGATTACAGCCTCCTCTTCACCAGTATGAGGCTTTGATTCGAGATTCCCTCTCAATCTCAAATGCCTTCTTCTGGGTTTTCTATTTTAAAGGGACAAAAAACTCAGGTGCAGGCCTGCTCCCTCAAAAACACAAATACCAAGGAAAAATGTCCTATTTTAATGGAGGTAATCAAAAAATCCCTAGACCATCTTCCTCAATATGAGAAATACTGTCTGGGCGACACGTGCTGGGTTCTTTTTTCTGGGGCCAGGTGTTATAAACCTTCAAAAGGGAACCCAGCACACCCAAGGATAGCTCAGCTATTACCTTTGGAGGCAAATAATGAGCAGGATGGCTTCTGCTGCAGTGTTAGAAACAAAAAGGTTTAATAAAAGGCAAAATAACAAACAGAAAATCCGATGCAGGTACAGCAGTCTGCCACTGGTAGAAACACCTTCACAAAAGCCCTTTGGTTCTTTTGTCCTCCCCTTTTCTACCTGATGGGTCAGGCGGGACTTTTTGGCTTCTATCCAGTTAGGTGACCCAGAGTTTTTACTGAAGCCTCTGGGGTCCTTTGAGGTGGCTTGTCACCTGATCGTTGGGAGAAACTTCTGGGCTTCTTTCCTTTTTTGGGGGATAAAGGTTAGCTTTGCCACTCTGTAATTAGGGGGCACTCTCCTACATTCCTACATCCAAGGATGTTTCACAGGGCCTGAAAAGAGTCTGGAGTGTGACCAGGAGCCAGCCCAGAGCTCTCCAGGCTGCTGTGCAGCTTTGGCTTTATCCATTCACATCCGACCCTCACAAACTTACCTGAGCCCCTTGCAGTGCCCAGTTCCCTGAGGCAGAAGGGGACTCCAGCACACCATGGAAATGGGTCTGATCTCTGCTCCCTTCTAGATGAGGTGTCTGGGAAGGCTTCTCCATTAGCTTGGCTGCATAAAGTGTTGGTCCTATCTGAGCCACCGTCAGGTATGTTCTCAGTGTGCCACCAAGGAATAATTGTTGTGAACCTGGCAGGAATCAGGTGACAGAAGCTTCTGTGGCTCTTGTGTTCCAGGTGTGTCTGCAGGGAGGACTTGTCTAGCTGCTTTGCTGATTCCTACACAAAAGCCCAGCTCCCATGGCAGGGGTGAGTAGTGTGTCCCTGATGACCCCACAGGCTGAGCCCTGCTTTTCTGGGATCCGTTCCTGGGAAATGGAACTCTGTTGCTCGAAGGTCCTCTGAGGGGAAAGAACAAAGCTACAGGACACCAGAAACCCCATGAGCCATCCAAAAACATGAGGCAAATGCTGAAAGAATCGCTGCAGGGAGGAGGACAAGGTGGGTGCATTTCCCTCATGCTTCCCCTGGGACTCAGCAGCCAGGGCCTTTGGCTGCACATCTGGACACGCCGTGCCCGGCACAGCGGGAAGGGGTCCATGGCAGCCTCGCTGCCCCGCTGCTGCTTTCACGCCCTGCAGGGCTGTTTCCCAGCCTGGCCTGGCTGCAGCTTCTGCCCAGCCTCTGCAGGAAGGCATTTGGCATCAGCTGACAGGCAGCCCCAATTGTACCACAGTCCATGCCCACCCTCAGATCCCCTGCAAATTACTTCTGTCCAGGCAGATCAGATGTTGGGGCTGTTTGGGGAAGGAAGCAGCCTTGGGTTGTCCCAAAATCCTGGGTGTTTTCTGATCCTTATGCATTCCTTTCACAAGTGATGCCTCCTGAAATTGTCCCCTTCCCCATTCCCAGTCAGGAATGTTTCCATCCGATCCATGTGTTTCTTTTCCATTCTCCAGAAATGAAAGGAGAGCCTGTGCAGATGGAAGCATTTCCCGGAGGAAGCCGTGGTTCCGTGCCAGCCTCTGCTGCAGGAAGGGAGGCCAGGCCAGGCACAGGCCCAGGAGGTAATTGCTGTGCCTCTGGGCCTGAGCCCTGCTGAGGCTTGAGCTGCCCTCTCTGCTGCTTGGCAGTGCGGGCACAGCCTGGACTAGAGCAGCACAGCCCAGGGGAATTATCCCGAGCAGGCTCAGGGCACTGAGCAGTCCTGCTGGGGTCCCTCCATGGGAGACATGTCCTGAAACCTGGGAGCGACTGCACGGGGTGCCCACGGTGGGGAAAGGACAGAGGGGGAGAGCAAGGCTCCAGTGTGTCCTGAGAGGGCCTGGCTGTTTGCCCTTGGGATCTGGGGGAGGTGTCCCATCAGAAGGAGGGCAGGAGGGGAGAAGGAAGGGAGGGAGGGATAGCTGTGGCACTGCCTGCTGCAGTTTTCCCCCGTGCCTTAGGGAGGATTTCCTCTGTGTGTGAGGGAGAGAGTCCCAGGTCCCTGCGCTGCTGCAGCCACCCCTCTCAAGGGTGTTGCTGAGGGCAGGGACAGAGTGTGGGGAGTGACCAGGAGCCAGCCCAGAGCTCCCCAGGCCCCTGGGCAGCTTTGGCCATGTCTATTCCCATCTGGCTCCCACGGCTTTACCCGACCCCCTTGCAGTGCCCAGTTCTCTGTGGCAGAAGGGGATCCCAGAATGCCACTGATATCGTTCTGTTCTCTGCTCCCTTCTAGACTGGAATCATGACTTTGATTTTTTGGAAGCCCTGCTGGAAAATGGCTTGAAATTCTTGGAGGATGCTGGAGGCTATTCCTCCGTGTGCCTTTCTTGACAGAATAATCAGGATCAATGCGACAAGAGCTCACTCATAAGCCATTTCCCTTAACATTATGTAAGGGCTGAAGGATTCTGAAAATCTTGCCCTGCTCCCTTCTGGAGCCCTGAGGGATCCCACAGGATCGCTGTCATTGGGAGGAAGGAGCACTTAGCTTTCAGTCTTCCTCCCGTGTGCAATGCCAGTGTGTCCTACCATGTGCTCTGTGCTGTCAAAGAGAAGAGCAGGGAGGGAAGGGGCCGGGCCCAGGGCTGTGCCCCGGGGCTGAGCCTTGTGGGCAGCCTGAGGATCTCCTGCAGTGTCACAGGAGCTCTTCTGTCCTGCATTTCTTTGCAGCTGAACCTGCCGGTGAAGGTCCCACATCCAGGACTGAGGCTCTGGGAGATGCTGAGGGTAGGTCAAGGCCTTTCCCCTGGGATAGCTGCCAGCTCAGAGCCCAAAGCTGGGCCAGGGAGGCAGCGCTGCAGGTGCCAGCACAGAACCATGCACGTGTGTGCCCTCGCCCTGCACGATCCCCTCACCGCTGCTGCGGCTCAGTGGTGCCCGTGCAGATCAGCAGAGATGGCAGAAGCTTCTGTGGCTGTTGAGTTACAGGTGTGTCTGCAGGGAGGAGATTCATACGTCCTTTGGTGGTTATTGCCAACAAGGCCAGCCCCCATGGCAGGGGTGAGTAGTGTGTCCCTGCTGACCCGACAAGTTGAGCACTGCTTTTGTGGGATGCATTCCTGGGAAATGGAAATATTTTTCTCTAAGTTCATCCGAAGAGGAAGATGCAAGACACAACAGAGAAGATATCCCTGGAACCATCCAAACAGACGAAGCAAGTGCTGAAGAAAATGCTGCAGGGAGGACAAGGTGGGTGCATTTGCCTCATGCTTCCCCTGGGAGTCAGCAGCCGGGGGCTTTGGCTGCACATCTGAACGCATGGTTCCCGGCACAGCGGGATGGCATCCATGGCCCATTCCCAGTGAGGAATGTTTCCATCTGATCCAGCTGTCTCTTTTTCATTCTCCAGAAATGAAAGGAGAGCCTGTGCAGAAGGAAGTATTTCCCGGAGGAAGCAGTGGTTCTGTGCCAGCCTCGGCTGCAGGAAGGGAGGTGATGCCAGGCACAGGCACAGGAGGTAATTGCTGTGCCTCTGGGCCTGAGCCCTGCTGAGGCTTGAGCTGCCCTCTCTGCTGCTTGGCAGTGCGGGCACAACCTGGACTAGAGCGGCACAGCCCAGGGGAATTATCCCGAGCAGGCTCAGGGCACTGAGCAGTCCTGCTGGGGTCCCTCCATGGGAGACATGTCCTGAAACCTGGCAGCGACTGCACAGGGTGCCCACGGTGGGGAAAGGACAGAGGGGGAGAGCAAGGCTCCAGTGTGTCCTGAGAGGGCCTGGCTGTTTGCCCTTGGGATCTGGGAGCTGTCCCAGCAGAAGGAGGGCAGGAGGGACAGAGGGAGGGCAGGATGGATAGCTGTGGCACTGCCTGCTGCAGTTTTCCCCCATGCTTTAGGGAGGATTCCTTCTGTGTGTGAGGGGGAGAGTCCCAGGTCCCTGCACTGCTGCAGCCACCCCTCCCAGGGATGTTGCTGAGGGCAGGGAAAGAGTGTGGAGAGTGACCAGGAGCCAGCCCAGAGCTCCCCAGGCCCCTGGGCAGCTTTGGCCATGTCTATTCACATCTGGCTCCCATGGCCTTAGCCGACTCCCTGGCAGTGCCCAGTTCCCTGTGGCAGAAAGAGATCCCAGCACACACTGGAAAATGTTCTCATCTGTGCTGCATTGTAGATGAGGGTGCTGGGAAGGCTTCTCCATCAGCTTGGATGAATAAAGTTTTGAAGCCCTTGGAGCCTCCTGCAGGTATGTTCTCAGTGTGCCACCAAGGAAGAATTGTAGACAAGCGGGCAGGCACCAGGTGACAGAAGCTTCTGTGGCTGTTGTGTTACAGATGTGTCTAGAGGGAAGACTTCTCCAGCTTCTCCAGCTGCTACCTTGGATGCTGCACTCAAGCCCAGCTCCCATCTCAGGGGTGAGTAGTGTGTCCCTGCTGACCCCACAGGCTGAA
This sequence comes from Passer domesticus, assembly GCF_036417665.1. NCBI lineage: Eukaryota > Metazoa > Chordata > Aves > Passeriformes > Passeridae > Passer > Passer domesticus. The sequence continues at coordinate 10,364,517 of NC_087482.1, read as the reverse complement.
CCCTGCTTTTCTGGGATCCATTCCTGGCAAATGGAAATATTTTTCTCTAAGGTACTCCAACAGGGAAAATCCAAGATACAACAGATAAGATATCCCTAGAACCATCCAAACAGATGAGGCAAGAGCTGAAGGAACCCCTGCAGAGAAGACAAGGTGGGTGCATTTCCCTCATGCTGCTCCTGGGAGTCAGCAGCCGGGGGCTTTGGCTGCACATCTGGAAACGCCATGCCCGGCACAGTGGGAAGGGATCCATGGCAGCCTTGCTGCCCCGCTGCTGCTTTCACGCCCTGCAGGGCTGTTTCCCAGCCTGGCCTGGCTGCAGCTTCTCCCCAGCCTCTGCAGGAAGGCGTTTGGCATCAGCTGACAGGCCATGCCCAAACTGTATCACACCCTGAGATCCCCCACTATATCCAGCCCTGCAGATTAGGAAAAGGGTGGCTGTTTGGTGGTGGAAGTGCTCTCATCATGCCACTGTAACCTGGCCATTTTCCTGCTCCATAAATTTCACAAATATTACCTCTGATGCCACCACCCAAGTGGGAAACAGCTCCATCTGATGCAGCTGTCTCCCTTCCTTTGTCAAGAGATGGACATAGTGCTTCAGTGGAAGGTGGTATTTCTTGAAGGAAGCACTCCATCTTCGGTGCCAGCCCCTGCTGCAGGAAGGAAGGCGATGGCAGACACGGGCACAGGCACAGCAGGTAATTGCTGTGCCGGGCTCAGGCCTGGCCGGGGCTGTGTGGCAGCAGCTCTTCCCCCAGGGCCTGCCCTTGCCCGGCCCGGCAGCAGCCAAAGCTGGAGGCGCCTCGGCTTCCAGGCCTCTGGAGCTGGTTCAGAGCCCCGGGGAAACGGGACTGGTGCAGCAACGTCCCTGGCGCTGCAGCTGCTTCGGAGCTGGCCCTGAGTGCCCAGAGGCCCAAGGCACAGGAGCAGCCCCGAGCGGGAGCCCTGCCGCCAGCCCAGGGCCAGAGCCAGCCCTGGCACACAATGGAAACAGTTCTCATCTTGGTTTGCTTCCAGACTGGGATGCTGGGAAGGATTCTCCATTAGCCTGGCGCTCTGAAGTTGTGAAGCCCTCTGAGCATTCTGCAGGTATGTTCTCACTGTCCCACCAAGGCGTAATGTTTGACTGACTGGTAAGAACCAGGTGACAGAAGCTTCTGTGGCTGTTGTGTTACAGGCGTGTCTGCATGGACGACCTCACCAACTCCTACATTGGATGCTGCAAATAAGGCCCAGCTCCCATGACAGGGGTGAGTAGTGTGTCCCTGCTGACCCCTCAGGCTGAGCCCTGCTTTTGTGGGGTCCATTGCTGGGAAATGGAACTACTTTCTCTTAAGGTCCTCTGACAGGAAAGACCAAAGACATGGCAGGCAGGAAATTCCAGGACACATTAGAAATCATGTGGCAAATGCTGAAGGAACCCCTGCAGAGAAGACAAGGTGGGTGCATTTCCCTCATGCTGCTCCTGGGACTCAGCAGCCAGGGCCTTTGGCTGCACATCTGGACACGCCATGCCCGGCACAGCGGGAAGGGATCCATGGCAGCCTTGCTGCCCCGCTGCTGCTTTCACGCCCTGCAGGGCTGTTTCCCAGCCTGGCCTGGCTGCAGCTTCTGCCCAGCCTCTGCAGGAAGGCATTTGGCATCAGCTGGCAGACAGCCCCAAATGCACCACAGGCCATGCCCACCCTCAGATCCCCTGCAATTTCCTGGTGTCCAGGCAGATCAGATGTTGGGGCTGTTTGGGGAAGGAAGCAGCCTTGGGTTGTCCCAAAATCCTGGGTGTTTTCTGATCCTTATGCATTCCTTTCACAAGTGATGCCTCCTGAAATTGTCCCCTTCCCCATTCCCAGTCAGGAATGTTTTCATCTGATCCAGCTGTCTCTTTTCCATTCTCCAGAAATGAAAGGAGAGCCTGCGGAGAAAGAAGCATTTCCCGGAGGAAGCAGTGGTTGCATGCCAGCCTCAGCTCCAGGAAGGGAGGCCATGCCAGGCACAGGCACAGGAGGTAATTGCTGTGCCTCTGGGCCTGAGCCCTGCTGAGGCTTGAGCTGCCCTCTCTGCTGTTAGGCAGTGCGGGCACAGCCTGGACTGGAGCAGCACAGCCCAGGGGAATTATCCCGAGCAGGCTCAGGGCACTGAGCAGTCCTGCTGGGGTCCCTCCATGGGAGACATGTCCTGAAACCTGACAGCGACTGCACGGGGTGCCCACGGTGGGGAAAGGACAGAGGGGGAGAGCAAGGCTCCAGTGTGTCCTGAGAGGGCCTGGCTGTTTGCCCTTGGGATCTGGGGGGTTTCCCCACAGAAGGAGGGCAGGAGGGACAGAGGGAGGGCAGGATGGAGAGCTGTGGCACTGCCTGCTGCAGTTTTCCCCCATGCTTTAGGGAGGATTTCTTCTGTGTGTGAGGGGGAGAGTCCCAGGTCCCTGCACTGCTGCAGCGACCCCTCCCAGGGATGTTGCTGAGGGCAGGGAAAGAGTGTGGAGAGTGACCAGGAGCCAGCCCAGAGCTCCCCAGGCCCCTGGGCAGCTTTGGCCATGTCTATTCACATCTGGCTGCCATGGCCTTACCCGACTCCCTGGCAGTGCCCAGTTCCCTGTGGCAGAAAGAGATCCCAGCACACACTGGAAAATGTTCTCATCTGTGCTGCATTGTAGATGAGGGTGCTGGGAAGGCTTCTCCATCAGCTTGGATGAATAAAGTTTTGAAGCCCTTGGAGCCTCCTGCAGGTATGTTCTCAGTGTGCCACCAAGGAAGAATTGTAGACAAGCGGGCAGGCACCAGGTGACAGAAGCTTCTGTGGCTGTTGTGTTACAGATGTGTCTAGAGGGAAGACTTCTCCAGCTTCTCCAGCTGCTACCTTGGATGCTGCACTCAAGCCCAGCTCCCATCTCAGGGGTGAGTAGTGTGTCCCTGCTGACCCCACAGGCTGAACCCTGCTTTTCTGGGATCCATTCCTGGCAAATGGAAATATTTTTCTCTAAGGTACTCCAACAGGGAAAATCCAAGATACAACAGATAAGATATCCCTAGAACCATCCAAACAGATGAGGCAAGAGCTGAAGGAACCCCTGCAGAGAAGACAAGGTGGGTGCATTTCCCTCATGCTGCTCCTGGGAGTCAGCAGCCGGGGGCTTTGGCTGCACATCTGGAAACGCCATGCCCGGCACAGTGGGAAGGGATCCATGGCAGCCTTGCTGCCCCGCTGCTGCTTTCACGCCCTGCAGGGCTGTTTCCCAGCCTGGCCTGGCTGCAGCTTCTCCCCAGCCTCTGCAGGAAGGCGTTTGGCATCAGCTGACAGGCCATGCCCAAACTGTATCACACCCTGAGATCCCCCACTATATCCAGCCCTGCAGATTAGGAAAAGGGTGGCTGTTTGGTGGTGGAAGTGCTCTCATCATGCCACTGTAACCTGGCCATTTTCCTGCTCCATAAATTTCACAAATATTACCTCTGATGCCACCACCCAAGTGGGAAACAGCTCCATCTGATGCAGCTGTCTCCCTTCCTTTGTCAAGAGATGGACATAGTGCTTCAGTGGAAGGTGGTATTTCTTGAAGGAAGCACTCCATCTTCGGTGCCAGCCCCTGCTGCAGGAAGGAAGGCGATGGCAGACACGGGCACAGGCACAGCAGGTAATTGCTGTGCCGGGCTCAGGCCTGGCCGGGGCTGTGTGGCAGCAGCTCTTCCCCCAGGGCCTGCCCTTGCCCGGCCCGGCAGCAGCCAAAGCTGGAGGCGCCTCGGCTTCCAGGCCTCTGGAGCTGGTTCAGAGCCCCGGGGAAACGGGACTGGTGCAGCAACGTCCCTGGCGCTGCAGCTGCTGCGGAGCTGGCCCTGAGTGCCCAGAGGCCCAAGGCACAGGAGCAGCCCCGAGCGGGAGCCCTGCCGCCAGCCCAGGGCCAGAGCCAGCCCTGGCACACAATGGAAACAGTTCTCATCTTGGTTTGCTTCCAGACTGGGATGCTGGGAAGGATTGTCCATTAGCCTGGCGCTCTGAAGTTGTGAAGCCCTCTGAGCATTCTGCAGGTATGTTCTCACTGTCCCACCAAGGCGTAATGTTTGACTGACTGGTAAGAACCAGGTGACAGAAGCTTCTGTGGCTGTTGTGTTACAGGCGTGTCTGCAGGGACGACCTCACCAACTCCTACCTTGGATGCTGCACAAAAGGCCAGCTCCCATGGCAGGGGTGAGTAGTGTGTCCCTGCTGACCCCTCAGGCTGAGCCCTGCATTTGTGGGGTCCATTGCTGGGAAATGGAACTACTTTCTCTTAAGGTCCTCTGACAGGAAAGACCAAAGACATGGCAGGCAGGAAATTCCAGGAGCCATTAGAAATCATGTGGCAAATGCTGAAGGAACGTCTGCAGAGAAGACAAGGTGGGTGCATTTCCCTCATGCTGTTCCTGGGACTCAGCATCCGGGGGCTTTGGCTGCACATCTGGACACGCCGTGCCCGGCACAGCAGGAAGGGATCCATGGCAGCCTCGCTGCCCCGCTGCTGCTTTCATGCCCTGCAGGGCTGTTTCCCAGCCTGGCCTGGCTGCAGCTTCTGCCCAGCCTCTGCAGGAAGGCATTTGGCATCAGCTGGCAGACAGCCCCAATTGCACCACAGGCCATGCCCACCCTCAGATCCCCTGCAATTTCCTGGTGTCCAGGCAGATCAGATGTTGGGGCTGTTTGGGGAAGGAAGCAGCCTTGGGTTGTCCCAAAATCCTGGGTGTTTTCTGATCCTTATGCATTCCTTTCACAAGTGATGCCTCCTGAAATTGTCCCCTTCCCCATTCCCAGTCAGGAATGTTTTCATCTGATCCAGCTGTCTCTTTTCCATTCTCCAGAAATGAAAGGAGAGCCTGCGGAGAAAGAAGCATTTCCCGGAGGAAGCAGTGGTTGCATGCCAGCCTCAGCTCCAGGAAGGGAGGCCATGCCAGGCACAGGCACAGGAGGTAATTGCCGTGCCTCTGGGCCTGAGCCCTGCTGAGGCTTGAGCTGCCCTCTCTGCTGTTAGGCAGTGCGGGCACAGCCTGGACTGGAGCAGCACAGCCCAGGGGAATTATCCCGAGCAGGCTCAGGGCACTGAGCAGTCCTGCTGGGGTCCCTCCATGGGAGACATGTCCTGAAACCTGACAGCGACTGCACAGGGTGCCCACGGTGGGGAAAGGACAGAGGGGGAGAGCAAGGCTCCAGTGTGTCCTGAGAGGGCCTGGCTGTTTGCCCTTGGGATCTGGGGGGTTTCCCCACAGAAGGAGGGCAGGAGGGACAGAGGGAGGGCAGGATGGATAGCTGTGGCACTGCCTGCTGCAGTTTTCCCCCATGCTTTAGGGAGGATTTCTTCTGTGTGTGAGGGGGAGAGTCCCAGGTCCCTGCACTGCTGCAGCCACCCCTCCCAGGGATGTTGCTGAGGGCAGGGAAAGAGTGTGGAGAGTGACCAGGAGCCAGCCCAGAGCTCCCCAGGCCCCTGGGCAGCTTTGGCCATGTCTATTCACATCTGGCTCCCATGGCCTTAGCCGACTCCCTGGCAGTGCCCAGTTCCCTGTGGCAGAAAGAGATCCCAGCACACACTGGAAAATGTTCTCATCTGTGCTGCATTGTAGATGAGGGTGCTGGGAAGGCTTCTCCATCAGCTTGGATGAATAAAGTTTTGAAGCCCTTGGAGCCTCCTGCAGGTATGTTCTCAGTGTGCCACCAAGGAAGAATTGTAGACAAGCGGGCAGGCACCAGGTGACAGAAGCTTCTGTGGCTGTTGTGTTACAGATGTGTCTACAGGGAAGACTTCTCCAGCTTCTCCAGCTGCTACCTTGGATGCTGCACTCAAGCCCAGCTCCCATCTCAGGGGTGAGTAGTGTGTCCCTGCTGACCCCACAGGCTGAACCCTGCTTTTCTGGGATCCATTCCTGGCAAATGGAAATATTTTTCTCTAAGGTACTCCAACAGGGAAAATCCAAGATACAACAGATAAGATATCCCTAGAACCATCCAAACAGATGAGGCAAGAGCTGAAGGAACCCCTGCAGAGAAGACAAGGTGGGTGCATTTCCCTCATGCTGCTCCTGGGACTCAGCAGCCGGGGGCTTTGGCTGCACATCTGGAAACGCCATGCCCGGCACAGTGGGAAGGGATCCATGGCAGCCTTGCTGCCCCGCTGCTGCTTTCACGCCCTGCAGGGCTGTTTCCCAGCCTGGCCTGGCTGCAGCTTCTCCCCAGCCTCTGCAGGAAGGCGTTTGGCATCAGCTGACAGGCCATGCCCAAACTGTATCACACCCTGAGATCCCCCACTATATCCAGCCCTGCAGATTAGGAAAAGGGTGGCTGTTTGGTGGTGGAAGTGCTCTCATCATGCCACTGTAACCTGGCCATTTTCCTGCTCCATAAATTTCACAAATATTACCTCTGATGCCACCACCCAAGTGGGAAACAGCTCCATCTGATGCAGCTGTCTCCCTTCCTTTGTCAAGAGATGGACATAGTGCTTCAGTGGAAGGTGGTATTTCTTGAAGGAAGCACTCCATCTTCGGTGCCAGCCCCTGCTGCAGGAAGGAAGGCAAAGCCAGACACGGGCACAGGCACAGCAGGTAATTGCTGTGCCGGGCTCAGGCCTGGCCGGGGCTGTGTGGCAGCAGCTCTTCCCCCAGGGCCTGCCCTTGCCCGGCCCGGCAGCAGCCAAAGCTGGAGGCGCCTCGGCTTCCAGGCCTCTGGAGCTGGTTCAGAGCCCCGGGGAAACGGGACTGGTGCAGCAACGTCCCTGGCGCTGCAGCTGCTGCGGAGCTGGCCCTGAGTGCCCAGAGGCCCAAGGCACAGGAGCAGCCCCGAGCGGGAGCCCTGCCGCCAGCCCAGGGCCAGAGCCAGCCCTGGCACACAATGGAAACAGTTCTCATCTTGGTTTGCTTCCAGACTGGGATGCTGGGAAGGATTGTCCATTAGCCTGGCGCTCTGAAGTTGTGAAGCCCTCTGAGCATTCTGCAGGTATGTTCTCACTGTCCCACCAAGGCGTAATGTTTGACTGACTGGTAAGAACCAGGTGACAGAAGCTTCTGTGGCTGTTGTGTTACAGGCGTGTCTGCAGGGACGACCTCACCAACTCCTACCTTGGATGCTGCACAAAAGGCCTGCTCCCATGGCAGGGGTGAGTAGTGTGTCCCTGCTGACCCCTCAGGCTGAGCCCTGCATTTGTGGGGTCCATTGCTGGGAAATGGAACTACTTTCTCTTAAGGTCCTCTGACAGGAAAGACCAAAGACATGGCAGGCAGGAAATTCCAGGAGCCATTAGAAATCATGTGGCAAATGCTGAAGGAACGTCTGCAGAGAAGACAAGGTGGGTGCATTTCCCTCATGCTGTTCCTGGGACTCAGCATCCGGGGGCTTTGGCTGCACATCTGGACACGCCGTGCCCGGCACAGCAGGAAGGGATCCATGGCAGCCTCGCTGCCCCGCTGCTGCTTTCATGCCCTGCAGGGCTGTTTCCCAGCCTGGCCTGGCTGCAGCTTCTGCCCAGCCTCTGCAGGAAGGCATTTGGCATCAGCTGGCAGACAGCCCCAATTGCACCACAGGCCATGCCCACCCTCAGATCCCCTGCAATTTCCTGGTGTCCAGGCAGATCAGATGTTGGGGCTGTTTGGGGAAGGAAGCAGCCTTGGGTTGTCCCAAAATCCTGGGTGTTTTCTGATCCTTATGCATTCCTTTCACAAGTGATGCCTCCTGAAATTGTCCCCTTCCCCATTCCCAGTCAGGAATGTTTTCATCTGATCCAGCTGTCTCTTTTCCATTCTCCAGAAATGAAAGGAGAGCCTGCGGAGAAAGAAGCATTTCCCGGAGGAAGCAGTGGTTGCATGCCAGCCTCAGCTCCAGGAAGGGAGGCCATGCCAGGCACAGGCACAGGAGGTAATTGCCGTGCCTCTGGGCCTGAGCCCTGCTGAGGCTTGAGCTGCCCTCTCTGCTGTTAGGCAGTGCGGGCACAGCCTGGACTGGAGCAGCACAGCCCAGGGGAATTATCCCGAGCAGGCTCAGGGCACTGAGCAGTCCTGCTGGGGTCCCTCCATGGGAGACATGTCCTGAAACCTGACAGCGACTGCACAGGGTGCCCACGGTGGGGAAAGGACAGAGGGGGAGAGCAAGGCTCCAGTGTGTCCTGAGAGGGCCTGGCTGTTTGCCCTTGGGATCTGGGGGGTTTCCCCACAGAAGGAGGGCAGGAGGGACAGAGGGAGGGCAGGATGGATAGCTGTGGCACTGCCTGCTGCAGTTTTCCCCCATGCTTTAGGGAGGATTTCTTCTGTGTGTGAGGGGGAGAGTCCCAGGTCCCTGCACTGCTGCAGCCACCCCTCCCAGGGATGTTGCTGAGGGCAGGGAAAGAGTGTGGAGAGTGACCAGGAGCCAGCCCAGAGCTCCCCAGGCCCCTGGGCAGCTTTGGCCATGTCTATTCACATCTGGCTCCCATGGCCTTAGCCGACTCCCTGGCAGTGCCCAGTTCCCTGTGGCAGAAAGAGATCCCAGCACACACTGGAAAATGTTCTCATCTGTGCTGCATTGTAGATGAGGGTGCTGGGAAGGCTTCTCCATCAGCTTGGATGAATAAAGTTTTGAAGCCCTTGGAGCCTCCTGCAGGTATGTTCTCAGTGTGCCACCAAGGAAGAATTGTAGACAAGCGGGCAGGCACCAGGTGACAGAAGCTTCTGTGGCTGTTGTGTTACAGATGTGTCTACAGGGAAGACTTCTCCAGCTTCTCCAGCTGCTACCTTGGATGCTGCACTCAAGCCCAGCTCCCATCTCAGGGGTGAGTAGTGTGTCCCTGCTGACCCCACAGGCTGAACCCTGCTTTTCTGGGATCCATTCCTGGCAAATGGAAATATTTTTCTCTAAGGTACTCCAACAGGGAAAATCCAAGATACAACAGATAAGATATCCCTAGAACCATCCAAACAGATGAGGCAAGAGCTGAAGGAACCCCTGCAGACAAGACAAGGTGGGTGCATTTCCCTCATGCTGCTCCTGGGACTCAGCAGCCGGGGGCTTTGGCTGCACATCTGGAAACGCCATGCCCGGCACAGTGGGAAGGGATCCATGGCAGCCTTGCTGCCCCGCTGCTGCTTTCACGCCCTGCAGGGCTGTTTCCCAGCCTGGCCTGGCTGCAGCTTCTCCCCAGCCTCTGCAGGAAGGCGTTTGGCATCAGCTGACAGGCCATGCCCAAACTGTATCACACCCTGAGATCCCCCACTATATCCAGCCCTGCAGATTAGGAAAAGGGTGGCTGTTTGGTGGTGGAAGTGCTCTCATCATGCCACTGTAACCTGGCCATTTTCCTGCTCCATAAATTTCACAAATATTACCTCTGATGCCACCACCCAAGTGGGAAACAGCTCCATCTGATGCAGCTGTCTCCCTTCCTTTGTCAAGAGATGGACATAGTGCTTCAGTGGAAGGTGGTATTTCTTGAAGGAAGCACTCCATCTTCGGTGCCAGCCCCTGCTGCAGGAAGGAAGGCGATGGCAGACACGGGCACAGGCACAGCAGGTAATTGCTGTGCCGGGCTCAGGCCTGGCCGGGGCTGTGTGGCAGCAGCTCTTCCCCCAGGGCCTGCCCTTGCCCGGCCCGGCAGCAGCCAAAGCTGGAGGCGCCTCGGCTTCCAGGCCTCTGGAGCTGGTTCAGAGCCCCGGGGAAACGGGACTGGTGCAGCAACGTCCCTGGCGCTGCAGCTGCTGCGGAGCTGGCCCTGAGTGCCCAGAGGCCCAAGGCACAGGAGCAGCCCCGAGCGGGAGCCCTGCCGCCAGCCCAGGGCCAGAGCCAGCCCTGGCACACAATGGAAACAGTTCTCATCTTGGTTTGCTTCCAGACTGGGATGCTGGGAAGGATTGTCCATTAGCCTGGCGCTCTGAAGTTGTGAAGCCCTCTGAGCATTCTGCAGGTATGTTCTCACTGTCCCACCAAGGCGTAATGTTTGACTGTCTGGTAAGAACCAGGTGACAGAAGCTTCTGTGGCTGTTGTGTTACAGGCGTGTCTGCAGGGACGACCTCACCAACTCCTACCTTAGATGCTGCACAAAAGGCCAGCTCCCATGACAGGGGTGAGTAGTGTGTCCCTGCTGACCCCTCAGGCTGAGCCCTGCTTTTGTGGGGTCCATTGCTGGGAAATGGAACTACTTTCTCTTAAGGTCCTCTGACAGGAAAGACCAAAGACATGGCAGGCAGGAAATTCCAGGACCCATTAGAAATCATGTGGCAAATGCTGAAGGAACGTCTGCAGAGAAGACAAGGTGGGTGCATTTCCCTCATGCTGCTCCTGGGAGTCAGCAGCCGGGGGCTTTGGCTGCACATCTGGACACGCCGTGCCCGGCACAGCAGGAAGGGATCCATGGCAGCCTTGTTGCCCCGCTGCTGCTTTCACGCCCTGCAGGGCTGTTTCCCAGCCTGGCCTGGCTGCAGCTTCTGCCCAGCCTCTGCAGGAAGGCATTTGGCATCAGCTGGCAGACAGCCCCAATTGCACCACAGGCCATGCCCACCCTCAGATCCCCTGCAATTTCCTGTTGTCCAGGCCGATCAGATGTTGGGGCTGTTTGGGGAAGGAAGCAGCCTTGGGTTGTCCCAAAATCCTGGGTGTTTTCTGATCCTTGTGCATTCCTTTCACAAGTGATGCCTCCTGAAATTGTCCCCTTCCCCATTCCCAGTCAGGAATGTTTTCATCTGATCCAGCTGTCTCTTTTCCATTCTCCAGAAATGAAAGGAGAGCCTGCGGAGAAAGAAGCATTTCCCGGAGGAAGCAGTGGTTGCATGCCAGCCTCTGCTGCAGGAAGGGAGGCCAGGCCAGGCACAGGCCCAGGAGGTAATTGCTGTGCCTCTGGGCCTGAGCCCTGCTGAGGCTTGAGCTGCCCTCTCTGCTGCTTGGCAGTGCGGGCACAGCCTGGACTAGAGCAGCACAGCCCAGGGGAATTATCCCGAGCAGGCTCAGGGCACTGAGCAGTCCTGCTGGGGTCCCTCCATGGGAGACATGTCCTGAAACCTGGGAGCGACTGCACGGGGTGCCCACGGTGGGGAAAGGACAGAGGGGGAGAGCAAGGCTCCAGTGTGTCCTGAGAGGGCCTGGCTGTTTGCCCTTGGGATCTGGGGGGTTTCCCCACAGAAGGAGGGCAGGAGGGACAGAGGGAGGGCAGGATGGATAGCTGTGGCACTGCCTGCTGCAGTTTTCCCCCATGCTTTAGGGAGGATTTCTTCTGTGTGTGAGGGGGAGAGTCCCAGGTCCCTGCACTGCTGCAGCGACCCCTCCCAGGGATGTTGCTGAGGGCAGGGAAAGAGTGTGGAGAGTGATCAGGAGCCAGCCCAGAGCTCCCCAGGCCCCTGTGCAGCTTTGGCCATGTCCATTCCCATCTGGGTCCCATAGCCTTACACGACCCCCTTCCAGTGCCCTTTTCCATGTAGCATTCGGGCATCCCAGCATGCCGCAGATACGGTTCTGATCTCTGCTCCCTTTTAGACTGGAATCGTGACATGGGTTTTCAGGAAGTCCTGATGAAGGATGGTTTGAAGTTCCTGGAGGATGCTGGAGGCAAGTTTTCATTCTGCCCTTCCTGAGTGAATAATCAGGATCAATGCAACAAAAGCTCATTTATAAACCATTTCCCTTAACATTATGTAAAGGCTGAAGGATTCTGAGAATCTTTCCCTTCTCCCTTCTGGATCCCTGAGGGATCCCTCAGGATCGCTGTCAGTGGGAGGAAGGAGCATTGATCTTTCAGTCCTCCTCCCGTGTGCTGTGCCAGTGTGTCCTTCCGTGTGCTCTGTGCAGTCAAAGAGAAGAGCAGGGAGGGAAGGGGCCGGGCCCAGGGCTGTGCCCCGGGGCTGAGCCTTGTGGGCAGCCTGAGGATCTCCTGCAGTGCCACAGGAGCTCTTCTGTCCTGCCTTTCTTTGCAGCTGAACCTGCCGGTGAAGGCCCCACATCCAGGACTGAGGCTCTGGGAGACGCTGAGGGTAGGTCAAGGCCTTTCCCCTGGGAGAGCTGCCAGCTCAGAGCCCAAAGCTGGGCCAGGGAGGCAGCGCTGCAGGTGCCAGCACAGAACCATGCACGTGTGTGCCCGCGCCCTGCACGATCCCCTCACCGCTGCTGCGGCTCAGTGGTGCCCGTGCAGATCAGCAGAGATGGCAGAAGCTTCTGTGGCTGTTGAGTTACAGGTGTGTCTGCAGGGAGGACTTCTCCAGCTCCAGGGCTGGATGCTTGGCCCCAACCCAGCTCCCATGGCAGGGGTGAGTAGTGTGTCCCTGCTGACACCACAGGCTGAGCCCTGCTTTTGCGGGATCCATTCCTGGGAAATGGAACTCTTTCTCTTAAGGTCCTCCAAAAGGGAAGACCCAAGATACTGCAGCCAAAATGTCTCATGAGGCAGATGAATTCCTGAGAGAAACACAGAAGGAAGCACCCGGAGGACAAGGTGGGTGCATTTCCCTCATGCTTCCCCTGGGACTCAGCAGCCGGGGGCTTTGGCTGCACATCTGGACACGCCGTGCCCGGCACAGCGGGAAGGGATCCATGGCAGCCTCGCTGCCCCGCTGCTGCTTTCACACCCTGCAGGGCTGTTTCCCATTCTGGCCTGGCTGCAATTCCTCCCCAGCCTCTGCAGGATGGAATTTGGCATTAGCTGATAGGGTGCCCCAACTGTACTGTGGGCCTGAGATCCCCTGCCATTTCCCAGTCTCTGAGAAATCAGGCGGTGTAGCTGTTTGCTCATGGGAGTGCACTGGCCTAGCCCAAATTACCTGGGATTTTTCCTGGTCTTTATCTGTGACTTTGACAAGCATTTCCTGATGAAGATGCCACTTCCCCAGTGGGGAATGTTTCCATTTGATCCAGTTGTCCCTTTTTTCCTTTTTCAAGTGATGGACCAAAAGGCTCTGCAGGAGGAGGAACACTCAGGGAGAAGCAGTGGCTCACTGGCAGCGCTAGCTGCAGGAAGGAAGGCGATGCCAGACATGGGCACAGGCACAGCAGGTAATTGCTGTGCCAGGCTCAGGCCTGGCCGGGGCTGTGTGGCAGCAGCTCTTCCCCCAGGGCCTGCCCTTGCCCAGCCCGGCAGCAGCCAAAGCTGGAGGCGCCTCGGCTTCCAGGCCTCTGGAGCTGGTTCAGAGCCCCGGGGAAACGGGACTGCTGCAGCAACGTCCCTGGCGCTGCAGCTGCTGCGGAACTGGCCCTGAGTGCCCAGAGGCCCAAGGCACAGGAGCAGCCCCGAGCGGGAGCCCTGCCGCCAGCCCAGGGCCAGAGCCAGCCCTGGCTCCCGACTGGGCAGGGGCTGCGCTGGGTCCTGACAGGGCCTGAGCCTGTCCCCTGGGGCTGGGGGAGCTGTCACGGGGCAGGGAGGGCCAGGGGTGGCAGTGGCTGCTCAGGGATGGCTTTGGCCCGTGTCCCTGGCAGCAGCCACTGCCCAAGCAGCTGCGCTGCCCCCGGGCTCTCCTCCCGGCCTGCTGGGCTTTGCTGGCTGGCACAGCCTGTGCCAAGGGCCGGCAAGGTGCCTGCAGGCCCCAGCTCTGGGGGAAACAGAGAACGTCCTGCCCGTATCCACCGTGCTGCCAGCTCAGCAGTGCAGCACAGCACGGGCTCACGCTTCCCATTGCTCCTACAGATGCAGCTGGCACCACAAGACCTGTTCCCAATGCCCAGGATGGCCTCGGAAGTGGTTTCTGTCAGGGAACAGGCTGCTGGCTAGGGTTTCTGGCAGGCGTGCTTTATTTGGAGCTTGTCTTCATATTGTGCTGCATTGGAATCTGGTATTCTTGGAACAGAAAACAGTGAGTGTTTTGTGCTCTCCCCCTCCAACAGCTTCTTTTCAAAGTCTAACGTGGACAGGGAACATTCCTATTGAGGCTGCAGTGGAGTTGTGGCCAGTCCATGATAGTCCAAATAACTCTCCTGAGGGTTCTGCTGCTGCCCAGTGCTTCCATTGGCCTCTCAATTGCTGGGCCTTGTCCTGGGGGCCCCGCTGGGGCTGCAGCCAGAGCTGGCTCCCACTGAGGCTGCCTGGCCAAGAGCAGCCCCAGGGGCACGGGGCAGAGGCAGAGGGAGGTGGGGAGGAGAAAGAGCAGGGCCGAGGTTGCTCTTGAAAGGCAGAGGCGCTGTGGGGCCCGCTCCTGGCCAGGGACCCTGCCCAGAGCCGTGCCCTGCTGGCCGGGGCCTTGAGGGGCAGCTGTCCAGCTGGGCCCAGCTGTGCCAGCAGCTCCAGCCGTGCTGGGGAGCCTTGCCAGCTCTGAGCCCTGCTGTGCAGGAGGCTCCCTGTGTGCCACTGGCAGCTGGGGCCTCAGCCACCACCTCTATTCACAGGTGCTCGCGTGTATCTTCAGAAGACAAACCTAAAAACAGAGGCAATGACAACCTGGCAGTTTATCCCAGCTCTTCCCTTCTGCCCCTATCTGCCCTGCCGTGGCTGCATCCCCGCCATGCGGCCGTCCCAAAACCCACCCCTCCTCAACGAGACCCTCTGCCCCTGAGCCCCCTGGTCCTGTTCCCCAGCCAGGACTGAAGGTGGGCAGCCCTTGCCTGGCAGGGCAGGGCTTGTCCCACATTTTATGTTTAAATAAAGAATTAGAGTTTTCACAGCTATGTCCGGTTGGTAGCACCAACAAAGCCCACCCGGCACCAGCACTGACTGAGCTCCGTGCCCAGGAGCAGCCGTGGATGCCCACGGTGTGGGCAGGCAGGAGCCAGGCAGGGGCTGCTGTGCCCAGCGGCGGGGCCCCGAGGGGATGGGGGAGCCCATGCTGAGCGTCCCTGGGCTGAGGGCACATTTCCTTCCGTGGCATCATCTGGGCCTGGACCTGAAGAGGCTCAAAGGGATATTTTGGTGTCCCTGCTGAGGGGTGCAGGGATCCCTCATGAGGCACAAAGGAGTATTGATGGCCTCTCCTAAGGTGTGCAGGGATCCCTCATGCGGTGGGCAGCAGGGTTAAATTTGAGAGGGTTTTTACTCTTCTCAGCAAAGCACAGGGACACTTGGCCGAGGTTTTGCCAAGCTGGGAGAAAGCCTCTTGCAAAGGCTTGGGCCCAGCCTGTGGGCACAGCGGGCGGGCGCAGCCCATCCCCTGGGCCAGTCCGGGCTGCTCAGGCCGGGCCGGGCCGGGCCAGGCTCGGGCCCCGGCAGGGAAGGGCCGCGGCCCTGGGCTCTGCTGAGGCTGCTGAGCTCCGGCCTGCCCTGTGCTGCAGCCCAACACATTGACAGCCATGGCGGTGCCCTGGGCCACCGCAGGCACCCGGGGCTACAGCTGAGGCCGCGCCTTCTCCCACTGAAGGGAGGCTGGCTCTGTTCCCTCGCAGGGCACAGCTTAGCTCCCAGCACCTTTGGGAACCTGCCTGCCGGGGAAGTGCTGGGGGGCAGAGTGTTCCAACCCTTCTCACTGGGAAGTGTGTCTGGTGGTGTGGGGATTTTAAAATTTTTTTCCCTCTGAATTTGTGTCCTGCCAGAGGGTTAAGTTTGCTTGCTCTCAGTAGGGTGCTTTTCTTCTTGGCAGTCAGTGGGGCTTCAATGCAGCCAGGGTTGAAGGAGGATCTCTGGCCGCTTGGGCTGTGGTTGTGGGACACCTTGGCTTCATCCTTCCTTTGGCTGTGATTTGCACTGGTGCTTGTGCAGGCATTTTATGGCAAGTGGCTTCAGTTTGTTCCTCTTGGTACCAAAAACCGAGAATAAACCTCTTTAACACCACTGTAGTATTAAGAGGCAGGCCTTACTTTCTTGTCTTGCTGGATGCACAGGCCATTGGCATCACAGGGCCTTCTTGGTGGGGTCTTCAGATACCCTGGTGGTCACTGGAGAAGGAAGCTGATTTTTCTGGGAAAAAGACAGTTTCCCATGTGTGGAAAAGAATAACCTCTCACTTCCCCATCCTTTTCTATACAAAGTTATACAGGCAAGTGCATCCATATATCTCTATTTTCCTTGTCAATCTATCTATCTATCTATCTATCTACCTATCTATCTATCTATCTATCTATCTATCTATCATCTATCATATTAATCTATTGTGGTGTTGCATTTCATTCAAATGGTATGCTCTATCTTGAAAATGTACCCCTCAAAAATGTATGATTTATTCCAACCTGTGTTCCTCCCCTGAAGTCCCATGAATCTGCAATCCCATTGGCCCAAATCTTATTTCGTGCCCACTTTGAATTTCCCTCTTAAGCTGTGCGAGGAAGACCAGATTCTCTCATGGCCCATCTCTCCCCTAGGCTCGCCCTCTCTCCCCCTTCCTTTTGCCTTTCCCCCTTCTCCCTCTGAAACCATGTTACACCCGGGGCTGGGGCCCCCAATAAACCCTCATCTAATCAGCACCCTCAGAAGCCGTGTGGAGTCTCCTTGCGTGCCTGCTGCTGCCAGCCAACTCACAGCCCAGGGGGCCCTCCGGGGACTCCCCGGGGAACCCCCCCCCCCCCCCCAAACAAACTGCTACAATCTATGAAATGTTTCTGTGATTTCCTTCTTGCTAGACATATGCAGGCTTGTTTAGATTGACTGTGAACCAAAATCCTGCAAAGCTGGAAAATGACTGGTGGCCATCACTCTGATTTCCTTAAAAGCCATTTTTCATTCTAATTTTTTCATCTATGGTGGCTGGTAAATACCTGTCTTCCTTAAGCTATGTGCTGGCAATACTGGAGGTAGAAAATAACATAATGCTGCATAGTTTAGATACTTGATAGTTTCCTTGTGAAATTTTATGGCAGTATCTCCTGCCCCAAAACTAAAGCAGCAGGTCAGCTACTGAGCACAACTTACTGCATAGCTGCAGCTCATGTTTCTACAGTGGAAGTGGCTTTTTGTTTTTCTGCATGGGTATGAAACACTACCAATTGAAAGGCCGTTTACAGAGCAAAGAGCCTTGTTAACTGTTGCCTGGACTTTGGGAAGGTGGTAGCTGTTAGATCAATACCCAGTAAACTGCCGAAATTAATTTTTGTGACTACTCTCTTGTGATTTTGGCCTGGCTTCTTTAGGAGGTTCAATTTTCATTAGAAATGGCACAGTGGAGCCAGTGCTGCCTCAGGACAGGTGGAGCTGGGACAAATGGCTCATTGATTTTGATCTCAACAAAAAGCCACCTGAGCTCCTCATGACAGCAACCCCACGGACAGGAAATGGATCCATTAAAACTAACTCATCATAGAGCTTTTAACTCGAAGCTCTGACACATGGAGCTTGCTCAGTTCTGCCATGGAGGAAGGGAGTTTGAAGACAAAGAGGTTTAGCAAGGAGATCCATGTACAACAAAAGTGCTTCTATTTTAGCAAATGAAGTATCTTAGATGTGAAACTTCATCCGTACTCCAGTCTTATCCTTCCATTTACCCAAATTCTCTGTCTTAAATCCTTTGTCAGTAGGAAAATATGACAGGGAAGTGTAGATCCTCCTTTCCTTCTTGAGCTGGGCAGCTTGTAACCTTGTCTTCTCCGACAAACAGGAGCAGACAAATGGGAATTTTGTCATGAAACCATACTTGGGAAAGTTTGCCCTGTGTTTGTTTTTGTCCCAAAGTAACTGAGATTCATCGGAGTATTTACAAGCCCTAAAGGATGGATTTATTTTGCTTGCTAGAATTTTGATTTTTTCAGACCTTTTCTGCTGCAGAAGAGCCTGGCACTTGCAGAACTCTTACCCCATGCACTTCTCCAGTGCTTCTTGCAGAGAATCATGTGTTGTGAATGAAACTTTCACAGTTGACTTCTGCCTCCTTTCCTGCCACTGTTTTGTTCTTTTCCCATTTATAAGGACACAGGTGAACTAGAAATGTTGTGGTCAGATGTCCTCTGTGGCTGCTCTGTGCTCAGAGGAGCTCTCCTGGATGTACAGCTTAGCATCTCCCTCTTTAAAGGGCTGCCCGGCTTCCTCCTGTCCCATCTCGTGGGTCCATCTTTTCATTCCCTTTTAATTTAAAATACTTCCACAATTTAATATTAAATGCTAGGTAAAAAAATCCAGTGGCACTCCCAGATAGAAAAAAATATGTTGTGTGTAACCCAGAGGAGGAATTCTGCTGGCAAAGTGATGGCTTTCCACTGAAGTGGATCAAACAGGTGCTCAGTTGGATGCTGGTGCTGAAGTACTTTTCTTGTGGCTTGAGTGTCTCATGGCAACAGCCTGAGATTTTAATAGCAGAAAGAAGGGATTTCCTGCTAATTTTCCTCTGAGAACTGTCACCTGTACAATCTTTTCCAGCCTCATGTAGTCTGACCTGTAACTGCTCCAAAGCCTGGTTAATTTTTTTAATGCTTTTGAAATTTTTGGTCCCATTTGCAGAGAACAGGAGGGTGCTGGCTATTTTTTTTCAGGTGCAGTGTATTTTTACTGGGGGCGGGACTGGGTTTAGTTTTACCTTCCCAGCATCAGCTGCACTGATGCTGGGAAGTTACTCTCTCTTATTCCAGTTACTCTCCAGGCTGGTACGTGCAACCACAGTGGCAGCAGTGGTAGATTGAACTGTGCCTGGGCTGGGTTGGGAGGGGAATAATCCTACTGCATCCATGATTTTCCCTCCTGGGCACCTGCAGCAGGCAGAGCTGTGCCCTCCCACTGAGGCTGCCTCAGCCAGGAATGCTTGCAAAATCCCCGTGCTCCTTTTGCAGAGTTCTGTTTTTTCCCTGGCAGAAGCAGGGCTGGTATCTCCAGACCAGGGGACATGGTGACACTGGGTGTTGCCATGGAACGTGGTGACGCTGGGTGTTGCCATGGGACAGGTGAGTCCTTGAAGGCACACACTTGTCCCACTGAGCTTGGGGCCCCTATTTGGAGATCAGCTGCAGACGACTGGAAACAAGAATGTGGCATCTCCCAGTTCAAACAAACAAACCAGAAAACTTTATTTTGAGGGATGAGGGGGCCAAACAACAGGGGTGGGTGCTCGTCTGGTCCTGCCCTGGTTTTCAGGCCGACTGTAGGGCTTTTTATCTCGCAGCTGCCGCCGCAAGACGTGCCTCACACGAACTGGCCCGGATTGGGAGCGGGGCAAGATCCAGGGGGGTATGTATGGGGCTGTTTGTTTCCTGGATGACTGAGATTCCTGGGACAGCCTCAATGCCACCTGGCTGGTGGTACCAGCACTCTGGGCTGGACCATCCTCCAACCTGCGGCGCTTTGCCAGTGGGCTCTTGGGTGCCTGAGGCTCCGTGTCTCCCCGTGGGTGGCCTCGCTTCAGGCCCTGCTTTCGGCAGGGCAAGCTGCTGCTGCTGCTGGTGACCAGCCCCACGGCCTGGGACTGCCCTGACACCGCCTGAGGGGCGGTGCTGGGGCTGCTGGTCTCAGCACGCAGCAGTGGCACGCGGTTGAGCCGGATGCGTTTTCCTTTCTGGCTGCCCGAGTCTTGTGCTTGCTGTCTCCATGAACGGCGACGAGCTTGGTCCGGCCTGGCATGTCCGGAGAGGCAGCTGCCGCTCTCTGAGTCTGCCT
The DNA here is from genome assembly GCF_036417665.1 of Passer domesticus. Classification (NCBI taxonomy): domain Eukaryota; kingdom Metazoa; phylum Chordata; class Aves; order Passeriformes; family Passeridae; genus Passer; species Passer domesticus. The sequence goes on along the minus strand of NC_087482.1, from coordinate 10,345,120 downwards.
CTGCCCGGTGACACGGTGTGCATTGGGGAGAGAGAGAGAGGGCACGGGGAGTGAGCACCTTGTAGAGCTCAGGAAATGTCCCTGCAGCATTGTCCCCAAGGCCCTGCTGGCTGGCTAAAGGGCAGGGGAAGTGCCGGTGCCCACAGCCCAGCCTGGCTCCTCTGGCCCATGAGAGGAGGGCCTCTACTCTGGGGTGATTCTGTGGATCTCCTGTTTCCCCTTTCTGCTGCTCTTGGCCGCTCCCCCTCTGCCATCTGTGGGGAGGGAGACTTGGCTCTCACCTCGCTCCTTGCCAGGGGGGCGCTTCTTAGCAGCGTTCTGCTGCACCATTGTGGGTACGGAGGAATGCCTGGACGGTCTGTGCCACAGCACTGCCGGCCTTTCTCCTCCTGACAAAGCCTTCCAATCCTTCCTTGAGTGAAGAGAGATGTCTCAGAGACACCAAAACTCGCTCAGCAGCCTTGGGCAAGCTCCCTCTCGGGATCCTGTCCTCAGCTCTGAGTGCAATGTTGATGTACCGCAACGGTTATACCTCAGGCCTCCCTGGAGATGTGCCCGTGACCTCACAATCGGTGAGTTCTGCGAGCCCCACTCCCCTCACTTGGGGACGGTGTCCTTGTGGGTGCTGTTAAATAAAAATTAAAACTGGCCAAGGGTCAGAATGTATTTCTGAATTTCTGTTTTTCTGCTTGAACTTGGACTAAACAATGCTACTTTTTTGCCCCCACAATTTCCCACAAAGTGAAGGTGGAGAAATTACTAATTTTTACCAAGATTTGGAAGTGGCTGTAGTAACAGAGATCATATAAAAAGCTAGAGACACAGAAAGCTAGTATATAAAATCAGCTGAATAGCAAGAGGGAATTGGCATACATCTAGTCTCTTCTCAGGGCTCTTTCTGAATGCTGACTTTGAACGTCACTTGCTTTGTCATAATTCATGGGTAAAGAAAAAGAATATCTGTTTGAAATTGGAAAAGGACAGAACTTGTTCTTTGGTTTTTTTTTTTGTTTTGTGGTTTTTTTTTTTGTTTTTTAATGTGGGCCACCAAAAGACACTAGAAAGAAAATTTTCGAACTATTGCCAGCTGAAGCAAAGTTCTGAATCAGTTAAATAAATACCCTGTAACCTATTTGCAGAAGTTCCTCTAGCATCCAAGCTGTGTAGTAATCTCCTCAGATTCTCATGTAGATTTCACAAAAATTGTATTGACAACGTTCTCCCCAGACAGCCTTTGACAAGATCAAAAAAAGTTGACAGGCAGCAGATTCAAAACAAACTGAATCAGGTATTTCTCCACACAGTGAGAAATTTAATCTCTGCAGCTTATAGTTAGAAGATGATATGGATTCCAGGAGTTTACATGGCTTCAATAATGCAACTGTGAAAGAAAATCTCTCTCAGAGCTATTAAAATCTGACTTCAGAACTGATTCCACCTGGTTTATGTGTGGTCTTGAAGAAGATGTAAGAATTCCTTCTTGAGCACTCAATGGAGGATTCTTTGTTATAGGAGTCTTTCCTATTTTTAGGCTGTGCTTTAAGAGGTATAAATTAGAAATCTGCATTATTTACTGCCCTGTACTGTCAGCAGACTTGGTAGGAATTAATGCCAAGACAGCATGCTCTCTTAAGCTCCATGGAGCAATTTTCTTTTTGTTTTGAGACCAGTAACAGTTGTTTGGCCTCTCCGTGTTGGGTCTCTGGAAGATCACTACCAAGTTTTGGTAGTGATGGTAAACCAGGGGCTTCCAGAAGCTCCTCTGCCATGAAATTTGTTGCAGGTGACCTACACAGAGTAGTTAAAGGCATATTTCCTTAATTCTTCACAGGTCCAGTGTTCGCTAAGTGATATTTATATAAACATTAAGAATTAAAAAAAAAACCCCAAATGGTGCGGAACAAATATTTATGCTATCAGATGAAATCTTGGACTTCCCAGATTGAAGAAATTTACAAGCGCTGAGTATTAAAAAGCAAGATTAGAAGAACACTGGGTGTTGGTGTGTTTCCTATAAAACAATTACATTCCTAAAATAGGTATATTCTCTGTCTTGTTCACACTTCTCTTGTTGCTGTTGAAGGACACAGAGATTTGCTTTAGCACCTGACATTGCTTTTCACGCATGGCTTGCAGCCCCAGCTAGCTGAACAAACCAGCCTGCTGTCCAAGAATTTTGCTTACTCCTCATTTCCCTCTTCAAATTTAATTAGATCCAAAAAGTGCTAGGCTTGGAAACAAAAACAGCAACTTGTTTTGAGAAGGAGTAGAACATTTGGCCCCTCTCTGCCTTGTCCTGTGTCCAGGTTTCCCCTCAGCCAGGGCTGGCAGTGAAACCATCGGTGGCCGTCCTCAGGCAGCCCTTTGGCTGGCACTGTCCTGCTGGTCATGGCACACAGGTTCTTTTTGTGCCACCTGCACACGTGCTGCGGGAGCTGCCTCTCCTGGGGCTCAGCCTTGGAGAGCTGCCTCGCAAGGAGACTTTAGATTTCCTCTCCCAACCAACTGCATTTGCCTCCGGCTGTGAGGTTTGGGGATTAGTTCTTGCTGAGTTCAAGGGAGGTGGAGTGGAAAATGGAGGCACTTTTGTGCCTCTCCATATTTTATGTTGGTTGGGGTCTTGCCTAGAACTTGATTTAGGCTAGATTCCTAGGTTTCCTCTAATTTATATGAAACAGTATGTTTTTCCAAGTGGTTATCAGTGAGGCACGAGCCACTGCACTCCTGAGCATTTGCAGCTTCCTGGGATGCCGCTGCATCCTGAAACTGAGTCTGCATTGAGGCTGGGAAGCAGAAGGGACATACATAGCACCTGTCTCTGCTGCTTACCTATATTTTCATAGCTATTGGTGTTCCTTGATAGGCCTTCATTCTGATTTTGAGTATCATGTGTTGTGAATGAAACTTTCACTGTTGACTTCTGCCTCCTTTCCTGCCACTGTTTTGTTCTTTTCCCATTTATAAGGACACAGGTGAACTAGAAATGTTGTGGTCAGGTGTGCTCTGTGGCTGCTCTGTGCTCAGAGGAGCTCTCCTGGATGTACAGCTTAGCATCTCCCTCTTTAAAGGGCTGCCCGGCTTCCTCCTGTCCCATCTCGTGGGTCCATCTTTTCATTCCCTTTTAATTTAAAATACTTCCACAATTTAATATTAAATGCTAGGTAAAAAAATCCAGTGGCACTCCCAGATAGAAAAAAATATGTTGTGTGTAACCCAGAGGAGGAATTCTGCTGGCAAAGTGATGGCTTTCCACTGAAGTGGATCAAACAGGTGCTCAGTTGGATGCTGGTGCTGAAGTACTTTTCTTGTGGCTTGAGTGTCTCATGGCAACAGCCTGAGATTTTAATAGCAGAAAGAAGGGATTTCCTGCTAATTTTCCTCTGAGAACTGTCACCTGTACAATCTTTTCCAGCCTCATGTAGTCTGACCTGTAACTGCTCCAAAGCCTGGTTAATTTTTTTAATGCTTTTGAAATTTTTGGTCCCATTTGCAGAGAACAGGAGGGTGCTGGCTATTTTTTTTCAGGTGCAGTGTATTTTTACTGGGGGCGGGACTGGGTTTAGTTTTACCTTCCCAGCATCAGCTGCACTGATGCTGGGAAGTTACTCTCTCTTATTCCAGTTACTCTCCAGGCTGGTACGTGCAACCCCAGTGGCAGCAGTGGTAGATTGAACTGTGCCTGGGCTGGGTTGGGAGGGGAATAATCCTACTGCATCCATGATTTTCCCTCCTGGGCACCTGCAGCAGGCAGAGCTGTGCCCTCCCACTGAGGCTGCCTCAGCCAGGAATGCTTGCAAAATCCCCGTGCTCCTTTTGCAGAGTTCTGTTTTTTCCCTGGCAGAAGCAGGGCTGGTATCTCCAGACCAGGGGACATGGTGACACTGGGTGTTGCCATGGAACGTGGTGACGCTGGGTGTTGCCATGGGACAGGTGAGTCCTTGAAGGCACACACTTGTCCCACTGAGCTTGGGGCCCCTATTTGGAGATCAGCTGCAGACGACTGGAAAAAAGAATGTGGCATCTCCCAGTTCAAACAAACAAACCAGAAAACTTTATTTTGAGGGATGAGGGGGCCAAACAACAGGGGTGGGTGCTCGTCTGGTCCTGCCCTGGTTTTCAGGCCGACTGTAGGGCTTTTTATCTCGCAGCTGCCGCCGCAAGACGTGCCTCACACGAATTGGCCCGGATTGGGAGCGGGGCAAGATCCAGGGGGGTATGTATGGGGCTGTTTGTTTCCTGGATGACTGAGATTCCTGGGACAGCCTCAATGCCACCTGGCTGGTGGTACCAGCACTCTGGGCTGGACCATCCTCCAACCTGCGGCGCTTTGCCAGTGGGCTCTTGGGTGCCTGAGGATCCGTGTCTCCCCGTGGGTGGCCTCGCTTCAGGCCCTGCTTTCGGCAGGGCAAGCTGCTGCTGGTGACCAGCCCCACGGCCTGGGACCACCCTGACACCTCCTGAGGGGCTGGACCATCCTCCAACCTGCGGCGCTTTGCCAGTGGGCTCTTGGGTGCCTGAGGATCCGTGTCTCCCCGTGGGTGGCCTCGCTTCAGGCCCTGCTTTCGGCAGGGCAAGCTGCTGCTGGTGACCAGCCCCACGGCCTGGGACTGCCCTGACACCGCCTGAGGGGCGGTGCTGGGGCTGCTGGTCTCAGCACGCAGCAGTGGCACGCGGTTGAGCCGGATGCGTTTTCCTTTCTGGCTGCCCGAGTCTTGTGCTTGCTGTCTCCATGAACGGCGACGAGCCTGGTCCGGCCTGGCATGTCCGGAGAGGCAGCTGCCGCTCTCTGCGTCTGCTTCTGCCCGGTGACACGGTGTGCATTGGGGAGAGAGAGAGGGGGCAGGGGGAGTGAGCACCTTGTAGAGCTCAGGAAATGTCCCTGCAGCATTGTCCCCAAGGCCCTGCTGGCTGGCTAAAGGGCAGGGGAAGTGCCAGTGCCCACAGCCCAGCCTGGCTCCTCTGGCCCATGAGAGGAGGGCCTCTACTCTGGGGTGATTCTGTGGATCTCCTGTTTCCCCTTTCTGCTGCTCTTGGCCGCTCCCCCTCTGCCATCTGTGGGGAGGGAGACTTGGCTCTCACCTCGTTCCTTGCCAGGGGGACGCTTCTTAGCAGCGTTCTGCTGCACCATTGTGGGTATGGAGGAATGCCTGGATGGTCTGTGCCACAGCACTGCCGGCCTTTCTCCTCCTGACAAAGCCTTCCAATCCTTCCTTGAGTGAAGAGAGATGTCTCAGAGACACCAAAACTCGCTCAGCAGCCTTGGGCAAGCTCCCTCTCGGGATCCTGTCCTCAGCTCTGAGTGCAATGTTGATGTACCGCAACGGTTATACCTCAGGCCTCCCTGGAGATGTGCCCGTGACCTCACAATCGGTGAGTTCTGTGTGCCCCACTCCCCTCACTTGGGGACGGTGTCCTTGTGGGTGCTGGCTGGGACTTTGTCCATGTCAGGCATGGGTGTGGTGGGAAGAGGAGAAATGGGAACAGGTCCATCAACAGGTTTATGGGCTTGAGTAGGCTCAGGTCTTACTACAGGTCATCAGTGATGATTGTTCCCCCCACCACAGCACCCAGGGGACCTTGTAAAGTCTGAAGACTTTGCTTATTTTTAGGCCTCTCATGTTAAAAGAATTCCATGCTGGGCCTGTGTTACATAATTTTCTCAAAAAAATTGTCCAGTTAGACCAAGCTGAAAAGTAGTTCTTTTACTGTGGTAGGTTTAGGAAGGAACACAGATGTCGACTAAAAATCAGTCATTCCTAAGAAAGCGTAACTGTCATTATCAAAGAATTGTGGATGTTGAATAGCTTAAATGTACAAAATAACATAAAACTAAAGTTGAAGCAGGTTATTACTTACAGTCTAATTCAGAGCCCCTTGAAGTATGTCAAAAAGAAGCTTTGACTTCAGTGCTCTTTGCATCTGACTTAATTCCACAAATTGGAAACAATGTTTTGGTCAAGCTTTTTTTAATTTTTTTTAACAATTTAATATGTGTCAAAAACTCCTAAGGTTCACTACATTTGCCTATGGAGTATTTTTGATTTCCAGTGTTTTCTTATTCCCATGTTGGGTTGTTGTTGCTGGGTTTTTTGCCTTTTTTTAAATTTTATTTTCCAGTCTAAAATAAAAATCTGCTGTATTTAAGTTTTTGATCCTGTATGATAATGAAGACTAAACTATCCCATTTCAGTTACTTTTCAAAATAAATATGTGGATGAAAGTAGGTAAAATCTACTTAACAATATGATTATATTCACATGAGGGTCTGAAAAAAATAAGTACTTTTTTCTTATCTGTTAGCTCACATAATTAGTTGTTAGAGCACTCTTGGAAAAAGAGCTATGGGAGTAAAAGCAGTGGAGCTAAAAAAGTGCAGCTAATGTAAGGCAATGGTTGTAGTGCAAAGATGCCAGAGAATATAATAAAAAATATCTGTTGTGATCTAAATTTAGCATTATTAGAGTCTGGGGAAAACTATGGCTGAGAAGTCATTAGGGCAAGAACAAAGTTAGTGCTGCAGAGAAGAGAGCTGATGCCAAGCTGAAGACACTGTTATTTACAGATGATTCAGATCTGCCTATCAGTTCAGAAAATTGCCCTCTAAAAATGGAAACCATCATCATATTAAACTTCACATGGAAACAAGAACCACAGCATGTGGACTGGCCTTTCTCCTCGTGTTGTCTATGTATAAATATCTATTTAGCAGTGGGCAACTGGGCTGCCTCTGTGTGGTGGGGATGATGGGGTAGTAGTTTGTGGAAGGTAGCTGGGACAAACTTTAGGAGAGGTAAAGGACAAGTACCCACAGCCAAAGAATATGGTCAATGAAACACTTGTGGTTTTGTCATGAAGAGTAAATTTTAAGGAATTAAACACTTGTGGTTTTACCATGAAGAGTAAATTTTCTTAGTGTAAAGTCATCTTTTTATCATAGACTGTTGAATTTTAAGCAGTGTATGTGGCTGTAATGCAGCTCTCAACGTCAACATTTTGGAAAATTTCAGAGTATGGTATGTCTTTAGGTCCATGGTTTTCATGTGCCTTCACTTGCTATGAGGGGTTTATCCAAACCCCAGGTTCAGATAGTATCCAGCTTGTTCCAGATGTCCTGCACTTTTGTTTCATGGGCACATAGATAATAAAAAAGTTATCAGTTTCTTTATGCCTTTTAACTGTTGTTGTTAGCCAAGGACATGGTGTACATTTTTGTGAAAGCATTTTAAAACCAGATGAAATTGTTTTTAATTCAGAGGTTTTTCAGAAATATTTTCAATGATACACATTATAGCATACAATCAGTGCACTGGAATTTGGATTAACTTAAATAAGACCAAGTGAATATATCAGCAATCTTCCACAAAATAATTAAGAAGTAACTGTGTACTGCATATGACTTTTAAATATCTTTAAATATCTGATGACTATTGCAATTGTGTTGTGGTGCAGGGTTCATTTGGTTTCTTCCGTTTCCCCCTAAAGTTATAACGGTTCGGTCCTAGGGTTCCCCCCCCCCACCCCCCCTGGCAACCCCTCCTTTTGAGAGTGTCAGTTTTTTGTCTCCACCCCTGTTCCCCTGGTTACCCTCTGTCAATCCCTCCCTGAGTTCCTGTCCATCAGCCACTGTCCCCTTCCCTATTTCCAGAAAGTTCTCCCCTCCTCGGTGGGTGACTGGATCGGGAACAAGGGTCCCTCCCTGTCGCATTCCCTATTGGCGAGCCGGCATATTTGTCACGAGTTTGTTCCCTCCCAAGTTCTCTCTCATTGGTTGAAATGTTCTATGTTCCGTCCCTTTCTAATCGGCTGTACCCCTGCCTCGTGGTCCCGACTCGGCTGGCGTTCCCTGGAGACATTAAAGCACTCTGGACTTTGCCCTGATTCGGGTCCCTCTTTTCTACTTCGCCTTCTTGCTGATCACTGCTGCCTCCTGCTGAGGCGCTGCCCGGACGCCCCCGGCGCATCTGGGCAGTGCCCCCCCGGCTGTCAGTTGCTGTGCCACAGCTCGGCCGGTGCAGCCTCCTCCCCCGCCCGGGGGAGTAGAGAAAAAACCTCGGACAGCAACTCGGCACAATTGTACTTCAACTCGGATGAAACTTTGACAGATTTCAGTGCATGTTTTGCTTTTTTTTTTGATCTGGGCCAGAACTGTAGAGAAATGGAAGTCTGACCATGTGTGCACTTTGTGTGGAATGTATTGAGTGGTTGCAAACTTGTTTGAAGTCGTTGTTTTGGGGAACTAAATATATTTTTTTCCGTGTGTGTGAAAGTTACAGAAGAGTTACTGTCTAACACATAAAAATTCAAAGCTAGCCCTATAAATGGGTAAGAAATCACATGTCTCTCACAGCTTTCAAGAAGTGAACCTTTCTTTGGAAAAAGAGAACCAACAATAAGCTGTGCTTTTTATTAAAATTTCTTTTTATTTAATATCTCTCTCCATGTTTGTATACAATGTGTATAATTTAGTGGATTTTGTAGTCAAAACAATTGATATTGCCCCTATTTTCCTGAAGGTTTCTCTAAATATATATCCTCTTCAATGATTTTTTCCCTTTTAATAATCTTTATTTATGGTTCACATGAAAAACCAGCCACTGGGGAGTTGGGAACATGGTTTTTATTGTCTGGATGTTGTCAGTGATGGTGCACGGAAGCATAAAGGATCTTGAATTTTGTAAACCAAGGTAATTGTGCAGGAATCTTGATAACAAATTCTTGTTTTGACTAGTAAAGGATAGGTTATTAAATTCATCGTTGTAGTATCTAAAGCTTGCTCCAAAATGGGGTAATTTTTCATCTAAGGACCACTTTGAAGTACACTCTGCATGTTTTTTTTGAAGCATCCCTTAACAACAGAAAGTTACAGCTGGGATGATGTTTCACTGCTTTTTAAATAGATCCTCAATGCAAAACCTGAGGGCTGTAGTTGAGCTGAGCCCTGTTTTGCTTGGAACTTTTTTGCCCCCACAATTTCCCACAAAGTGAATGTGGAGAAATTACTAACTTTTACTAAGAAAGATAATAGGTCTAATGGGCATTATGGATTGATCAGTATACTCAAGCTGTAAAATTTTTGTATGAAAAATTAACAAGCACAGAACCTGTAGTCTGGACTCTGGAGGATACCGAACGGTTCCAAGACTTAAAGGCTCGATTGACGAAAACCCCAGTTTTGAGTCTGCCTAATTGAAGAAAACCATTTGATCTGTTTGTTAATGTTAATGAATGGATAGCATATGGAGTGATAACCCAAGGCTGGGGGGGAAGCAGGAAGCTGGTGGCTTATCTGTCAAAATTATTGGATGTGGTTGCAAGAGGGTGGCCAGCCTCTATTCAAGCTGTGGCAGCCACAGCTACCTTATTAGAAGACACTCCAAATCCTACATTAAATGGAAGGATTTCAGTACACACATCCCATTATTTGAGGACAGTGTTAAGCCAAAAACTCCTCAGTGGCTAACACACAGCTGAATCCTGAGGTATGAAATAACCCTGATGAATGTCAAGAATCTAGAGACTGTCACCTCAAAAGGTTGAAACCCTGCTCAATTCTTAACCGGGGAACCAAAAATGGAAAATTTAGAGCATAATTGTATAGAGCTAATTGAGATGCAAACAAATGTAAGAGAAGAGCTAGAAGAAGACCCCTTACCATATGGAAGGATCCAGTATATAGATGGATCCTCCCAAACAGTAATGGGAAAATGGGCATCAGGATACGCCATTATTGAAGCAGAGGAAAACAAAGAAAAAGGGAAATTACCCTCAAATTGCTCTGCACAAACTGCGAGGTATATGCCCTAAAGAGAGGTTTTGATTTATTAGATGATATAGGGACAATCTCCATGGATTCTCAATATGCCTTTGGGATAGCTCATACCTTTGGAAAAATCTGGCCAGAGAGGGCATACCTTAACTCAAAGGGGAAAAATCTGGCACATGAAAGTCTGATAGGGAAGCACTTGAATCCCTCAGAGGACCAAAAGAAATTGCCACAGTCCATATTAAAGGCTACTAAAAAGGGGATACCCCTGAAATCCAAGGAAACAAATTAGCAGACCGGGCAGCCAAAAAAGCAGCCTTTGAAATGCTGGACTCAGTCATAGTCCTAAGGGTAAAAAAAGACCAGGGGAAAATAAAGGAAGAGGGGGTTCCAGTTTTCAAGGACAAGGAGCTAAAAGAAATAGAGCAAATGGGAGCAGTAAAAACAGGGGATGGAAAGTGCTGGACTCCAGATGGATGATAAATATTCAACTGAATAATAACCAGGAAAGTGATGGAAGAGATATACCAATTAACTCACTGGGGAACACAATGAATATATGATCATTTCCTGAAATATTGCATGGGGACAGGAATATATGAAATGGCCAGATCCATCACAGGAGAATGTCTAACCTGACAAAAAGTCAACAAAAAGGTAATGTGAAAAACAACTCCAGGAGGGAGGAAATTAGCCATAAGACCTTTCCAGAGTATTCAGGTTGATTTTACTGAATTAACTCCAGCCCCAGGGTAGCAACACCTATTGGTCATACTTAACCACCTAACCCACTGGGTTGAAGTGTTCCCCACAAGAAACTCAAACTGTGACAAAAGTTCTCTTGGAAGAAATTCTTCTGAGATATGGGCTAGTAAATCTTATTGATTTGGACTGTGGCCCCCACTTTACATCCAGTGTTCTGCAACAAGTCATCAGGGCCCTGGGAATAAAGTGGGAGTTACACACCCCTTGGCACTCTCAGAGTTCTGGGAAGGGCGAGAGGGTGAATCAAACCTTAAAGCATATCTTAACAAAATTGGTCTTAGAAACCCAATAGAACTGGGTCAAATGTTTACATCTAGCCCTATTACAAATAAGAACAAGAGCCAGAACAGATCTAGGGGTCTCTCCTTATGAAATGCTGCTTGGGCTGCCTTTCTTGCTTACCCTGTACAGTACCAGGGAACATCTAGAAGGGGGCATGACAATGCAAAAATACTTAGAAACAGTAACAGCAACCCTGGAAGAACTAAGGGAAAAGGGACACCTTCCCCAAACTTCCCCACTGAACTGTAAAATACGTAGTATTAACCCAGGAGACCGGGTATTGATTAAATCATGGAAAACCTCTCCACTCACTGCTCGCTTTGAGGGCCCCTTCCAGGTGCTGCTTACAACAAACACCGCAGGAAGAACAAAGGAGCGGGGGTGGACACATGCAAGTCCAGTGAAGGGTCCAGTACAACCCCCAAATGAGGCAAGCAAATGGACTATAGGCAGCAGAGACAATAAAGACTTGAAATTGGTCCTGAGGAAAACAGCAAAAGAAGCGCAACCCTGAACACAACCCCCCACGGGAAGCATCTACATTGTTATCCTTAAATCCTTAAAGCTTGTTAATGTTTGTTATAGTACAAGGTCAAGTTTTGTTCAGCTAAGAATGACTATCAAAATAAGATCTCAGTTTCTGGTACTGTTCCATAGAGCACTCTCCTTGCAACCCTAATTGGGACCAAATTGAAGAAAGGGAGTCGGTACAATAAAGGTCATGGCAGAATGTCTCCAGAAGAAGGGAAAACCAGAAGTGGGAGGCAAGACTGGATTGGGAACTACCTCCAGGAAATACTCTCTGGGCACCGAGAAAACCCCTGTGGTTCGAGAGGTGAGGAGGCCAGCCCGTACCAGACTCCCACTCGTAGCAATGCTACTACTCACCCACTTTGGAGGAAGTGGAGGAAACACTTGTGAGAAGTGTTACTATCCCTTGTATAGAGGAGATACAGTACGTGTACTCATCAGAGTACACACAGACATGAATCCCAAATGCATCGATCACTCCCAGTTAACAACCTGTAAAGAAGAAAATAAACTATATGGGCTGGCTAAAAATATTGCAAACCCAAGCCAGAGGATGTCAGGAGAGTGCCCTGTGAAAGAAAGATGGGTATGCTTTGAACAAGGAAGTGAAACCACAAGGAAAGTGATACATTCAAAGAGAAAGAAGTGCAATTGAAAAGACAAAGGGATAGAGAGGGACAAATATACAGAAAGAATCTTTTTTATCAATATGGTACAAAAGAATTTAATTTGACTCATTGTTGAGTGTGCAGGGGGACACACTTAAGTGAAATTTGGCCATGGGACAGTATCAGTTTAGGTCCCCTAGACATTTTTAAATGGATTACATCAAGAAAAAGCACAGTGGTACCCAAAAGAAGGGAAGGTGAGTGGAAGCTTAAATCAACAACAACAGAGGAAGAGTTCAATAACATTAAAAAGTGTGTGCTGGATTGGCACGGCTAACAAATCAGCCATGGCATTGCCTTCTGCTAAAAAATCTGGAAGAGAAGAATGTAAGCGAATGTGCATTACAAAGTAAAGTTCTTGTTGAATGGAAAGAAGTAGGATTAACTTTTTAAGCAAACCGTATAACTGATCATCAGAAACTTCTTTCAGCAGAGATCCTTCTGCTCTTTCCACCACACCTGCAACGTAAATTGAATCCGTTACTAAATTAAAAGGAAATGTGAATTTTGAAAAGACCCGTACAACTGCTGCTAACTCTGTAATCTGTGCAGAACCATCTACTTCCTCAATATCTGATTCCCATTTTTTTGTCTCTGAATTTTGCCAAGCAATCACAGACCTTTTAGACTTCCCAGAACCGTCTGTAAAAAACGTGATTGCCTCGAGGGGTGCATTACTTCTTAAAGGCTTATGAATTAATTTTAAAGATGAACTTAATAGCTCATGTTTGGGACAATTGACTGACATTTTTCCTGCAAAATTTTCCAAAGCAAATTGCATAACTTCTGAATTTTGAATTAACCATTCTAAATAGATGGATGTGACAGGCAGGAAGATTTCTGCAAAATCTTTTCCTGCAAGGGAAAGCATTCAAGATCTAGCCTTGATAATCAATTGTGAAATAATTTCAGGGCAAGTTGTTATAGTTTTACCCAATTGACGCGATAGGAAAACCCACTCTAAGATTATCAGATAGTCCTTCTTCTCTAGATCCCACTGGAATATCAAACCATGAAGCTGTGGACTGTCTCCTAAAACTGCAAACAAAAAAGACAGGTTAGGATTATACCGATGAGCCTGGCACGTCTGGATGGCTCTCATCACTTTGTCCAAAGCATTTTGAGTTTCTTTGTTGAATTCTCACAGTGAGTTTAAGGCTGTGTCTCCTCTCAACAAATCTGCCAGAGGAGCCAAGTCCTGATTTGAAAGGCCTAGTAGTGGATGAAGCCAGTTCAGAGTCCCCACGAGCTGCTGCACTTCATTCAATGTCTTTGGATTTGTCCTTACCTGGAGTGGCTGCGGGGTTACCTTTTGTTCTGTCATCCTGTATCCTAAATATTTCCAGGGAGGAAGTGTCTGTATTTTTTCTTTCGCTACAGTGAGTCCTGCTTTCTCCACTGCTGAGATGACCTGATCTGTTGTCTCTTGCATTGATGCTTGGTCCTTGGCTGCTACTAAAATATCTTCCATGTAATGTAATATGAGAGAATTTGGATATTGTGCACGAACTGAGGAAAGTATTTTTGCAACATACCACTGGCATATACTCGGGGAATTTCTCATTCCTTCTGGTAGAGAAAGCCAATGATATCTTTTCAAGGGTGCTTGCTGATTTATGGATGGGATGGAAAATGCAAATCTTGGTGCATCATCTGGATGCAAGGGAATATTGAAAAAACAGTCTTTTAAATCAATAACACTTAACTTCCAATCTTTTGGAATCATAACAGGAGAGGGTAAACCTGGTTGTAAAGAACCCATTTCTTGAATCACTTCATTAACTTTTCTGAGATCCTGCAACAACCTCCACTTCCCACTGTTTGGCTTTTTGATTACATAAACTGGGGTGTTCCAGGGACTAGTAGTTGGAGTTAAGTGACCTTTGTTTAACTGTTCCTGTACCAACTGCTCTAAAGCAGCAAGTTTCTCTTTGGGTAAGGGCCACTGGCTGACCCAGATGGGTGTATTAGATGTCCATGTCAGTTTTAAAGTGTTATGTCCATCAACAACTTTTGTTAAAATCCAGTTTCTAACCTCACACCCCATTGCGACAAAATGCCCCGGCCCCAAAGAACAAAATCAGCTCCTACAATGAATGGTCTTGTGGTGGCAACACGACCTGCAGGCCCCTCAAATGTGCCTGAGTGGGAGCTTCGAGAGCTCTCACAGTGACCACCAATAGCTGCCAGCTGAGCCAGCGCAGGCACCGTGGCCCAGTCCTGTGGCCATTCCGGTGTCAGATGCCGTCTGCTCCGGGATCTGTCAGGCCACTGAGGGTGATGGCTGCCCGAGGGGCTGCAGCACACAGGTGAGCTGAGGCCGCCCGCGGCTGATGAGCCTGGTCCAGGCCATGGCAGCTGTGCTGTTCTGGGACTCTGGTAGGAGGAAAGCTTGTGCTGTGGTCAGTCCTTTGGGGAAAAAGCATGGAGGGCCTGGACACAAAGCTAAGACTGTAATTTCCTGTGAACAGGTGACAGAGAGCACAGCTGGAATGACATAAAAACCTTCTGCATGGGATCTGCTCACTCCCACGATGAGGAACTGACGTGGTTGTGGTTCAGGCCCCAGCTGTCCTGTGGGCACTGTGTGAGCAATGGCATTGGTCAGCACCACTGGCTGGGCTGGGGACAGCTCCAGTCTGGCACCTGGGGACATTGTGGTCGGCAGTCCTGCACAGACGTGCTGCAGCTCTGACCGTGGTGGCCTGTGGTGCTCTCTGCCCCTGGTGCAGGGTTCCTGTGTCATGGCAGCCACTGCCCCGTGCCGGGCTGCACGTTTCCCGGCAGATGGCACGGACAGCCCTGTGCTGGGTGACAGCTGTTAGCACGTGACAGAAACCTCTGCATCCACTGTTTCTGGGCAGTGGCCTTCTGCGGGCCCCAGGACATCCCCTTTGAAATGACCTCTCTGGCCACACGAATGGCACGTGTCCCTTGGAGTCTGCTGGTTTTCAATTGCACCTCTGAATGCTCTTAGAGCCTCTGCTAGGGCTTGTGTTTGCATTTCTGCTGCTTTTTCCTGCTGCTTTGGGGTGTTTTCCTGAGCTGCTGTGATGGCACTGGCCAGCACCTCTGCCTGCATGGCTGCTGCAGGCTCAGGGGTGCCCAGGCGGTTCAAGCATCCACGAGCTGGGTCAGGGTGGGCTCAGGACCCTGTGGCAATGCACCTAATACTTTTTTGCAGCTCGGGTTTGCATTAGAAATTGCAAGCTGTTTTAATAACTCTTGTCTGGCTCAGTCTATTGGAATTTGCTTTTCTAATGCCGTTTTCAAACAGTCCAAAAACTTTATATAAGGCTCATCTATTCCGTGTTTTATTTCTGTGAAATCTAGTTCTGGTTTGTTGCCATCAGGAACCTGTAACAAAGCTGTTTTTGCTGCTTCTTTGATATCCTGTAATACTTGTTTATTGGGAGTCCGGGCTTGTGTTTGAGGATCTGTATGAGCTCCTCCACCTGAGCTGATCTATAGTCAAATTTGCAGTGGATGGAGTTCCTGCATAACCTCCTAAAAGGTCATTTAACAAACGTTTCCATGCCAGTTCCCACAGAGAAAATGCCGTTGGGGACAGCAGGGATGTATAAAGCTGCTTTAAATCGTGTGCAGTAAATACATTTGCTGTAAAGGTGGCTTGTAAAAGACTTCTGAAATATGCAGAATTGCTACCATACAAACGAGAGGCTTTGCAAATCTCTTTTAACTCAGCAAAACTGATCTGCTGCCAGGTCCCTCTTGGTGCAGGACCTGCTGTGCACCTCACAGGAAAAACTTTTAACTTTGATGCAATTCCCCACTCTCCTTCCTGAACTGCATCCTTTCTTATCCTCTGCCAGGTATCTGTGACAACTTCTGTGTTAAACTCTTCCTTAGATTATTTGGAATTACATTGTGGAGCATAAGAATAATTTATTTTTTGTTCCAGTAAATTGTCGGACATGGGCGCCGCCATCTTGGACAGGGTGACTTCCGGGCATCACATCCGGTTCCCACGCTCGGCAGGGAGGGGGCGTGCCCTCCCGGGCTGTGGGCGGGGAGCAGGGGCGGGGACACTGCCCGGGCTCCGCCCACAAAAGGGGCGTGTCCCTGCTCTGATGGGCAGGAGCTCAGGGAGGAGCCACCCAGGGACTGCTGGGAGCCCGGGGAGGAGGGCGAGCCACGCCCACGAAGGGCGGGGCTGGGCCGGGGCCATCATGGCGTCTGCCATGAGCTCCTCTGTTCTCAGAGTGGGCACAATCGGCTCGGCTTTTTTCCATTGTACTGCCAAAATTCACCGATTTCGAGCGCCAAAGGCAGCTTTTCAGAGGGAATACAGAGGACTTAGGTATGGCAGGGATTGTGAAAGATGTGGTTTGCAGAGGAGCCTGGCCAGGGCTGGTCTGCTCCCCTCTCTCCCAGGACGGGGGTGGGGAAGGGGGGTGCGGCTGGCCTGGCCACCTCCCGGCCACTCCTCCGGGGTTTCTGGTTCTCGACTGGGATAAGGGAAGGCTTCTGGGTCCCCTCAGAACTCCTCTTTCTCCTCTCCTCCCGGTCCTGCTGTTGCTGCCTGCATTCTGCCCTGTCCCTGATCTTTGCTTGCTTGTGTGCATTCTTTGCTTGCTTTGCACTTTCCATTGTTACAAATTTTAACACCGTCCTGAATATTGGACGCAGCTTTAAGTTGGACTTCTTATTCTTTTCCATGTTATGTCATTTCAGTCCGACCGAATCCCAGAAGTCTGGATCGAGTTTCTGAGACATGTCTGAGTTTGGGAACTCTGTTAAGACCCATTTTACAAGCTTTTTAAGCTGTTTCTTGTCAAACTGAATATCTCGAATTTCTAACTTATAAATGAAATATGAAAAAAAAATCCTGCTCAGCTAAAGACAACCGATTTCCCATGGTGGCACTCACCAGAGTTTTCCAGTTGTGCTTCTTGGTATGAAATTCCTCCCCGGTCCTGGGTCACAACAGTGACAAATCAGCTGAGCTGAGCGACAGAGTCCTCTGAGGCTGCGGTGCTGCTCCAGTCCCGTCTCTGATTACAGCCTCCTCTTCACCAGTATGAGGCTTTGATTCGAGATTCCCTCTCAATCTCAAATGCCTTCTTCTGGGTTTTCTATTTTAAAGGGACAAAAAACTCAGGTGCAGGCCTGCTCCCTCAAAAACACAAATACCAAGGAAAAATGTCCTATTTTGATTGAGGTAATCAAAAAATCCCTAGACCATCTTCCTCAATAGGAGAAATACTGTCCGGGCGCCACATGCTGGGTTCTTTTTTCTGGGGCCAGGTGTTATAAACCTTCAAAAAGGGAACCCAGCACACCCAAGGATAGCTCAGCTATTACCTTTGGCAAATAATGAGCAGGATGGCTTCTGCTGCAGTGTTAGAAACAAAAAGGTTTAATAAAAGGCAAAATAACAAACAGAAAAATCCGATCGAGGTACAGCAGTCTGCCACTGGTAGAAACACCTTCACAAAAGCCCTTTGGTTCTTTTGTCCTCCCCTTTTCTACCTGATGGGTCAGGCGGGACTTTTTGGCTTCTATCCAGTTAGGTGACCCAGAGTTTTTACTGAAGCCTCTGGGGTCCTTTGAGGTGGCTTGTCACCTGATCGTTGGGAGAAACTTCTGGGCTTCTTTCCTTTTTTGGGGGATAAAGGTTAGCTTTGCCACTCTGTAATTAGGGGGCACTCTCCTACATTCCTACATCCAAGGATGTTTCACAGGGCCTGAAAAGAGTCTGGAGTGTGACCAGGAGCCAGCCCAGAGCTCCCCAGGCTGCTGTGCAGCTTTGGCCTTATCCATTCACGTCCGACTCCCACAAACTTACCTGAGCCCCTTGCAGTGCCCAGTTCCCTGAGGCAGAAGGGGACTCCAGCACACCATGGAAATGGGTCTGATCTCTGCTCCCTTCTAGATGAGGTGTCTGGGAAGGCTTCTCCATTAGCTTGGATGCATAAAGCCTTGGTCCTATCTGAGCCACCGTCAGGTATGTTCTCAGTGTGCCACCAAGGAATAATTGTTGTGAACCTGGCAGGAATCAGGTGACAGAAGCTTCTGTGGCTCTTGTGTTCCAGGTGTGTCTGCAGGGAGGACTTGTCCAGCTGCTTTGCTGATTCCTACACAAAAGCCCAGCTCCCATGGCAGAGGTGAGTAGTGTGTCCCTGATGACCCCACCAGCTGAGCCCTGCTTTTGTGGGATCCGTTCCTGGGAAATGGAACTCTGTTGCTCTAAGGTCCTCCGAGGGGAAAGAACAAAGCTACAGGACACCAGAAACCCCATGAGCCATCCAAAAACATGAGGCAAATGCTGAAAGAATTGCTGCAGGGAGGAGGACAAGGTGGGTGCATTTCCCTCATGCTTCCCCTGGGACTCAGCAGCCGGGGGCTTTGGCTGCACATCTGGACACGCCGTGCCCGGCATAGCAGGAAGGGATCCATGGCAGCCTCGCTGCCCCGCTGCTGCTTTCACTCCCTGCAGGGCTGTTTCCCAGCCTGACCTGGCTGCAGCTTCTGCCCAGCCCCTGCAGGAAGGCATTTGGCATCAGCTGACAGGCAGCCCAAACTGCACCACTGGTCTGAGATCCCCTGAAATTTCATAGTCTCCAGGATGATCACTAAGGGCGGGTGTTATCCTGAAAGTGGACCCTGGCCTACCCAGAAAATTGTGTGGATTCCTGATCCTTAACTATGACTTTCACAAGTACTGGCTGCTGAAGATGCCACCTCCCCAATGGGGAACAGCCCCACCTGATCCAGCCATCCCTCTTCCCTTCTGCAGAAGTGGATGGAGAGGCTGGGCAGAAGGCGGTGTTTCCTGAAGGAAGCAGTGGTTCCATGCCAGCCTCTGCTGTAGGACTGGAGGCGATGCCAGGCACAGTCACAGGAGGTAATTGCTGTGCCTCTGGGCCTGAGCCATGCTGAGACTTGAGCTGCTGTCTCTGCTGCCTGGAAGTGAGGGCACAGCCCAGGGGAATTGTCCCGAGCAGGCTCAGGGCACTCTGGTACTGAGCAGTCCTGCTGGGGTCCCTGTGTGGGAGACGTCCCGAAACCTGGGAGAGACTGCATGGGTTGCCCATGGTGGGGAAAGGACAGAGGGGCAGAGCAAGAATCCAGCGTGTCCTTAGTGGGCCTGGCTGGGTCCCTTTGGGCTGTGGGAGCTGTCCCAGCAGATGGAGGAAGGGCGGCTGGGAGGACAGGCAGGAGGGAGTTTGCGAGGGATACTTGCAGCACTGCCTGCTGCAGTTCTCCTCAGGGATTCAAGGAGCATTTTCCTTGTGCGACTGAGAGAATCCCCACGGGCCCTGGGCTGCTCCAGGCACCTCTCCAGGGATGTTGCACAGGGCCTGCAAAGAGGATAGGGATTGACCATGAGCCTGCCCAGAGCTCCCCAGGCCCCTGAGCAGCTTTGGCCTTGTCCATTCACATCTGGCTCCCATGGCCTTACCTGACCTACATGGAGTGCCCAGTTCCCTGAGGCAGAAGGGGATCCCAGCACATCATGGAAATGGTTCTGATCCTTGCAAACCTCTAGGTTGGGATCAAGACATGGATTATCTGGGAAACCTGCTGGATTATGGCTTGAGACTCATGGGAAATCCTGGAGGCAACTGCTCAATGTACCTTTCCTGAGAGAATACACAGTGACCAGGTGTCAAGAGCTCATACATTTGACCTTTCACTTAAGATAATCTGAAGGTTGATGGAATATGGATAATTTGCTCTGCTCCCTTCTCGAGCCCTGAGGGCTCCCACAGGATCGCTGTCAGTGGGAGGAAGGAGCATTTAGTTGTCAGTCTTCCTCCTGTGTGCAATGCCAGTGTGTCCTTCCATGTGCTCTGTGCAGCCACAGAGAACAGCAGAGAGGGAAGGGGCCGGGCCCAGGGCTGTGCCCCGGGGCTGAGCCTTGTGGGCAGCCTGAGGATCTCCTGCAGTGCCACAGGAGCTCTTCTGTCCTGCCTTTCTTTGCAGCTGAACCTGCTGGTGAAGGTGGAGCAGCTTCCCAAACCACGTCCAGGACTGAGCCTCTGGGAGATGCTGAGGGTAGGTCAAGGCCTTTCCCCTGGGAGAGCTGCCAGCTCAGAGCCCAAATCTGGGCCAGGGGAGCATTGCTGCAGGTGCCAACACAGAACTATGCACGTGTGTGCCCTCACCCTGCGCCATCCCCTCCCTGCTCCTGTGGCTCAGGCATGGCAGCTCTTTGGAAAGAGGGGAGCTCTGACCCTGCCCTGAAAGCCAAGATATTTTCTGAAACCTATCCCCATGTTTAACGCGCATGACATCCTGAAGATGCCAGCGCCCAAATCAGGAACTCTTCCATCTAATCCAACTGTCTTTTTCCTGTCTGAAGTGATGGACCAAACATCTGGGCAGAAGGAGGCACATCCTGGAGGAAGCATTTCCCCATGGACAGCCCCTGCTGCAGGAAGGAAAGCGATGCCAGACACGGGCACAGGCACAGCAGGTAATTGCTGTGCCGGGCTCAGGCCTGGCCGGGGCTGTGTGGCAGCAGCTCTTCCCCCAGGGCCTGCCCTTGCCCGGCCCGGCAGCAGCCAAAGCTGGAGGCGCCTCGGCTTCCAGGCCTCTGGAGCTGGTTCAGAGCCCCGGGGAAACGGGACTGGTGCAGCAACATCCCTGGCGCTGCAGCTGCTGCGGAGCTGGCCCTGAGTGCCCAGAGGCCCAAGGCACAGGAGCAGCCCCGAGCGGGAGCCCTGCCAGCAGCCCAGGGCCAGAGCCAGCCCTGGCTCCCGACTGGGCAGGGGCTGCGCTGGGTCCTGACAGGGCCTGAGCCTGTTCCCTGGGGCTGGGGGAGCTGTCACGGGGCAGGGAGGGCCAGGGCTGGCAGTGGCTGCTCAGGGATGGCTTTGGCCCGTGTCCCTGGCAGCAGCCACTGCCCAAGCAGCTGCGCTGCCCCCGGGCTCTCCTCCCGGCCTGCTGGGCTTTGTTGGCTGGCACAGCCTGTGCCAAGGGCCGGCAAGGTGCCTGCAGGCCCCAGCTCTGGGGAAAACAGAGAACGTCCTGCCCGTATCCACCGTGCTGCCAGCTCAGCAGTGCAGCACAGCACGGGCTCACTCTCCCCACAGATCTCGTAGAGGTTCACAGCAAGACAGGAACACGTGCCCTGATTCCACTTTGATGAATCCCAATGATTTTCTGCTTGCAGGACGGGCACAAGCAGAGCATGACAGGTATAGCAGAGCTTCTGTTCACTGTGTCACTTGCCATGGCCTCTTTCACAGTTGTGTCTTTCTCCCTTCATATGTCCTGACAAACACCTAAGGGAGAACTGGACTTCTAATTGCATGGCACATCTCCAGGCCCATGCCTGATGTCCCTGTGCCAGCTGCTTTAGCAGCTTGTTGCTGTGCAGATGCTGCCTCCAGCCAGACAAGGTCCTCTCCCCCTGAAGGCACTGGCCCTGCTCTCTGGCCCCTACTGAAGGTGGGCAGGGCTTGGCCCAGCTCTTCTCTTGCACTAAAGAGATGGAGCTGTCACCCCAGTGTCCGGGTGGTAGCAGCAGCAAAGCCCAGCCAGGATCAGCACTGGCTGAGCTCCATGCCCAGGGGCAGCTGGGGATGGCCACAGTGTGGGCAGGCAGGAGCCAGGCAGGGGCTGCTGTGACCAGTGGCGAGTCCCCGGGAGGATGGGGCAGCCCATGCTGAGCGTCCCTGGGCTGAGGGACATTTCCTTGCCTGGGACCATCTGGGCCTGGACCTCCTCCATTGGCATGCCCGGGAAAAGAGGGAAGCCATCAAGAGCCTGTGAGTTACGCAGGGATGGGCTGCAGCTTCCTCCCTCCTTGGTTAGCGGGCGGATTAAAAGAGGCCTCTAGGGTTTGTGGCAAACAGGAGTGGGCAAACAGGGCCGTGGCATGTCTCTGAGAGACAATTCACGAGGCAGTGTGCACAGGCAGGGCAAGCAGGCAGGGTTGCATGTTTTCTTCTTAGGAATGTTTACTGTGTGTTGTTTGCAGTGTTTCTGTGGTTTTGGGGTTTCTGGCAGTAGTGGTTTTTACGCAATCGAAAACTGTAGTTAGTACAAATGCATGTAACTAGATGGAACCCTCCAAAAAGGATGTGTCTGTCCTGACCCATTCCTATGCAGAGTGTTTGAGCTTAGCAGTGGTTTCAGGGGGCAGTGCAGAGAAAAGCTGCCTGCAGTGTGAACAGGTGAATGATCTCTTTCACTGGTGGCCGAGCTTAGGGAGGAAGTTTAAAGACTAATGAGTATCTGGGAAAGTGAAAGGGAAATAGATTGGTGGAGTTCAGCCCTTCCATCCTTACGGGAGGCCCAGCAAGAGTCACAGGACTCCTATGCCGCACACTGTCAGGCAAGAGAAGGACACCTGTAGATGAAGGGGAGTGGAAATGGTCCCTGAACGGGGAGGTTATGATAAAAATTCCTCCCGACCCCCATCCCCTAGCCAGGGGCCACTTCAGAAAAGGTATGAGCCCCTGGATCTAGAGAGTTAGCCAAATGATTAAGAAGAAAATTATCTGCCCAGAGAGCCTCCCAGTTATGATTAATCTGTAACATGGATTGCCACCTCTAACATCAAAAAGGAAAGAATGGTAATCGTGGTGGGTGATTCCCTTCTGAGGGGAACAGAGGGCCCCATGTCAACCGGACCCACCCCACAGAGAGCTCTGCTGCCTCCCTGGGGCCCAGGTACAGGATAGTCCTGAGGGACTTCCTGGGCTGATTCAGTCCTCTGATTATTATTCACTGTTGAAACTCCAGGCTGGCAGTGATGAGATTGAGAAGAGGAGTGTCAGGACCATTGAAAGGGACTTCAGGCCACAGGGACAAGTGGTTCATAGAACAGGGACACAGGTAGTCTTTTCCTCAGTCCCTCTGGTGGCTGAGAAAAATGGTGAAAGCAATAGGAGAGCTCATATCACCAACAAGTTGCTCAAGGTCTGGAGTCCCTGGCAGAATTTTGGATTCTTTGATCATGGTGCAGCTTTGATGGCACCTGGCCTGCTGGAACCAGATGGGCTCCATCTCTCTGTTAAGGGCAGAAGGTTTTTAGCTGATGAGCTTGCAGAACTTGTTGAGAGGGCTTTAAAGTAGGTTTGAAGAGGGAACGGGATGCAGCTGGGCTGTCTGGAAGCAGGCCCAAGGGTGGTAAGCCTGAGTTAGGGATGAAATCAGCAGCCCAGCTGAGGTGCATGGATAGCAGTGCACACAGCATGGGTAACAAACAGCAAGAGCTGGAGGCCATGGTCCAGCAGCAGAGCTGTGATGTCATTGCCATCACAGAAACGTGGTGGGATGCCTCACATGGCTGGAGCACTACACTGGATGGCTACAAGCTCTTCAGGAGAGACAGGAAAGGGAGAAGAGGTGGAGACGTGGCTTTTTTTTATATTAGAGAGGCTTTGGACACCATGGATATTGAAACTAATGATGATGAAGTAGAATGCCTATGGATGAGAATGAGGGGGAAGGCCAACAAGGCTGACATCCTACTGGGAGTCTGTTATCATCCACCCAACCAGGAAGAAGTGGTGGACAACTCATTCTACAAACAGCCAGAGGATGTTTCAGGATCATCAGCCCTTGTTCTTGTAGGTGACTTCAACTTGCCAGACATCTGCTGGGAACTTAATACAACAGAAGAAAAAGCAGCCCAGGAAATTTGTAGAGAGTGTGGAGGACAAGTGTTGGTTGCAGCAGGTGGGTGAGCCCAGCAGGGGAGGGACTATGTTAGATCTGCTGTTTGCAGATAGAGGTGGGCTGGGGGGACATGTGGTGGCTGGAGGCCTCTTGGGGCACAGTGATCATGAAATGATAGAATTTGTTGCATTGCAAGCTGATCTGTAGTCAGCATTAATCAAGTTCTAAGAAGCAGTCCAGCTCAGCTCCATGAACTAGCCTCTGTGTCTGACTGACAGAAGCTCACATGCAGTGGGAACTCTCCTAGGATGCAGACATTGTCTTGGTTCAGAGTCTGGGGGCACACAGATAGACCAATGAGCTGTCTCGGCCCAGGAGATTTGAGTGGGCTATAAAAGAACACTCCGGACAATAAACAAGGCTGTTTTTCTGAGGAAACACGAGTGGTCTGTTGTATGTTATGTCTCAGACAGGGGAACACCAATGTATCAAGAATTCTTGGTATTTTGTGAAAACAGGAGGAACATCAATAAGACTTTTACACATGACTTTCAGAGGGCAGACTTTGGCCTGTTTAGGAGACTTCTTCAGAGAGTTCCTTGGCAAGCAGCCCTTAAAAACCAAGGAGTCCAGGAAAGGTGGGCATGCTTCAAACCAGAGATCTTGAGGGCACAGGAACAGTCTGTCCCTGGGTGCCAAAGGATGAGTCAATGAGGCAAACGCCCAGCCTGGATGGGCAAGGAGGCTTTGGAGGAATTTAGGAATAAAAAGAGGATGTGTCATCTTTGGAAGGAGGGTCAAGTCTCTCAGGAAGTTTTTAAAGGAGCTGCTAGAGCACGTAGGAAAAAAAAAAACTAGGGAGGCCAAAGCTCAGTTTGAAATTTAAATGGCGACTTCTGTAAGGGATAATAAAAAAATGTATTTACAAATATATCACCGATAAAAGGAAGGGTAAGACCAACCTTTGTTCTTTGTTTGATGTGGGAGGGAACTTAGGAAGTGCAGATGAGGACAAGGCAGAGGCGCTGAACACCTTCTTTGCCTCAGTCTTTAGTAGGAAGACGACTTGGCCTCAGGACAAGTGTCCTGCTGGGCTGGTAGATGGTGTCAGGGAGCAGAATGGGCCCCCTGTTAGCCAAGAGGAGGCAGCCAGAGAACTGCTGAGCTGCTTGGATGTTCCTAAATCTATGGGGCCAGATGGGATCCACCCCAGGGTGATGAGGGAGCTGGCAGATGAGCTGCTGAAGCCGCTCTCCATCATTTATCAGCAGTCCTGGCTCACTGGTGAAGTTCCAGATGACTGGAAGCTGCCCAATGTGACATCCACGTACAACAAGGGTGGGAAGGAGGATCCTGGTAATCATAGGCCAGTCAGTCTGACCTCAGTACCCAGTAAAGTGATGTAACAGTTTATACTGAGTGCCATCACACAGCACTTACAGGATGGCCAGGGTATCAGACCCAGCCAGCAGGGGTTTAGGAGGGGTACGTCGTGTCCGACCAACCTGATCTCCTTTCATGAGCAAGTGACCTGCCTGGCGGATGCAGGAAAGGCTGTGGATGTGTCTATTTGGACTGCAGAAAGGCCTTTGCACTGTCTTCCACAGCACGCTCCTGGAAAAGCTGCAGCCCAGGGCCGGGAGAGGAACACTCTTTGCTGGGCTCAGAACTGGCTGGATGGCTGGCCCGGAGAGGGCTGGTGAACGGTGCTGCACCCAGCTGGCAGCCAGTCACCAGTGGTGTCCCTGCAGGCTCTGTGCTGGGGCCAGCTCTGGTCAATGCTTTTATTGACAACATGGATGAGGGGATTGAGTCTTTCATTAGCAAATCTGCAGACAACACTAAGCTGGGAGAGTGTGTTGATCTGTTGGAAGGTAGGAGGGCTCTGCAGGGAGACCTGGAATGGTTGGAGGGATGGGCAGAGTCCAGTGGGATGAAGCTCAGTAGGTGCAAGTGCCCAGTGCTGCACTTTGGCCACAAGAAGCACCTGCAGTGTTCTAGTCTGGGGATAGTGTGGCTGGACAGTGGCCAGGCAGAAAGGGACCTGGGGGCACTGGTCACAGCCAGCTGAACATGAGCCAGCAGTGTGGCCTGGTGGCCAAGGAGGCCAATGGCTCCTGGCCTGTGTCAGGAACAGCGTGGCCAGCAGGAGCAGGGAGGTCATTCTGTCCCTGTACTTGGCACTGGTGAGGCCGCACCTCGAGTGCTGTGTCCAGTTCTGGGCCATCAGTTTGGGAAGGACATTGAGTCGCTCGAGCACATCCAGAGGGGGCAATGAGGATGGTGAGGGGCTGGGAGCACAAGCCCTGGTGAGGAATGACTGAGAGAGCTGGGGGTGTTTACCCTGGAGAAAAGGAGACTCCGAAGTGACCTTATCACTCCACAGCTCCCTGAAGGGTAGTTGTAGTCAGGTGGGGTTGGTTTCTTTCTCCAGACAGCACTGACAGAACCAGAGGACACAGTCTCAAGCTGCATCAAGGGAAATGTAGGTTGGATATTAAGAAAATATTTTCCACAGAAAGAGTGATAAAATTCTGGAATGGCCTGCCAGGGGAGGTGGTGGAGACACCATCCCTGGATGGGTTTAAAAAAGACTGAATGTGTCACTTGGTGCCATGGTTTAGTTGTGGTGTTGGGACATGGGTTGGAGTGGATGATCTTGAAGGTCTCTTCCAACCTGGTCATTCTGTGAATTCTGTATGAATACTGAGCATCTGCAGGGACACAGCCTGACCAGCAATGTCAGCAGGTGAAAAATAAGTTTTGTGAATGGCCCTTTGATGAAGCAAAACATTTACAATCAGGGCAGTCCATTCATAGAGATGGGGGCACACTCTGGGGGTACAGCTGAGGCCATGAGGTCACAGCAGGGCTCTGGGGTCACAGCAGGCTGAGGTCACAGCAGGCCCTGAGGTCACAGAGGTGCCAGAGCCCTGTGGTTGCACAGCAGCACAAGGAGCCAGCAGTCAGTCCCTGAGCACAACTGTTGCGGCAGCAGCGGCGGTGGCAGCAGCGGTGCTGACGTTGGGACAGTGGTGACAGGACAGCGGTGGCAGCAGGAGCTGCGGGACTGGCAGAGGGCAAGGCACCATGGCCCTTGCTCTGCGCCTCCTACTCCTGCTGCTCCTGGCCGTGGCCCTGCCTGCCAGGGCTGCCCAGGCTGCTCCGCTGCAAGCGCGGCGAGCAGGTGAGCCGGCAGCCTGGCTGCCCTTTCCCGGGACAGCGCTCCCTGCTCCCCGGGAAGCGCTGGGGATGGTTTTGCCCAGGGCTTTAGGGAGGGTTTCCTCTGTGGGAGGGAGAGTGTCCCAAGGGGCCCTGGGCAGCCTCATTTCCCTTTCCTCTCCCAGAATGTTACACAGGGCAGGGAAAGAGGGTGGAGAGTGGCCAGGAGCCTGCCCAGAGCTCCCCAGGCCCCTGTGCAGCTTTGGCCATGTCCATTCACAACTGGCTCCCATGGCCTTTCCTTTCCCATTTCCTGTACCCAGCTCCCTGAGGCAGAAGGGGATAAAATGCAGCATGGAAATAGTTATGATCTCTGCTCCCTCTAGATTTGGATGGCAACATAAATTATTTGCAAGTACTGGTGAATGACACTTTAAAGATCTTGGAAAATGCTGGAGGCAAGTTCTGAATTTCTGTTTTATCTGATAGAATAATCAGTGTCAATGTGGCAGGAGCTCATTCATGCCACTTTCCTCAAGGTTCTGTCAGGGTTGAAAGGCTGAAAAATTTGCTCTGCTCCCTTCTGGAGCCCTGAGGGATCCCACAGGATCGCTGTCAGTGGGAGGAAGGAGCATTTAGTTGTCAGACTTCCTCCCGTGTGCAATGCCAGTGTGTCCTTCCATGTGCTCTGTGCAGCCACAGAGAAGAGCAGAGAGGGAAGGGGTCAGGCCCAGGGCTGTGCCTTGGGGCTGAGCCTTGTGGGCAGCCTGAGAATCTCCTGCAGTGCCACAGGAGCTCTTCTGTCCTGCCTTTCTTTGCAGCTGAAACTGCTGGTGAAGGTGGTGCAGCTTCCCAAGCCACGTCCAGGACAGAGCCTCTGGGAGATGCTGAGGGTAGGTCAAGGCCTTTCCCCCTGGGAGAGCTGCCAGCTCAGAGCCCAAAGCTGGGCCAGGGGGGCATCACTGCAGGTGCCAGCACAGAACCATGCACGTGTGTGCCCTTGGCCTGCGCCATCCCCTCACCGCTCCTGCGGCTCAGTGGTGCCCGTGCAGATCAGCAGAGATGGCAGAAGCTTCTGTGGCTGTTGTGTTACAGGTGTGTCTGCAGGGAGGACTTCTCCAGCTCCTTTGCTGATTCCTACAGAGAAGCCTGCCTCCCATGGCAGGGGTGAGTAGTGTGTCCCTGCTGACCCCACAGGCTGATCCCTGCTTTTGTGGGATCTGTTCCGAGGAAATAGAAATATTCCTCTTAAGGTCCCCTGAGAATGGAGAACAAACCCAGAAGGAACAGTAAGTCCCTGGAGGCATCCAAACACATGGAGAAGATGCCGAGTGATCTGGAATGATGCCATGGTGGATACATTTCCCTCATGCTTCCCCTGGGACTCAGCAGCCGGGGCTTTGGCTGCACATCTGCAGACGCCGTGCCTGGCACAGTGGGAAGGGATCCATGGCAGCCTCTCTGCCCCGCTGCTGCTTTCACGCCCTGCAGGGCTGCTTCCCAGCTTGGCCTGGCTGCGGCTTCTGCCCAGCCTCTTCAGGAAGGCATTTGGCATCAGCTGACAGGCAGCTCAAACTGCACCACAGGCCATGCCCACCCTGAGATCCCCTGCGATTTTGCAGTCTCCAGGCTGATCACTAATGGCGGGTGTATTGATGAAAGTGGGCCCTGTCCTACCTAGGATGTTTATGTCTTTGACAAGAATTGCCTCTTGAAGATGCCGCCTCTCCAGTGGGAATCGGTCTTACCTGATGAGCTGTTGCTTTTCCTTTCTCCACAAGTGGATGGAGAGGCTGTACAGAAGGCGGCGTTTCCCAAAGGAAGCACTGGCTCCATGCCAGCCTCGGCTGCAGGAAGAGAGGCGATGCCAGGCACAGGCATGGGAGGTAATTGCTGTGCCTCTGGACTTGAGACCTGCTACGGTTTGAGCTGCCCTCTCTGCTGCCTGGCAGTGCAGGCACAGCCCAGACAAGACTGGCACAGCCCTGGGGAATTATCCCGAGCAGGCTCAGGGCACTCGGGTACTGAGCAGTCCTGCTGGGGTCCCTGCGTGGGAGGCAGATCCTGAAACCTAGGAGCGACTGCATTCCCATGGTGGGGAATTGACAGAGCAGGACAGGAAGGCTCCAGTGTGTCCTGAGGGGCCTGCTTATGTCCTTTCCATTCAGAGAGGAATTTCAGGGGGAAGAGGAATAGAGGGAGAGAAGAAATTAGGGAGGGAGGGAGGGAGGGAGGGAGGGAGGGAGGGAGGGAGGGAGGGAGGGAGGGAGGGAGGGAGGGAGGGAGGGAGGGAGGGAGGGAGGGAGGGAGGGAGGGAGGGAGGGAGGGAGGGAGGGAGGGAGGGAGGGATGATTGTGGCAGTGCCTGCTGCATTTTTTCACTAGTGCTTTAGCAAGAGTTTTAGCTCTGGGAGTGGGAGAGCCCAAATGCACTCCGGGCTGCTCCAGCCACCTCGCCAGGGATGTTACACAGGGCCTGCAGAGAGGATGGGGATTGGCCAGGAGCCTGCCCAGAGCTCTGGAGGCCCCTGTGCAGCTTTGGCCACGTCCATTCACATCTGGCTCCCACAACCTTACCCAACCCACTTGCAGTGCCCTGTTATCTGAGGCAGAGGGGGCCACAACACACCAGGGAAATGGTTCTGATCTGTGCTCCCTTCTAGATCGGGATGGCAAATTGCATTATTTGGATGCCCTTCTGGATGATGGTTTAAGACTCTTGAAGAATGCTGGAGGCAAGTTGTCCCTGTGTCTTTCTTAACAATATCCTGACAGTGCTGCAGGTGCCAGCACAGAACCATGCACGTGTGTGCTCTCGACCTGTGCGATCCCCTCACCGCTCCTGCGGCTCAGTGGTGCCCGTGCAGATCAGCAGAGATGGCAGAAGCTTCTGTGGCTGTTGTGTTTCAGGTGTGCCTGCAGGGAGGACTTTCCCAGGTCCTTTGGTGGATGTTGCACACAAGCCCAGCTCCCATCGCAAGGGTGAGTAGTGTGTCCCTGCTGACCCCACAGGCTGAGCCCTGCTTTTGTGGGATCTGTTCCTGGGAAATGGAACTCTGTGGCTCTAAGGTCCTCCGAGGGGAAAGAACAAAGCTACCGGTCACAAGAAACCCCATGAGCCACTCAAAATCACGGGACAAATGGTGAAAGAATTACTGCAAGCCGAACAAGGTGGGTGCATTTCCCTCATGCTTCCCCTGGGACTCAGCAGCTGGGGCCTTTGGCTGCACATCTGGACACGCCGTGCCCGGCACAACGGGAAGGGATCCATGGCAGCCTCTCTGCCCCACTGCTGCTTTCACGCCCTGCAGGGCTGTTTCCCTGCCTGGCCTGGCTGCAGCTTGTGCCCAGCCTCTGCAGGAAGGCATTTGGCATCAGCTGACAGGCAGCCCAAACTGCACCACGGGCCTGAGATTCCCTGCGATTTTCCAGTCACTGGGTAGAAGAGAAAGGGCACCTGTTCGGAGAAGGGAGGGCCCTGGCCTGCCCAAAAAGTTTATAGGAATTTTCCTGATTCTTACTGATGTCTTTGACAAGCATTCCCTCCTAAAGATGCCACCTCCCCAGTGGGGAACAGCCCCACCTGATCCAGCCATCCCTCTTGCTTTCTCCAGAAGTGGATGCAGAGGCTGGGCAGAAGGCGGCGTTTCCCGAAGGAAGCAGTGGTTCCGTGCCAGCCTCTGCTGTAGGATTGGAGGCGATGCCAGGCACAGGCACAGGAGGTAATTGCTGTGCCTTTGGGCCTGGGCCCTGCTGAGATTTGAGCTGCTGTCTCTGCTGCCTGGAAGTGAGGGCACAACCCAGGGGAATTGTCCCGAGCAGGCACAGGGCACTCGGGTACTGAGCAGTCCTGCTGGGGTCCGTCCGTGGGAGACACTTCCCGAAACCTGGGAGTGACTGCACGGGGTGCCCATGGTGGGGAAAGGACAGAGGGGCAGAGCAAGGCTCCAGCGTGTTCTTAGTGGGCCTGGCTGGGTCCCTTTGGGCTGTGGGAGCTGTCCCAGCAGATGGAGGAAGGGCGGCTGGGAGGACAGGCAGGAGGGAGTTTGTGAGGGATACTTGCAGCACTGCCTGCTGCAGTTCTCCACAGGGATTCAAGGAGCATTTTCCTTGTGCGACTGAGAGAACTGCCACGGGCCCTGGGCTGCTCCAGGCACCTCTCCAGGGATGTTGCACAGGGCCTGCAAAGAGGATAGGGATTGACCATGAGCCTGCCCAGAGCTCCCCAGGCCCCTGAGCAGCTTTGGCCTTGTCCATTCACATCTGGCTCCCATGGCCTTACCCGACCTACATGCAGTGCCCAGTTCCCTGAGGCAGAAGGGGATCCCAGCACATCATGGAAATGGTTCTGATCTTTGCAAACTTCTAGGTTGGGATCAAGACATGGATTATCTGGAAAAACCTGCTGGATTATGGCATGAGACTCATGAGAAATCCTGGAGGCAAGTGCTCAATGTACCTTTCCGGAGAGAATACACAGTGAGCAGGTGGCAAGAGCTCATACATTTGCCCTTTCACTTAAGATAATCTGAAGGTTGATGGAATATGGAAAATTTGCCCTGCTCCCTTCTGGAGCCCTGAGGGATCCCACAGGATCACTGTCAGTGGGAGGAAGGAGAATTTAGCTGTCCATCTTCCTCCCGTGTGCAATGCCCATGTGTCCTTCCATGTGCTCTGTGCAGCCACAGAGAAGAGCAGAGAGGGAAGGGGCCGGGCCCAGGGCTGTGCCCCGCGGCTGAGCCTTGTGGGCAGCCTGAGGATCTCCTGCAGTGCCACAGCAGCTCTTCTGTCTTGCCTTTCTTTGCAGCTGAACCTGCTGGTGAAGGTGGTGCAGCTTCCCAAGCCACGTCCAGGACGGAGCCTCTGGGAGATGCTGAGGGTAGGTCAAGGCCTTTCCCCCTGGGAGAGCTGCCAGCTCAGAGCCCAAAGCTGGGCCAGGGGGGCATCGCTGCAGGTGCCAGCACAGAACCATGCACGTGTGTGCCCTCGCCTTGCGCGATCCCCTCACCGCTCCTGTGGCTCAGGCATGGCAGCTGTTTGGAAACAGGAGAGCCCTGACACTGCCATGAAAGCCTAGACGTTTTCTGAAACCTGTCGTTGTCGAGGTGGTCACGACACAAAGCAGGGACCACAAGCAGTTTCAGATGGCAACAGTTTATTATTGAACATGGCTGACCTTTTATACACTCTTTAATTGTTTATGTTTCTTCTACCCTAACTATTGGATACAATAAATCAACATAACATCATTGGTGAAAAGTTACAGTGACTTAACTAACTTTCTAAATATACTTCATGCAGCTGTGAAGTTCTTATCTTTCTTCAGTCTCTCAATTCTCTTGGTCTCCTTGGTTACAGCCTTGGAGAGAGGTCCTTATCAGCTTCTTCTTTCTTCTCAGCTTCTTCTTACTCCTTTAGCTAACAGGCCCGCTGTTAGCCCCTTCCACAGAAACCTATCCCCATTTTAACGCGCATGACATCCTGAAGATGCCGGCACCCAAATCAGGAACTCTTCCATCTAATCCAACTGTCCTTTTTCCTGTCAGAAGTGATGGACCAAACATCTGTGCAGAAGGAGGCACATCCTGGAGGAAGCATTTTCCCATGGGGAGCCCCTGCTGCAGGGAGGAAGGCGATGCCAGACACGGGCACAGGCACAGCAGGTAATTGCAGGGAGCCCTGCCGCCAGCCCAGGGCCAGAGCCAGCCCTGGCTCCCGACTGGGCAGGGGCTGCGCTGGGTCCTGACAGGGCCTGAGCCTGTCCCCTGGGGCTGGGGGAGCTGTCACGGGGCAGGGAGGGCCAGGGCTGGCAGTGGCTGCTCAGGGATGCCTTTGGCCCGTGTCCCTGGCAGCAGCCACTGCCCAAGCAGCTGCGCTGCCCCCGGGCTCTCCTCCCGGCCTGCTGGGCTTTGTTGGCTGGCACAGCCTGTGCCAAGGGCCGGCAAGGTGCCTGCAGGCCCCAGCTCTGGGGGAAACAGAGAACGTCCTGCCTGTATCCAGCGTGCTGCCAGCTCAGCAGTGGAGCACAGCACGGGCTCACACTCTCCATTGCTCCCACAGATGCAGCCGGCACCACAACACGTGTTCCCCATGCCCAGAAGGGCCTCAGAAGTGTCTTCTATATGGGAACAGGCTGCTGGGCAGGGGTAATGGCAGGCCTGCTACTGTTGGACCTTATTCTCATATTGTGCTGTGTCAGAATCTGGTGTTACTGGAAGAAGAAATGGTGAGTGGTCATCTTTCCCTGAAAGAGCTTCTTTTGAAAGTCTAATGTAGACAGGAACCATTCCCACTGAGGTTGCAGTGGAGTTGTGGCCAGTCCATGGTTCTCCAAATAAGTCTGCTGAGGGTTCTGCTGCTGCCCAGTGCTTCCATTGGCCTCTCAATTGCTGGGCCTTGTCCTGGGGGCCCGCTGGGGCTGCAGCCAGAGCTGGCTCCCACTGAGGCTGCCTGGCCAAGAGCAGCCCCAGGGGCACAGGGCAGAGGCAGAGGGAGGTGGGGAGGAGAAAGAGCAGGGCCGAGATTGCCCTTGAAAGGCAGAGGCGCTCTGGGGCCCGCTCCTGGCCAGGGACCCTGCCCAGAGCCGTGCCCTGCTGGCCGGGGCCTTGAGGGGCAGCTGTCCAGCTGGGCCCAGCTGTGCCAGCAGCTCCAGCCGTGCTGGGGAGCCTTGCCAGCTCTGGGCCCTGCTGTGCACGAGGCTCCCTGTGTGCCACTGGCAGCTGGGGCCTCAGCCACCTCCTCTCTCCACAGGAGCACCTCTGGCACTTCACAAGACCGGCCAAAGGCCTCAGCCATGGAGAACCTGGCCTGTCATCATGCATCTGCGTGCCAGTGTCCATTGTCCCTTCCTGAGGTGCATTACCACCTTATTACTGCAAATACGCCGCAACCACTGCCTAGAACAGAACCACCTCTCCCTGAAGGGACTGGCGTCGCTCTCCATCCAGGACAGGAGGTGCAGCCTTCTAGCCACTTCATGGATTGTTTAAAAAGTTATCATTACTTCTAAATTTTTTAAATGTTTATTAAAAACCTTATTAGAAATATAAGAGGACGCTGAATAAAGACAATGTTACGGCGCCGGGAGTAGAGGATTTTTCCCACCATGTGCTCATCCACACAATGGAGGTTTCACCTTTTAACTGTTTTGCTCTTATTAATGTTCTGTCCATCGACTCCTTCTTTGATGTCCAGTGGTGGAGTTTACTTCCTTACATCTCGATTGGAGGTCAGGTGCTGCCGTCGTAGCAAGGTGACCCTCTTATATGTCCCAAACTCAGGTAACTCCATGATAACACAACAGGGGGTAAAACATATCTATAAATATATAAAACTTCTCTTAACATATATGCATGATATTTATCCTTTAATTGTGAGAGTCAACTGTCACATTACTCATCTATCACAGGCTTGAGTCCAGCTTCAGCTCAGGTGTCTGTGTGCTACCACCCGCACTGGCGGAGCTGCTCGTCTGGGCACAGCCAGGCATGGGCAGGCAGCAGCTGGGCATGGGGCTCATTCGACCAACAGCACCCTCATGTTATCTTTGTCTTTCATTTTGAAACATTTAGATATGTTTATCCTTTGTAGCATTGAGAAACGTTTTTCATAGAATACAGAAACCAGATATTTGTTCCCCTTTCCTCCAACACTTCTGTATTTGTCCAAGTAGTTTTACAGGCAGGGAAACCTAGAATCTTCTGACACATTGGCAATAAAAAGTAAAATTGCCTTTAATTTTTAATGTTTAGTCTTACACAGCCTGGACAAGACCGGCATAGCTCAGGGGAAATATCCCAAACAGTCTCAGGGCACTCGGGTTCTGAGCAGTCCTGCTGGGGTCCCTCCGTGGGAGACACATCCCAAAACCTGGCAGTGACTGCATGTGGTGCCCATGGTGGGGAAAGGACAGAGGGGGAGAGCAAGGCTCCAGTGTGTCCTTAGTGGGCCTGAGCCTGTCCCCTGGGGCCGGGGGAGCTGTCACGGGGCAGGGAGGGCCAGGGGTGGCAGTGGCTGCTCAGGGATGGCTTTGGCCCATGTCCCTGGCAGCAGCCACTGCCCCAGCAGCTGCGCTGCCCCCGGGTTCTCCTCCCGGCCTGCTGGGCTTTGTTGGCTGGCACAGCCTGTGCCAAGGGCCGGCAAGGTGCCTGCAGGCCCCAGCTCTGGGGGAAACAGAGAACGTCCTGCCTGTATCCAGCGTGCTGCCAGCTCAGCAGTGCAGCACAGCACGGGCTCACGCTCCCCATCGCTCCCACAGATGCAGCCGGCACCACAACACGTCTTCCCCATTCTTGGAAGTGTCTTCTGTAAGACTGGCCATAGAGTTCCATCAGGGAGACCTGTACCTGTACCTGTACCTGTCATCAGCCATCCCCAAGCCATGTCCAACATCCCTGCCCCAGCTGCATTATCAGCTTGTTGCTAGGGACATGCTGCCACCACCCAGAACAGGAGTCTCTGTCCCCAAAGGTGCTGGCCCTGGTGTCTGGCCAGGACTGAAGATGGGGCCCCTCTGCCAGGGAAGGGCTTGAGCAACACCTTTGGGCTGGTAGCCGCAGCACTGGCTGAGCTGATTGTCTCGCCACAGCTAGGAGTGCGCAGGCAGCAGCCGGGCACGGGGCTCCTGAGGCACCATGTTTTGTCTTCATTTTCCTTTTTTAGAAATTAGAAATTTTTAAAAATATTCAGACTTTTTTCTTTTTGTAGAAAGAAACCCCCAAATATTTCCCCCCTTTTCCCTTAGCAGTTTAGGGTTTTTCAAAGTAGTTTTAGAATAGGAAAAAATGTAGAACATTTTTACCATTCTAGAATAAACACCAGAATTTAATAGCCAATCTTTACTCCAGGAAGAACTAAGACATCTCAAGACACCTTGTCTACTGGAGAAGCCATTTGCCCTCTGGAGATTTTTACTTAGTCACAACAACCAATGAAAAACCTTTTCCCTGATATTTTTCAGAATATCTGACAAGCTTAGCTCTTAGTCTTCAGCAGCAAACTTTGAGTACAATGCTAATCTGCTGCTGTGCAGGTAGGTCTCTGTTTTGATCTTGGTTTAGGGCACATTTGGGAGATAACCTCCAAAGGCATTCTCTAGGAAACACATTCAAGAGGCCCCTCCCCCAACTAGATTGGGAAAAAGATTTTTTTTTTGTGAAAATGGGATAAAAACCCTCTTTATTTAATAGGCAAGGAATTCACCATCAGAAAAAATGATGAACAATGTTAAACAATAAAACCTCTCGCCACTTAGAAGAGATGACATGCTCAGAAAGTCACCTTCGTGGGCTATAGCTCTGCTAACTCATTCTCTGGTCAGTCCCTCTGGCACTGGAAATGCTGCAAGCCTGGCCCAGCCCGGTGGGCCACAGCAGTGAGCTGCTGGTGCTCTTCTGGGTTTTCAGTCCAGAGGAGGTTTAAACAGTTCCACAAAAAAAGAAAAACCACAGTCCAGAGAAATTCTCTGCTTTAGCTAGCTAAAACTAACTAAAAATCAAAGTAGAGCTCTATCCTGCTGTCTGTCCTTGCCGCAGACAACACAGTGCAGGAGAAGGATGCAGAGGTGCAAGAGCAGTTTCTGATAACAAACTCCACCATTCTTCTTGTCCCCCCTTCACTCTTGGAACCAGACCTAAAGGTGCAAAACTTATTTCTGGGCTCAACCCACAAATGGGGATACAAGCATCATAAAGTCATGCCAGGACAGTGTCCCAGCTGCAACTGGGGCTGCAGCTACTTCCTCTCTCAACAGCTGCCCCTCTGCAAGTTCACAAGAACAGCCAAACACCTCAGTCTGGGACACACCTGGCACACACTTCCCATCTCCATGCCCATGCCTGATGTCCCTGTCACAGCTGCATTACCAGCGTGTTGCTGCCGTGCAGATGCTGCCTCCACCCAAACAAGACCCTGTGTCCCTGCAGGTTTTGCTGAGCAATGGCCCTTGGATGAAGCAAAGCAATTACAATCAGTGTAATAGCCTTAATGGGGGATGCGGGACTCCAGGCAGCTCTTCATAATGCACTTTCTTACATCCAAGACATTACAGCAGTCCAGGGTCGTGGGTGACAGAGCCTGTGCCTGCAGCTGTCAGCTCCAGCTGCACACAAGCCTGAAGACCCTTTAGTTTTGCTTACAATGCATTATGTACTTTTCTTTGCTGGGCATCTTAAGAGAGAAGAACCAGTCGGTACCTTAACATTTACCTATAACCTGTCAAACTACTGTAAGTACCACATTCATGTTATTGTTCTCCAATAACTAAAAGTTAGTACATTACAGTTTAAACTGGAAGTTGTTGAAAATTCTGAGGGCTTCTTTCTACTTGCAACATCACCCGTCTTGTTCCCTGTGCTATCTTCATGACTGGTGAAAGCATCTACTTCTTTCAAGTGGGTTTCTCCTTTGATCCAGATCATAAAGCCCCCTTCAAACTAACACACCATTTACCTTCTTAGTTATCCACTAAGAGTAGCTCAGCAATTCTTTTATTCTATATCAAAACTTGCTTCCATCTCTATTTCTTCTTCAGATTCCACATTCAAAAATCTCTCTGCCAAGCACACATAGCTGTGAGACTTTCTTGTCAAACTTTCATCCTTCCCAACAAATCAGGGCAGTCCATTGGTAGAGATGGGGGCACACTTTGGGGGTACAGCTAAGGCCATGAGGTCACAGCAGGCTCTGGGGTCACAGCAGGCTGAGCTCACAGCAGGCCCTGAGGTCACAGAGGTGCCAGAGGTGCCAGAGCCCCGTGGTTGCACAGCAGCACAAGGAGCCAGCAGTCAGTCCCTGAGCACAACTGCTGCGGCAGCAGCGGCGGTGGCAGCAGCGGTGCTGACGTTGGGACAGCGGTGTCGGGACAGCGGTGGCAGCAAGAGCTGCGGGACTGGCGGAGGGCAAGGCACCATGGCCCTTGCTCTGCGCCTCCTACTCCTGCTGCTCCTGGCCGTGGCCCTGCCTGCCAGGGCTGCCCAGGCTGCTCCGCTGCAAGCGCGGCGAGCAGGTGAGCCGGCAGCCTGGCTGCCCTTTCCCGGGACAGCGCTCCCTGCTCCCTGGGGAGCGCTGGGGATGGTTTTGCCCAGGGCTTTAGGGAGGGTTTCCTGTGTGGGAGGGAGACAGTACCCACGGGCCCTGGGCTGCTCCAGACACCCCTCCAGGGAAGTTGCAAAGGGCCTGCAAAGAGGTTGGAGAGTGACCAGGAGCCAGCCCCTGTGCAGTTTTGGCCTTGTCTATTCACATCTGTCTCCCATGGCCTTACCCAACCCTCCTGCAGTGCCCAGTTTCCTAAGTCAGAAGGGGATCCCAGCACACATTGGATATGGTTCTGGTCTGTGTTCCATTCCAGATGTGGATCGTGACTTGGATTATTTGGAAATACTGGTGAATGATGATTTGAAAACCTCGCCAGATGCTGGAGGCAAGTCCTCAATGTACCTTTCCTGACAAAAAAATAGTGTCAATCCAGCAAGAGATTACTTGTAACATTTCCCGTAAGTTCTTCTGAAGGTTGATGTATTCAGCAAACCTTGCCCTTCTGGAACCCTGAGGGATCCACAGGATCACTGTCAGTGGGAGGAAGGAGCATTTAGCTGCTCCATCTTCCTTCCATATGCAATGCCAGTGTGTCCTTCCATGTGTTCTGTGCAGCCACAGAGAAGAGCAGAGAGTGAAGGGGCCGGGCCCAGGGCTGTGCCCCGGGGCTGAGCCTTGTGGGCAGCCTGAGGATCTCCTGCAGTGCCACAGGAGCTCTTCTGTCCTGCCTTTCTTTGCAGCTGAACCTGCTGGTGAAGGTGGTGCAGCTTCCCAAACCATGTCCAGGACAGAGCCTCTGGGAGATGCTGAGGGTAGGTCAAGGCCTTTCCCCTGGGAGAGCTGCCAGCTCAGAGCCCAAAGCTTGGCCAGGGGGGCAGCGCTGCAGGTGCCAGCACAGAACCATGCACGTGTGTGCCCTCGGCCTGCACGATCCCCTCACCGCTCCTGCGGCTCAGTGGTGCCCATGCAGATCAGCAGAGATGACAGAAGCTTCTGTGGCTAGAGCCCTGGTTTTGTGAAATCCACTGGGAAATGGAACTATGTTGCTCTAAGTTTCTCTGACAGGGAATTACCCAGCTACAGGTCACAAGAAACCCCATGAGCCAGCCATAGTCAAGATGCAAGTACTGAAGGAAATGCAGCAGGAAGGA
This sequence comes from Passer domesticus, assembly GCF_036417665.1. Classification (NCBI taxonomy): domain Eukaryota; kingdom Metazoa; phylum Chordata; class Aves; order Passeriformes; family Passeridae; genus Passer; species Passer domesticus. Next base: position 10,306,167 of record NC_087482.1, on the reverse strand, counting down.
CAAGGTGGGTGCATTTCCCTCATGCTTCCCCTGGGACTCAGCAGCCGGGGGCTTTGGCTGAACATCTGGATATGCCGTGCCCGGCACAGCGGGAAGGGATCCATGGCAGCCTCACTGCCCCACTGCTGCTTTCACGCCCTGCAGGGCTGCTTCCCAGCCTGGCCTGGCTGAAGCTTCTGCCCAGCCTCTGCCGGAAGGCATTTGGCATCAGCTGACAGGCAGCCCAAAATGCACCATGGGCCTGAGATCCCCTTCAATTTCTTGGTCTCTTGGGAGATCAGGAAGGGCACCTGTTTGGAGAAAGGAGGGGTCTAGTTCAGCATGAAGAGTCTGGCCATCTTCCTGAGCCTAACCCTTTGAAAAGCATTCCCTCTGAAAATGCCGCCTCCCCAGTAGGCAATAGTTCCATCTGATCCAGCTGTCCGTTTCCTTTATCAAGCGATGGACCAAAAAGCTGTACTGAAGGTGGCATTTCCCGGGGTAAGTGGCGGCTCATTGGAAGGCCCTGCAGGAAGGAAGGCGATGCCAGACACGGGCACAGGCACAGCAGGTAATTGCTGTGCCGGGCTCAGCCCTGGCTAGGGCTGTGTGGCAGCAGCTCTTCCCCCAGGGCCTGCCCTTGCCCAGCCCGGCAGCAGCCAAAGCTGGAGGCGCCTCGGCTTCCAGGCCTCTGGAGCTCGTTCAGAGCCCTGGGGAAACGGGACTGGTGCAGCAACGTCCCTGGCGCTGCAGCTGCTGCTGAGCTGGCCCTGAGTGCCCAGAGGCCCAAGGCACAGGAGCAGCCCCGAGCGGGAGCCCTGCCGCCAGCCCAGGGCCAGAGCCAGCCCTGGCTCCCGACTGGGCAGGGGCTGCGCTGGGTCCTGACAGGGCCTGAGCCTGTCCCCTGGGGCTGGGGGAGCTGTCACGGGGCAGGGAGTGGTGAAATGAGTGACACCTGTGGCATGGCTGCCTGTAGTTTTTCTCAGGCCTTTAGGGAGGGTTTCTGCAGTGGAAATGAGAGAGTCTTGCAAGGCCCTGGGGTGTTCCCCCACCTTTCCAGGGATGTTTCACAGGGCCTGAAAAGAGTCTGGAGTGTGACCAGGAGCCAGCCCAGAGCTCCCCAGGCTGCTGTGCAGCTTTGGCCTTATCCATTCATATCCGACTCCCACAAACTTACCCGACCCCATTGCAGTGCCCAGTTCCCTGAGGCAGAAGGGGACTCCAGCACACCATGGAAATGGTTCTTATCTCTGCTCCCTTCTAGATGAAGTGTCTGGGAAGGCTTCTCCATTAACTTGGCTGCATAAAGTTTTGGTCCTATCTGAGCCACTGTCAGGTATGTTCTCAGTGAGCCACCAAGGAATAATTGTTGACAGCCTGGCAGGAATCAGGTGACAGAAGCTTCTGTGGCTGTTGTGTTACAGGTGTGTCTGCAGGGAGGACTTCTCCAGCTCCTTTGCTGATTCGTACACAGAAGCCCAGCTCCCATCACAGGGGTGAGTAGTGTGTCCCTGCTGACCCCACAGGCTGAGCCCTGCTTTTGTGGGATCCGTTCCTGGGAAATGGAACTCTGTTGCTCTAAGATCCTACGAGGGGAAAGAACAAAGGCAAAGGACACCAGAAACCCCATGAGCCATCCAAAAACATGAGGCAAATGCTGAAAGAATTGCTGCAGGCAGGACAAGGTGGGTGCATTTCTCTCATGCTTCCCCTGGGACTCAGCAGCCAGGGGCTTTGGCTGCACATCTGGACACGCCGTGCCCGGCACAGCGGGAAGGAATCCATGGCAGCCTCGCTGCCCCGCTGCTGCTTTGACGCCCTGCAGGGCTGTTTCCCAGCCTGGCCTGGCTGCGGCTTCTGCCCAGCCTCTGCAGGAAGGCATTTGGCATCAGCTGACAGGCAGCCCAAAATGCACCACAGGCCATGCCCAACCTGAGGTCCCCTGCGATTTTGCAGTATCCAGGCTGATCACTAATGGCGGGTGTTTTGATGAAAGTGGGCCCTGTCCTACCCAGGATGTTTATGTCTTTGACAAGAATTGCCTCCTGAAGATGCCACCTCTCCAATGGGGATCAGTCTTACCTGATGAGCTGTTGCTTTTCCTTTCTCCACAAGTGGATGGAGAGGCTGGGCAGAAGGTGGCGTTTCCCGAAGGAAGCAGTGACTCCATGCCAGCCTCTGCTGCAGGAAGGGAGGTGATGCCAGGCACAGGCAGAGGAGGTAATTGTTGTACCTCTGGACCAGAGACCTGCTACGGTTTGAGCTGCCCTCTCTGCTGCCTGGCAGTGCGGGCACAGCTCAGACAAGACTGGCAGACCCCAGGGGAATTATCCCGAGCAGGCTCAGGGCACTCGGGTACTGAGCAGTCCTGCTGGGGTCCCTGCGTGGGAGGGAGATCCTGAAACCTGGGAGCGACTGCATTCCCATGGTGGGGAAAGGACAGAGGGGGAGAGCAAGGCTCCAATGTGTCCTGTAAGGGCCTGGCTATGTGCCCTTGGGCTGGGGGAGCTGTGCCAAGAGATGGAGGGAGAGAGGGACTGCAGGAGGGAAGGAGGTAGGAGTGGTTCTGGCACTACATACTGCAGTTATCCCCAGGGATTTAGGGAAGTCTCCCTCAGTGAGGAGGGAGAGAGCCCCAGGGCCCTGGGCTGCTCCAGCTGCCCTTCTAGGGATGTTGCATAAGGTCTATGGGGGGCAAAGATTGTAAAGGATGTGGAGATTAACCAGGAGCCAGCCCAGAGCTCCCCAGGTCCCTGTGCAGCTTTGGCCATAGCCATTCACATCTGACTCCCACGACCTTACCCAACCCCCTTGCAGTGCCCAGTTCCCAAAGGCCAAAGGGGAACCCAGCAGAGCATGGAAGCAGTTCCGTTTTATGCTCCCTTCTAGATTGGGATCGTGACATGGATTCCATGCTTGTCTTTCTGGATGAGAGTTTGAAGACCTCGGCAGATAGTAGAGGTAAGTTCGCAAAGTCCCTTTTTACTTAGAGAATAATCAGTGTCAGTGTGGCAAAAGGTCATGCATGTCCCACTTTCCTTAAGAGTAGGAAGGTTGTTGAATTCTGGAAGCCTTGCCCTGCTCCCATCTGGAGCCCTGAAGGATCCCACAGGATTGCTGTCAGTAGGAGGAAGGAGCATTTAGCTGTCCATCTTCCTCCCATGTGCAATGCCAGTGTGTCCTTCCATGTGCTCTGTGCAGCCAGGGAGAAGAGCAGAGAGGGAAGGGGCCGGGCCCAGGGCTGTGCCCCAGGGCTGAGCCTTTGGCAGCTCCTTTGCCAGCCCCAGGGAGCCTGAGCTGCTCCTGCTGCCACTGCCAAGCCCTGGCCCTGCCCGGGGCTGGCTTTAGAGCTGCTGGCAGCTCCAGGGAGTCCTTATTGCCCCGACTGCCCCGCAAGGGGCTCCTTCCATCCCAGTGTGGGGCCACTGCAGGCACGAGGTCCCCCTGCTCCTGCTCCTGAGTGGAAGGCAGAGCTGAGGGAGTGCCTTGGAGGGCACCAATCACCCAGGTGCACCCACTGCCACTTGGGCCTGAAGGAGAATCTTCAGCAGAGTCACAGCAGCTGTTCTGTCCTGCCTTTCTTTGCAGCTAACCCGGTTGGTGAAACTGATCTGGCTTCCCAACCCACATTCAGGAATGAGCCTCTGGGAGGTGCTGAGGGTAGGTCAAGGCCTTTCCCCTGAGAGAGCTGCCAGCTCAGAGGCCAAAGCTGGGCCAGGGAGGCATCGCTGCAGGTGCCAGCACAGAACCAGGCACGTGTGTGCCCGCGCCCTGCACGATCCCCTCACCGCTCCTGTGGCTCAGTGGTACCAGTGCAGATCAGCAGAGATGGCAGAAGCTTCCGTGGCTGTTGAGTTACAGGTGTGTCTGCAGGGAGGACTTTCCCAGGTCCATTGGTGGATGTTGCACGCAGGCCCAGCTCCCATGGCAGGGGTGAGTAGTGTCTGCCTGATGACCCCACAGGCTGAGCACTGGTTTAGTGGGACCCATTCCTGGGAAATGGAAATATTTCTCTTAAGGTCTCCTGAGATTGGAGAACAAACTTAGAGGAGAGAGTAAGTTCCTGGAGGCATCCAAACACATGGAGAAGATGCTGAGTGATCTGGAGAGAAGACAAGGTGGGTGCATTTCCCTCATGCTTCCCCTGGGACTCAGCAGCCGGGGGCTTTGGCTGCACATCTGGACACGCCGTGCCCGGCACAGTAGGAAGGGATCCATGGCAGCCTCGCTGCCCTGCTGCTGCTTTGACGCCCTGCAGGGCTGTTTCCCAGCCTGGCCTGGCTGCAGCTTCTGCCCAGCCCCTGCAGGAAGGCATTTGGCATCAGCTGACAGGCAGCCCAAACTGCACCACGAGCCTGAGATCCCCTGAAATTTCATAGTCTCCAGCATGATCACTAAGAGACGGTGTTATGATGAAAGTGGACCCTGGTCTACCCAGAAAATTTTATGGATTCCTGATCCTTAACCATGTCTTTCACAAGTACTGGCTGCTGAAGATGCCAGGGCCCAGTGGGGAACAGCCCCACCTGATCCAGCCGTCCCTCTTCCTTTCTCCAGAAGTGGATGCAGAGGCTGGGCAGAAGGCGGCATTTCCCGAAGGAAGCAGTGGCTCCATGACAGCCTCTGCTGTAGGACTGGAGGCGATGCCAGGCACAAGCACAGGAGGTAATATCTGTGCCTCTGGGCCTGAGCCCTGCTGAGGCTTGATCTGCTCTCTCTGCTGCCTGGAAGTGAGGGCACAACCCAGGGGAATTATCCCAAGCAGGCTCAGGGCACTCTGGTACTGAGCAGTCCTGCTGGGGTACCTGTGTGGGAGACACTTCCTGAAACCTGGGAGTGACTGCATGGGGTGCCCATGGTGGGGAAGGGACAGAGGGGGAGATCAAGGCTCCAGTGTGTCCTGACAGTGCTTGACTATGTGCCTTTGGGATCTGGGAGCTGTCCCAGCAGATCGAGGAAGGGCGGCTGGGAGGACAGGCAGGAGGGAGTTTGTGAGGGATACTTGCAGCACTGCCTGCTGCAGTTCTCTCCAAGGATTCAAGGAGCATTTCCCTTGTGCGACTAAGAGAACCCGCACAGGCCCTGGGCTGCTCCAGGCACCTCTCCAGGGATGTTGCACAGGGTCTGCAAATAAGATAGGGATTGACCATGAGCCTGCCCAGAGCTCCCCAGGCCCCTGAGCAGCTTTGGCCTTGTCCATTCACATCTGGCTCCCATGGCCTTACCTGACCTACATGCAATGCCCAGTTCCCTGTGGCAGAAGGGGATCCCAGCACATCATGGAAATTGTTCTGATCTTTGCAAACTTCTAGGATGGGATAAAGACATGGATTATCTGGAAAACCTGCTGGATTATGGCTTGAGATTCATGGGAAATCCTGGAGGCAAGTGCTCAATGTACCTTTCCTGAGAGAATACACAGTGACCAGGTGGCAAGAGCTCATACATTTGCCCTTTCACTTAAGATCATCTGAAGGTTGATGGAATATGGAAAATTTGCCCTGCTCCCTTCTGGAGCCCTGAGGGATCCCACAGGATCACTGTCAGTGGGAGGAAGGAGCATTTAGCTGCTCCATCTTCCTCCCGTGTGCAATGCCAGTGCCAGAACATTCCATGTGCTCTGTGCAGCCACAGAGAAGGGCAGAGAGGGAAGGGGCCGGGCCCAGGGCTGTGCCCCGGGGCTGAGCCTTGTGGGCAGCCTGAGGATCTCCTGCAGTGCCACAGGAGCTCTTCTGTCCTGCCTTTCTTTGCAGCTGGACCTGCGGGTGAAGGTGGTGCAGCTTCCCAACCCACGTCCAGGACGGAGCCTCTGGGAGATGGTGAGGGTAGGTCAAGGCCTTTCCCCTGGGAGAGCTGCCAGCTCAGAGCCCAAAGCTGGGCCAGGGGGCATCGCTGCAGGTGCCAGCACAGAACCATGCACATGTGTGCCCTCGATCTTTGCGATCCCCTCCCCACTCCTGCGGCTCAGGCATGGCAGCTGTTTGGAAAGTGAGAACCCTGGCCCTGCCCTGAAAGCCAAGACATTTTCTGAAACCTATCCCCATGTTGGACAAGCATGACATCCTGAAGATGCCAGCACCCAAATCAGGAACTCTTCCATCTAATCCAGCTGTCCTTTTTCCTGTCTGAAGTGATGGACCAAACATCCGTGCAGAAGGAGGCACATCTTGGAGGAAGCATTTCCCCATGGACAGCCCCTGCAGCAGGAAGGAAGGCGATGGCAGACACGGGCACAGGCACAGCAGGTAATTGCTGTGCCGGGCTCAGCCCTGGGTGGGGCTGTGTGGCAGCAGCTCTTCCCCCAGGGCCTGCCCTTGCCCAGCCCGGCAGCAGCCAAAGCTGGAGGCGCCTCGGCTTCCAGGCCTCTGGAGCTCGTTCAGAGACCTGGGGAAACGGGACTGGTGCAGCAACGTCCCTCGTGCTGCAGCTGCTGCGGAGCTGGCCCTGAGTGCCCAGAGGCCCAAGGCACAGGAGCAGCCCCGAGCGGGAGCCCTGCCGCCAGCCCAGGCCAGAGCCAGCCCTGGCTCCCGACTGGGCAGGGGCTGCGCTGGGTCCTGACAGGGCCTGAGCCTGTCCCCTGGGGCTGGGGGAGCAGTCACGGGGCAGGGAGGGCCAGGGGTCGCAGTGGCTGCTCAGGGATGGCTTTGGCCCGTGTCCCTGGCAGCAGCCACTGCCCAAGCAGCTGCGCTGCCCCCGGGCTCTCCTCCCAGCCTGCTGGGCTTTGTTGGCTGGCACAGCCTGTGCCAAGGGCCGGCAAGGCGCCTGCAGGCCCCAGCTCTGGGGGAAACAGAGAACGTCCTGCCCGTATCCACCGTGCTGCCAGCTCAGCAGTGCAGCACAGCACGGGCTCACGCTCCCCACCGCTCCCACAGATGCAGCCGGCACCACAAGACCTGTTCCCGATGCCCAGGATGGCCTCAGAAGGGGCTTCGATATGGGAACAGGCTGCTGGGCAGGGTTAATGGCAGGCCTGCTTTTTTTGGCGTTTATCTTCATCTTATGCTGGGTCCAAATTCATTATTACTGGAAGAGAAAATGGTGAGTGTTTTCTTCATCTTCCCCTGAAACAGTTTCTTATGAAAATCTAATGCAGACATTAAACATTCGCAGGGAGGCCGCCATGGAGTTGTGGCCAGTCCATGATTGTCCAAATTATTCTGCTGAGGGTTCTGCTGCTGCCCAGTGCTTCCATTGGCCTCTTAATTGCTGGGCCTTGTCCTGGGGGGCCCGCTGGGGCTGCAGCCAGTGCTGGTTCCCACTGAGGCTGCCTGGCCAAGAGCAGCCCCAGGGGCACGGGGCAGAGGCAGAGGGAGGTGGGGAAGAGAAAGAGCAGGGCCGAGATTGCCCTTGAAAGGCAGAGGCGCTCTGGGGCCCGCTCCTGGCCAGGGACCCTGCCCAGAGCCGTCCCTGCTGGCCGGGGCCTTGAGGGGCAGCTGTCCAGCTGGGCCCAGCTGTGCCAGCAGCTCCAGCCGTGCTGGGGAGCTTTGCCAGCTCTGGGCCCTGCTGTGCACGAGGCTCCCTGTGTGCCACTGGCAGCTGGGGCCTCAGCCACCTCCTCTCTTCACAGGTGCTTCTGTGCATCTTCAGCAGATGGGCCTAAAAACACAGGCAGCGGGAACTTGATAGTTTATAACAGCTCTCCACTTCTGCCCATATCTGCCCTGCCGTGGCTGCAGCAGCGTCATGAGGCCATCCCAAAACCCATCCTTCCACGAGACCCTCTTCCCCTGAGCCCCCTGGTCCTGTTCCCCGGCCAGGACTGAAGGTGGGCATCCCCTGTCCGAGAGGGCAGGGCTTGGCCCATATTTCATATTTAAATAAAAGAACAAAGTTTTCATAACTATATCCGGGTGGTAGCAGCATCAAAGCCCCCCCGGCACCAGCACCGGCTGAGCTCCATGCCCAGGAGCAGCCGTGGATGGCCACGGTGTGGGCAGGCAGGAGCCAGGCAGGGGCTGCTGTGCCCAGCGGCGGGGCCCCGAGGGGATGGGGGAGCCCATGCTCAGCGTCCCTGGGCTGAGGGCACATTTCCTTCTGGGGCATCATCTGTGCCTGGACCTGAAGAGGCTCAAAGGGATATTTTGGGGTCCCTGCAGAGGCGTGCAGGGATCCCTCATGAGGCACAAAGGAGTATTGATGGCCTCTCCTAAGGTGTGCAGGGATCCCTCATGCGGTGGGCAGCAGGGTTAAATTTGAGGGGGTTTTTTACTCTTAGCACAGCACAGGGACACTTGGCCGAGGTTTTGCCAAGCTGGGAGAAAGCCTCTTGCAAAGGCTTGGGCCCAGCCTGTGGACACAGCGGGCGGGCGCAGCCCATCCCCTGGGCCAGTCCGGGCTGCTCAGGCCGGGCCGGGCCGGGCCAGGCTCGGGCCCCGGCAGGGAAGGGCCGCGGCCCTGGGCTCTGCTGAGGCTGCTGAGCTCCGGCCTGCCCTGTGCTGCAGCCCAACACATTGACAGCCATGGCCGTGCCCTGGGCCACCGCAGGCACCGGGGGCTACAGCTGAGGCCGCGCCTTCTCCCACTGAAGGGAGGCTGGCTCTGTTCCCTCGCAGGGCACAGCTTAGCTCCCAGCACCTTTGGGAACCTGCCTGCCGGGGAAGTGCTGGGGGGCAGACTGTTCCAACCCTTCTCACTGGGAAGTGTGTCTGGTGGTGTAGGGATTTTAAAATTTTTTTTCCCTCTAAATTTGTGTCCTGGCAGAGGGTTAAGTTTGCTTGCTCTCAGTAGGGCGCTTTTCTTCTTGGCAGTCAGTGGGGCTTCAATGCAGCCAGGGTTGAAGGAGGATCTCTGTCTGCTTGGGCTGTCATCCTTCCTTTGGCTGTGATTTGCACTGGTGCTTGTGGAGGCATTTTACAGTAACTGGCTTCAGTTTGTTCCTCTTGCTGCCAAAAACTGAGAATAAACCTCTTTAACCTCTTTAGTATTAAGAGGCCGGCCTTACTTTCTTGACTTGCTGGATGCACAGGGCACTGGCATCACAGGGCCTTCTTGGTGGGGTCTTCAGATACCCTGGTGGTCATTGAAGAAGGAAGCTGATTTTTCTGGGAAAAAGATTGTTTCCCATGTATGGAAAAGAATAACCTGTCACTTCCCTATCCCTTTCTCTGTAAAGTGATACAAGCATGTGCATTCATCTATCTCTGTCTGCCTTATCTCTCTCTCTATCTATCTATCTATCTATCTATCTATCTATCTGTCATCTATCTTACTAATCTATTGTGGTGTTGTATTTTATTCAAATGATATGCTCTATCTCGAAAATGTACCTCTTGAAAATATATGGTTTATTCCAAGCTGTGTTCCTCCTCTGAAGTCCCATGAATCTGCAATCCCATTGACCCAAATCTTATTTCGTACCCACTTTGAATTTCCCTCTTAAACTGCGAGGAAGACCAGATTCTCTCATGGCCCATCTCTCCCCTAGGCTCGCCCTCTCTCCCCCTCCCTTTCCATTTCCCCCTTCTCCCTCTGAAACCATGTTACTCCCGGGGCTGGGATCCCCAATAAACCCTCATCTAATCAGCACCCTCAGAAGCCGTGTGGAGTCTCCTTGCGTGCCTGCTGCTGCCAGCGAACTCACAGCCCAGGGGGCCCTCCGGGGACTCCCTGGGGAGCTCCCCTCAAAGGAACTGCTACAATCTATGAAATATTTCTATGCATGATATTTTGTTTATTGGTAAATTATGACACATCTCTTGAGAGCTGGAAAAGAATACCATCCATCTTTGATATAGAAAAGCTTGGGTGTAGGAGCAGAGATGATCTGTGATTTCCTTCTTGCTAGACATATGCTGGATTGTTTAGATTGACTTTGAACCGAAATCCTGCAAAGCTGGAAAATGACTGGTGGCCATCACTATGATTTCCTGAAAAGCCCTTTTTTCATTTTAATTTTTTTCATCTATGATGGCTGGTAAATACCTTTCTTCCTTAAGCCATGTGCTGGCAATATTGGAGGTAGAAAATAACATAATACTGCATAGTTTAGATACTTGAAAATTTTCTTGTGAAATTTTATGGCAGTATCTCCTGCCTAAAACTGCCGCAAAACTACTGCAGCAGGTCAGCTACTGAGCACAACTCACTGCAAAGCTGCAGCTTATGTTTCTACAGTGGAAGTGGCTTTTTGTTCTTCTGCATGGGTATGAAACTCTACCAATTGAAAGGTTGCTTACCGAGCAAAGAGCCTCGTTAAGTGTAGCCTGGACTTTGTGAAGGTGGTAGCTGTTAGACCAATACCCAGCAAACTACCTAAGTTATTTTTCATGACTCCTCCCTCGTGATTTTGGCCTGGCTTCTTTAGGAGATTCAATTTTCATTTAGAAATGGCACAGTGGAGCCAGTGCTGCCTCAGGAGAGGTGGAGCTGGGGCAAATGGCTCATTGATTTTGATCTCAACAAAAAGCCACCTGAGCTCCTCATGACAGCAACCCCACGGACTGGTAATGGGTCCATTAAAAATAACTCATCACAGAGCTTTTAACTTGAAGCTCTGACAGATGGAGCTTGCTCTGTTCTGCCATGGAGGAAGGGAGTTTGAAGACAAAGAGGTTTAGCAAGGAGATCCATGTACAACAAAAGTGCTTCTATTTTAGCAAATGAAGTATCTTAGGATGTAAAACCACATCCATACCCCAGTCTTATCCCTCCATTTACCCAAATTCTTGGTCTTAATTCCTTTGTCAGTAGGAAAATATGACAGGGAAGTGTAGATCCTCCTTTCCTTCTTGAGCTGAGCAGCTTGTTATCTCATCTTTTTCCATAAACAGGAGCAGCCAAATGGGAATTTTGTCATGAAACCATACTTGGGAAAGTTTGCCCTGTGTTTGTTTTTGTCCCAAAGTAACTGAGATTCATCAGAGAATTTACAAGCCATGAATGATGGATTTATTTCGTTTGCTAGAATTTTGATTTTTTAGACCTTTTCTGCTGCACAAGAGCTTGGCACTTGGAGAATGTTTGCCCCATGCACTTCTCCAGTGCTTCTTGCAGAGAAGCTTTGGGAAGCACTCAGGAAAAGTGCCATTTTCTTGTGTGGTTTATGGAGCTCACAGGCCAGGGAAATGTCTTTGCAGTGGGCACTGCCTTTTATTCCAAGGTGTAGAAGGATTCTTGGCTGAAGATAGGGCCATGATATTCTCCTGCGGGAATTGGACAGCCCTGGCCTGCAGATTTCAGAGTTACTCTGAAAACCATGTACCGTACTCGAACAGGAACAAGATAGACCATGCACTGTCCTCAAATAGATGCAACAAGGAAGAATGAGCATTGTGTCAGGATGAAACCAAATGCGCCAAGCACGTTGTGGGAGTAGCTCATTTGGCACACCTTAGCTAAAGATGCTTATAGTGTGACAACCAATCAGTAATTAAGATGTATGTGTGAATATAGCTACTTAACCAATCAGCATTATGCACCAGTGGTGTGAGACAGTGTATAGTGAAGGATAAATATGCCAAAGTTGCTTAATAAAGGAGGATGACATGTAGCCACATTGGCTGTGAGTGTCGTTACTCAGCCGACTCTCCGTGGGACCCTCCTCACCAAGGAATTGTCATTGCTGTGGCCACTGGCTGTTATTCCAATACCTGTGTCATTTGTTCTACTGGAATCCTTGTCAGAAAGGTTGTTCTTCGCCATTGAGATTTTTAGGTGACATTTTTGATCTCTAACAGCTCAAAGTTTTCCATCTCTCAGGTTTCTGATGCTGGTTTTCCCTTTCCAGTCTGTTGTTGGCCAAGGAGGATGCTGCTTAAATTCTGCAGGCCCCCATACATGGATACTGTTACAGGTAAAAATCGATCCAGCCAATTTAATAAAAATAAAATATAAATTTATTCACAACCGATATACAGTCCCGACAGCCAACAATCAAGGACAGCACCGACCCCGGGATGGAAGCTGGGTGAACACAGATCCGCCTTCTATCGCACCCAATCCCCTCTGTTCACCAATGCTGCTTGGCAGAGTCCGTTCTTATACTCTTTTTCTAGCCCGTGGCGGAGTCCCTTTGTCTTTCCTCAGGGTTCTTCACATTCATGATGCCTCTATTCTCCTTCCTGTGCTGGACAAAACCTTGTCCGGGAACTGATGTGTATCCACTCTTCGGTTACCGGAATCCCGTATGCAGATGTATGTCCTTGATGGTCCCCCCTGTCTAAGATGAACATCTCCATGGGCCATCATCGCTGGGCCTCCTCCTGTTCACACCAGTGAGAACGACAATCTCCTGTGCCGGCTGGGTTCACTTCCTATGTTAATGACACTCCTCCTACCCGACTGCCAGCTGTGGTTTCCTCAGCCTGTGAAGCAATCCCCTCTTCCCTTGCAACTGTGATTTCAAGGTTTTATATTTTATTCTTTTATATATATATATATATATATATATATATATATATATTCTATCAGTACGAATTACCATAATATACATAACAGGTACCAAGCTGAAAGTTCTCCAGTGCTCCACAGCAGCCCAGTTATCCACAGGAGGGCCAAGAGCAGCTCCAAAAATCCAAGGGATTCTAACAGATGAATTTCTGTCCCTCAGGAAGGCAGGGCTGGGTCTGAAGTAAAGGGTCTGACTCTGCACCCACTTTGCATTGCAGCAGCTGTCCCACTCTTTGTGGAAGGCATATAACATGTGCCACTCTTAATTCAGCACTGGCTTAGTCAGTCTTATAAAGCTCTTTAAAAAAACCAAAAAACAGTCTGGTCAAAAAATTATTTATATTTTAGTAGGTTGAGGTGTTTTTGGCTTTTTTTTTCTTGGTTCTTTGCTTTGGTGCTCAGAGATCATGGAGTAAGAGACCGATTTTCTGTTGAAGTTGCCTGTCAGTATGCAGGGGGCAAGAAACGATGATCAGTTTTTCACCAGCTGGTTAAGGAGCTCTAAAAGCAATTGTGCTGTCCCTAATCAGGGGGTGGGGGCACTGCTAACAGCCTGGATTGTCCCTACCCATGTTCCCCTCCTTACCAAAGTGCTGTGTAGATCCAGAGCCTTGTGCCTTGGCCCAATGATGCAAAAATCCTCCCAACATCCCTCGGTTTGCACAAATAAAGGCTTTGTGCTCATTAAGATGAAAAGCTGTATTGGTGGCCTGCAGCTTATGTTCTTTTGTTGCCTGGACCCCAGTCAGTGCTGACATCTAAATGACTGACCAGCCCCAAGCTGCTCTTAAGACTGATTTGATCAAAGGCACTGAAGCTCTGTTGAGTGCCAATTCTCCAGGAAAACAAGCACAGGAACTTGGATAATGTTGGTGGCAAAAGCATATTACAGAATGGTACCAATTCTAGCCTTTATTTTGCCTTCTTTTGCTACCATGCATCAAACTGGGTCAGACACATCACTGACCTGGGTTCTTCCAGGATGGGGTGTGCAAGGACGATCCCACAGCTCATGTGTGGACCTGGTGTGCACCAGGCCAGGGACGTGACTGTCATCCATAGCCAGCCCCTGTCTGCCAAGAGAACAGGGAGCTGCAGCTCTGAGGAACTCAGGGGTGAGGCAGCAAACAGCCCAAATGCCTAGTTTATATCAGTTACTGGTCAGGAGGATTTACTGCTGAGAGATTTTTATCTTCCTGCTTAGAGCTGGAATAAAAGAACCCTGGCAGTTTGCTTTAGCTGTGAAGAGACTCTCTTCAACAGGTTCCAGCTCTGCTGCTTGTTTCAATTAAAAGCAGAGCCAAACTCTTCTGTTGGTCACATCAAACCAACGTAAGTTTCAGGAATCTGTGAAAGACCTAAGAGTGTCAACATTATTTCATTTTATAGTACTTACAGTCTTTTAATACAGCCATGGGATACTTAGGCCATCACTGACTATATCAAATAACTGGAAAAAGCACTGGAAAAGAAATTTTATTACAACGAAGTTTTAAAAACTAATGAATGAATTTCATAAAGAAAACCATGTAGTAAGAATACAGTAATTTAAACATCTCAAAGCTCTTTGATAATGGAGCCCTGAACCCCAGTCGTGCAGTGCAGCCTCAGCTGTCCATTTGAGGCCAGAGAACTACCAAGGCTCAGGGCTGGGATGAGCCTTCACCCAAAACCAGTTCCAAGACTGATTTGGAATCAATCCAGAGCAGGGCTCACACAAAGAGCAAAGTCTCAAGGCCAAAGCCAAACCTTCATCACGTTGGATTTGTTTTAACACAGATCTGGAGCAAATTTTGCTTCACTGCAACACCACTGTTACCATGAAATTTTACACAAGCTACTAAAAAAGCACTGTCCTGTTCTGTCGTGAGCTGTGCTGACCAAATGATGTACAGAAGTTTCTCTGCCTCTGCCCTGTGCTCTTGGCCAGGCAGCCTCAGTGGGAGCCAGCACTGGCTGCAGCCCCAGTGGCCCCCAGGACAAGGCCCAGCAATTGAGAGGCCAATGGAAGCACTGGGCAGCAGCAGAACCCTCAGCAGAATTATTTGGACAACCATTGACTGGCTACAACTCCACAGTAGCATGACTCCCAGTCAGGCTACCTATGCAGGAGCAGAGTTATAAGAAAACTGTGGAGAGAAATCAACAACTGACTATCTGTGCTCGTACAGCTTGCGAATGCCAAGATAGCAGCCTATCAGCACAAGTGGCACAGTGATCACTGTCACCACTGTGCCTATCATGCAGGTCCTATGCACATCCTGGGGGCAGACAATTCTTGGGAGGCGCACTTTCCGGGGCATATATTCCTGTTTCATTGATAACGTCTGTGGGAGCAATTGAGAGCGTGAGCCGGTGCTGTGCTGCACTGCTGAGCTGGCAGCACGCTGGATACGGGCAGGACGTTCTCTGTTTCCCCCAGAGCTGGGGCCTGCAGGCACCTTGCCGTCCCTGGGCACAGGCTGCGCCAGCCAACAAAGCCCAGCAGGCCGGGAGGAGAGCCCGGGGGCAGCGCAGCTGCTTGGGCAGTGGCTGCTGCCAGGGACACGGGCCAAAGCCATCCCTGAGCAGCCACTGCAAGCCCTGGCCTCCCTAACAAATTCTAGGTTACATCTGTGAATTGCATGCTACACCTTCCTTCATGTTTTTCCCAATACCAGGAAGTTTCTATATATAGTAATGCCCTTGAGAATCTCTAATTATTTTCAGGGGGGTTTTTTGGGGTTTTTTTGGTTTTTTTTTTTGTTTTTTTTTGTTTTTTTTTGTTTTTTTTTAATTGAGACAGATGAAACAGCCTTATTGGTTTTAGTTTTGGCAGGTCTGTTTTTTTTCTTTGCATGATGGTTTACTTATTATCTACATTTAAGCTTGTTTTTATTTATGGGTTTTTTGTTCCCCAAGCAATTATTTTGACAGTCTTTTGTTCACTTCTTACTTAATGTTCCATAGATGAATAGTTTGGACTCTCTTTTTATAGAAATATAAAGATCTCAGAAAGCTCTATTTTTAATTTTGATAACATTCTCTCTCCCCGCTCCTAGCCTTCACAATGATCGTTTTTGAAACATCACTGAGGATAGGTAGAGTTATTTGGGAAATAACCAATAGGCTTGGCTTAACCTGGGTATTGGATTATTATTTTCAGTGCTATAAACCTACATTGCTTCAAGGTTCACACCACGGTCCTGATTTGTGGCTCAATGCATGGACGACTGTCTGAATTAAAAGAATGTTTGTGAGGCAGCTGAAGAGCTTAGACCCCAGAGATTAAAATTCCTGGGAGGAGGAGGTGGAGGAAGAAAGGATAAAATCCTGATTCAAAGGGTTTATTCTCACTTTCAGTATGCCAGAAGTATGGTAGACTACACCTATCTTCAAATGTCATTTAGTTACAGAACAACTCTCTACAGTGTCAGACTCCAGGAGAAATGACTGAACACTTTGCCTCCCAATGCATCAGCTTTAATTCTAGTGAAAGGTAGGCCTTAATTACAGTCCAATTGGAGCAAATCAACAAAGCAGTCTAGCCATTGTGTGAATGGCAAGAGGAATTTGCTTGTGAACAGATGACTATGTCCCACTCAGTAATGAACAAAAATTGCCTTGACTTGGAAGAAAGTAGACAAGGAGCAATGCAGTATTTGGGGTTTATCCAGGGATAAATGGGGCAAGAAGCTGTAAGAACTTACCTGTTTTACAGAACACAAGTACTGATACGGCCAATAATGAACCCACATGAAGGGATCTTCAGGACATTCCTTTATTTCTCTAACCAGGAATGGGCAGCAAAATGCTGGCATTTATCTGAACTGGAAGCCGTGTTGCTCTCCTTTTTCTCCTTGAGCACACTGCGTGTTATTTGCAGACTTCACCGTCCAGCCCATCAATCCTCTTGTGGCCAATTGCTAAATGGCACAAGTACCAAAATACAGGTGCCAGCATAATCAGCCCAGCACTAATGCAGCACTGCTTTGATGGTGCACAGAAGCACAGAATGGCTTGGCTTGGAAGGGACATTTAAAGGCCATCTAGTCCCAATGGCCTGGAGTGAGCAGGGACACCTTGAACTAGGTCAGGTTGCTCAGAGCAGGAGCTTGAATGTCTGCAGGGATGGATGTCCACCTCTCTGGGCAACCTGTGCCAGGGTTTCAAAAGCAATAGTGTAAAATATGTGCTTCTTTCATCTAGTCTGAATTGACCATCTTTTAGATTAAAAGACCCTCGGTCTGGTCACAAAAGGCTCTACTAAAAATTCTGTCCCATCTGTTTACAAGCCCCCAGAAGGCCCTGAAAGGCAGCAATCAGGTGTCCCTGGAGTCTTCTCTCTTCCAGGCTGAACACTGCCAGCTCTCCCAGCCTGTCTCCAAAGCAGAAGGGCTCCAGCCCTCAGAGCATGTTGTCCCTCCTCTGGACTTGATCCTTCCTGCCTTGGGGACCCAGAGCAGGATGCAGTACTCTGTCGTGGTAGAGACCGAGACACTACAAAGAAACACACTCCATTTCCAGAAGGCTTCAAACCCAATTTTTATTCTAGCCTGCATGCCTTTTCTACATTCTTACAAAGCTCATCTTGGAATAGGCCATTGCAGGTTTCTCTTATTTATCCTTTCTTTCTTTCTTGGTTTCTATGTCAATGACATAGAAAATTGGCAGAAAATTATTTCCAGGGTTAACGTGGATCCTCTTATCAAACATCTTGATGGCTCACAGAGGCCACTGTAAAACCTCTTCCACAGTACTCCAGGTGGAGTCTCACCAGAGCAGAGAGGTGGAATCACCTCCTTCAACCTGCTGGGCACTCTCCTTTGGATGCACATGGCTGCCTCACGTTCAGCCTCTCTTCTAGCAGCAACCCCAAGTCCATCCTGGCAGAACTGCTCTGCATCCCTTCATGCCCCAGCCTGTGAGATCAGCTGAGCTGGGACTGTGTCACAGCCCTTGGGCAGAGCAGCTGGGCAGGATGAGCTCCCTTCCGAAGAAGGCAGATCCACCTTCCCAAACAATTCCACCCTGGCCATGATGTCAGAGCAGGCTCTGAGGTCCCAGAGGTCCCAGAGCCCCGTGGTTGCACAGCAGCACAAGGAGCCAGCAGTCAGTCCCTGAGCACAACTGTTGCGGCAGCAGCGGCGGTGGCAGCAGCGGTGCTGACCTTGGGACAGCGGTGTCAGGACAGCGGTGGCAGCAAGAGCTGCGGGACTGGCAGAGGGCAAGGCACCATGGCCCTTGCTCTGCGCCTCCTACTCCTGCTGCTCCTGGCCGTGGCCCTGCCTGCCAGGCCTGCCCAGACTGCCAGGTTTGTTTTTACCCCAACTGGCTTCAGCAAGGGCATTGAAACAATGAGATTGAGTTGGATGTTGGCTGAGTAAAGAAACTAATGCCACATCCACTGCAACCAGTGATATGCTGACAGATGTTACTAGTGTTAGACATGCTACCCTTCAAAACAGGGCAGCAGTAGATTTTCTTTTACTGGCACATGGACACGGTTGTGAGGAATTTGAAGGATTCTGTGGCATGATCCTGTCAGAGCATTCTGAATCCATCCAAACAGCATACAAAAGCTGAAAGATTTGACAGCTCAAGTTAAAGAAGATGGTCTGTCATAGTTAGATGATTTGTTCCAAGAATGGAGCTTTGCACCTTGGCTAAGGGAACTCTGTAAGATAGGTCTATATGTGCTGAGTGTTTTGGTGGCCATACTAGTAGTGACACCTTGCAGACTTCTGTGCGACAAATGATGGAGAAAATTATCAAAGAAGTTTTTGTCATACAAGAGAGAAAAGTAGGAAATAGATTCACAGAAAGTTGTCAAAATCTTACAGAGATGGTAGATGAAGGTATAGCCATAGAAAAAATGTTTTGAATTAAAACCTTAGAACAGGCGAGATTTTTTTGAACAATGACTTGTAATTGTTATCAGACATGACTTATGCCCTTTGAACTGACTGGACCTACACAGCATTAAAATTGTTGTGTTGTAATATAGCAATACTTAATGTGAGCAAAAAGGAAGCTTTAAGCAAGTAACAAGCAGATATATTATAGGAAATCTACAAAATGCAAGGGAATTAATAAAGGAGACAGTTAGGAAAGTTTCTTTTTAGTTGAACCAAGAGGGGGAATTGTGGGAATCCATAGAATCTGAGGGTTTTGGGAAAGCTGCAAAAGGCAAGCCTCAGTGACAGCAGAACTGCAATTAGAGCTAAAAAGTAATCATAAGATTTCCCAGCAGAAAAATTGTATAAGAAGTAGGCAAGTAAAGACTTAGAGAGCAATGGTCTATGTATTAACACTTGTCTAGAACAACTCCCTAACCTGCAGAAACGTCTATCTAGTTGAACGTGAGGAAGTTCTAAGCTTAATAATGGAGCTCTGTGCGTTGTATTTTAAGCAGATATTGTATTTGAAATAAGCAAGCATTATTTTAACCAAAGGAATGTGTGCTTACATTAATTGGATGGAACTACTGTCAATAGGTTTTGGGTTTTGTGATTGGCCAGGAAACTTTTAAAGTAAGTTGCAACATTAAGTTCTTGGTCTGCTGCTTGGGATGTGAAATGCTTGCATCTTCCCATTGTCATAACTATATAATGAGACTAATGCTGGAAAATGAAACGGCTCAAGGCGCATTCCTGAGTAGTACTGTCCTGTTTGTGATTTCTACATAGATCCAGATCCAGCAATAAGGGGCAGCTGTCCAGCTGAGCCGAGCTGTGCCAGCAGCTGCAGCCGTGCTGGGGAGCCTTGCCAGCTCTGGACCCTGCTGTGCAGGAGGGTCCCTGTGTGCCACTGGCAGCTGGGGCCTCAGCCACCTCCTCTCACCACAGGGGCAGCTCTGGACAGGAGTTGAAAGACGGTGGCTGCACCTCACACCCAGACAGCGTGAGCAGCTCCTCCAGCAGTAATAAGGGCCTGGACAGCCCTCTCAAGTGCTCTGTGAAGGGGACCCCAGAACAGCCATCTGCAAGGGAACCTCCTCCTACCCTGTAGATCCCACTGCCACCTGCTCTCCCCATAGGTCTCCCCAAGATGCCTTCATCCCTTTTTTGGTCTCCCTGTATCCTGTCCCAGCCATTTCTCAAGTTCTTCTAGAGACCCCAAGACTAGCCGAGCAGCCTCCAGCCCCTCCTGAGACCAACGCATCCCTTCCTCTGCCCCTGAGCTCCCTGGCCTTGCCCTCTAAACAACACTGGAGTTAAGCCCTGCTGCCCCGCCATTGGGCCATTGTGAGTCAGTGAGGAGCAAGGGGTGCAGCTACCTGAGTTGCTGCTGAGTGGCTGATTATAAGAGGTGTCTGGGGAGCGGGGCGAACAGGAGCGAGCAAACAGGGGTGTGGTGAGTCTCTGGGGCTTATACAAGGCAGTTTGCGCGGCAGTTCCCACAGGCAGGGCAAACAGGCAGGGTTGCCAACTTTCTTGCTAGTAAGGAGTCCTCTGTGTTGTTTGAGGTTTTTTGCTGCCTGCTTGTGTTTGAGGTGTCTGTTAGTAATGGTTTCTACACGGTCAAAAACTGTGGCTGGTATAAGTGTAAGTGAGTTGAGCCCTCCAAAAAGGATGTGTCTGTACAGACCCATCCAAGCCCAGAATGTTTGAGCTCATCGGTGGCTTCAGGGAGTGTTGTGGAGGAGACCTGCCTGCGGTGTGAACAGGTGAACAACCTCCTTTCACTGGTGGCTGAGCTTAGGGAGGAAGTTGAAAGGTTAAGGAGTATCAGGGAAAGTGAAATGGAAATAGGTTGGTGGAGCTGGGCCCTTCCATCTTTAAGGGAGGCCTCTGACCGAGAGACTGAGGACTTCTATGCCTCCCGCTGTCAGGCAATAGAAGGGCACCTGGTGGATGAAGAGGAGTGGAAATGGGTCCCCATTTGGGGAGGTAATAACAAAAACTCCTCCCCATCCCCATCATCCTGGCAAGTCCCACTACAGAATAGGTATGAGGTCCTGGAACTAAAGACCCAACTAGATGATTTAGAAGAAAACTGTCTGCCCAGTGAGCCCCCCCAATTATGATTCATCTGTAAGATGGATCACTACCTCTAACATCAAGAAGAAAAGAAGGGTAATCGTAGTAGGTGATTCCCTTCTGAAGGGAACTGAGGGCCCCGTATGTCGATCAGACCCATCCCACAGGGAGGTCTGTTGCCTCCCTGGGGCCCGGGTACAAAATATCACTGAGAGACTTCCTGGGCTGATTCAGCCCTCTGATTATTATCCACTGCTGATACTCCAGGCTGGCAATGATGAGATTGAAAAGAGGAGTGTCAAGGCAATTAGAAAGGACTTTAGGGTACTGGGTCAGGTAGTTGATAGGGCAGGAGCACAGGTAGTGTTCTGCTCAGTCCCTTTGGTGGCGGAGGAAAATGATGAAAGAAACAGGAGAATCCGCATCACCAACAAATGGCTTAAGGGTTGGTGTTATCGGCAACATTTGGATTCTTTGATGATGGGGAAACTTTTACAGCATCTGCTCTGCTGGCACCAGATGGGGTACATCTCTCTGTTAAGGGCAAAAGGTTTTTAGCTCATGAACTGGCAGAGCTCATTGAGAGGGCTTTGAACTAGGTTTGAAGGGGGAAGGGGATGCAGCTGGGCTCTCTGGAAGCAGGCCCAAGGGTTGCAAGGCTAAGTTAGGGATGAAGTCAGTAGCCCAGCTGAGATGCGTGTATACCAATGCACGCAGCTTGGGCAACAAACATGATGAGCTGGACACCATGGTGCAGCTGCAGAGCTAGGATGTAGCTGCCATCACGGAAACATGATGGGATGCCTCACATGGCTGGAGCGCTGCACTGGATGGCTACAAGCTCTTCAGAAGAGACGGAAAAGGAAGAAGAGGTGGAGGGGTGGCCCTTTATATTAAGCAGACTTTTGATGCCATAGAAATTGAAACTAAGGAAGCTGGAGTTGAATGTCTATGGGTAAGAATTAAGGGGAAGGCCAACAAGGCTGACACCCTACTGGGAGTCTGTTATCGTCCACCCAAGCAGGAAGAAGAGGTAGATGACTTATTCTATAAGCAGCTAGGTAATGTTTCAGGATCATCAGCCCTTGTTCTTGTGGGTGACTTCAACCTACCAGACATCTGCTGGGAACTTAATAGAGCAGTAAAGAGGCAGTCCAGGAAATTCTCAGAGTGTATGGAGGACAACTTTTTGTCGCAGCTGGTGGGTGAACCCACTGGGGGGGGACTATGTTAGATCTGCTGTTTGCAAATAGAGATAGGCTGGTGGGAGATGTGGTGGTTGGAGGTCGCTTGGGGCAGAGTGATCATGACATAATAGAGTTCTCAATATTTGGTGAAGTCAGGAGGAGCACCAGTAAGACTCTTGCACTGGACTTCCAGAGAGCAGACTTTGGCCTGTTTAGGATACTTATTCGGAGCGTCCCTTGGGAGGCAGCCCTTAAAAACAAAGGAGTCCAGGAAGGGTGGGCATGCCTCAAAACAGAGATCTTGAGGGCACAGGAACAGACTGTCCCTGTGTGCTGAAAGATAAGTCAGTGGGGTAAACGTCCAGCCTGGCTGGGCAAGGAGGTTTAGGAGGAACTTAGGAATAAAAAGAGGATGTATCAGCTTTGGAAGGAGGGTCAGGTCTCTAAGGAAGTATTCAAGAGGGCTGCTAGAGCATGCAGGAAAAAAATTAGGGAGGCCAAAGCTCAGTTGGAATTTAGAATGGCGACTTCTGTAAAGGATAATAAAAAATATTTTTACAAATACATTAATGCTAGAAGGAAGGGTAAGACCAGCCTTTGTTCTTTATTGGGCAAGGGAGGGAACTTAATATCTGCAGATGAGGAGAAGGCAGAAGTGCTTAATGCCTACTTTGCCTCAGTTTTTAGTGGGAAGTGGACCTGCCTTCAAGACACCTGTCCGCCTGGGCTGGTTGATGGTGTCAGGGAGCAGAATGGTCCCCCCCATTATCCAAGAGGAGGCAGTCAAAGAACTACTGAAATGCTTGGATGTTCATAAATCTATGGGACCTGACGGGATCCACCCCAGGGTAAGGGGAGAGCTGCCACATGAGCTTACAAAGCCACTCTCCATCATTTACCAACAGTCCTGGCTCACTGGTGAGGTTCCAGATGACTGGAAGCTGGCCAATGTGACACCCATTCACAAAAAGGGCACAAAGGAGGATTCTGGTAATTATAGACCAATCAGCCTGACCTCAGTACCTGGCAAAATAATGGAACAGTTTATATTAAGTGCCATCACACAGAATTAATAGGATGGCCAGTGTATCAGACCCAATCAGCATGGGTTTAGGAGGA
Organism: Passer domesticus; assembly: GCF_036417665.1. Taxonomy (NCBI): domain Eukaryota; kingdom Metazoa; phylum Chordata; class Aves; order Passeriformes; family Passeridae; genus Passer; species Passer domesticus. Next base: position 10,283,534 of record NC_087482.1, on the reverse strand, counting down.
GTAGGTCATGTTTAACCAACCTGGTCACCTTCTATGACCATGTAACCTGCCTAGTGGATGCAGGGAAGGCTGTAGATGTTGTTTATTTGGATTTCAGCAAGGCCTTTGACACTGTCTCCCACATCATACTCCTTGATAAACTGGCAGCCCGTGGCTTGGACAAGAGCACTCTGTGCTGGGTTAGGAACTGGCTGCATGGCCGGGCCCAGAGAGTGGTTGAGAATGGTGCTACATCCAGCTGGCGGCCAGCCACCAGGGGTGTCCCTCAGGGGTCTGTGCTGGGGCCAGTTCTGTTTAATATTTTTATTGATGATATGGATGAGGGTTTAAAGTCTATTATTAGTAAATTTGCAGATGACACTAAGCTGGGAGCATGTGTGGCTCTGTTACAGGGATGGAGGGCTTTGCAGAGGGACTTGGAATGGTTGGATGGATGGGAAGAATCTAATGGGATGAAGTTTAATAAGTCCAAGTGCCGAGTCCTGCACTTTGGCCACAATAACCCCCTGCAACATTATAGGCTGGGGACGGTGTGGCTGGACAGTGCTCAGGTGGAAAGGGACCTGGGGGTGCTGGTTGACAGTCGGCTGAACATGAGCCACCAGTGTGCCCAGGTGGCCAAGAAGGCCAATGGCATCCTGGCCAGTATCAGGAATAGTGTGGCCAGCAGGAGCAGGGAGGTCATTCTTCCCCTGTACTCGGCACTGGTGAGGCCACACCTTGAGTACTGTGTCCAGTTCTGGGCCCCTCAGTTTAGGAGGGATGTTGAGATGCTTGAGTGTGTCCAAAGAAGAGCAACGAGGCTGGTGAGGGGCTTGGAACACAAGCCATACGAGGAACGGCTGAGGGAGCTGGGATTCTTTAGCCTGGAGAAAAGGAGACTCAGAGGTGACCTTACCACTCTCTTCAACTTCCTGAAGGGTGGCTGTGGTGAGCTGGGTGTCGGTCTCTTTCTCCGGGCAACAACAGCTAGAACAAGAGGATACAGTCTCAAGCTGCACCAAGGGAGATACAGGCTAGACTTAAGGAGGGAGTTTTTCACAGCAAGAGTGGTCAAACACTGGAATCATCTGCCCAGGGAGGTAGTGGAGTCACCATCCCTGGATGTGTTTAAAAAAAGACTGGATGTGGCACTTTGGTGCCATGATCTAGTTGAGGTGCTAGAACATGGGTTGGACTCGATGATCTTAAAGGTCTCTTCCAACCTAGAAATTCTGTGATTCTGTGATTCTATGAATCAGTAGGTGATGGCCCCTTCTTCTGTTGCAATAGAGAGATGGAGCTGTCACCCCAGTGTCTGGGAGGTAGCAGCAGCAAAGCCCACCTGGCAGCAGCACTGGCTGAGCTCCATGCCCAGGAGCAGCCGTGGATGGCCACGGTGTGGGCAGGCAGGAGCCAGGCAGGGGCTGCTGTGCCCAGCGGCGGGGCCCCGAGGGGATGGGGGAGCCCAGGGGGCAGGCAGCAGCATGGGGCTCCTGAGAACAAGCCACCCCATTTTGCCTTTGTTTTGAATTTTTAGAAATGAGAAAGTTTTAGAAATATTTTAAAATTTATTTATTGTAGAGAGACTACCTGAAATATTTATTCCTGAGTACTACAGAATTTAAGGACTTTTCAAGGACTAAGGACTTCACTCCTAAAGCAGTTTTAGAATCCTGAAAAAGCAACCCTATTTTATCTTCACTTCTAATTTTTAGAAATATTTAGAAATACTTCTTGTAGAGACAGTTTACCACATGGTTCATCCCTTTTCCACAATATGTTTCTATTTTTGAAAGTAGTCTTACAGTTCTGGAAAATTCTTTACACTTATACAATAAAAAATAAAGTGGCATTTCAGTGGTAATGTTTACTCTGCAAAGAAGTAAGGCACCCTAAGACACCCAGCCTGCTGCAGAGGCAAAGATCTTTTCCCACAGGAACTTTGTACCTACTCACAACCACGTTATGTAAAACCTTTTCCCAGATATTTCCTGGGATTCTTGACAAGCTCACCTCTTAGTCTTCAGAGGCAAACTTTGAGCACAGTGGGAATCTCTTCAAGTCACCATCTTTGTTTGCTTCTGCAAGAACAGCCTCAGTTCCAGAGCAGGGGCTTCTCTTAGCTTCCTGCTGCCCCCGGGCTCTCCTCCCGGCCTGCTGGGCTTTGTTGGCTGGCACAGCCTGTGCCAAGGGCCGGCAAGGTGCCTGCAGGCCCCAGCTCTGGGGGAAACAGAGAACGTCCTGCCCGTATCCACCGTGCTGCCAGCTCAGCAGTGCAGCACAGCATGGGCTCACGCTCCCCATTGCTCCCACAGATGCAGCCAGCACCACAACACGTCTTCCCCATGACCAGAAGGGAATTGGTTTCTGCCAGGGAACACACTGCTGGCTAGAGTTAATGCCAAGCCTGGCTTTTCTATGGCATGCAGGGCATTGGGGGACCCCTGTAAGGATGGCACTTGGCTGGGGTCCCTCATGAGGCACAGCAGCTGGAAGGGGGGTTTTGTAGGTGTTGGGTTTTGCAGGAAGGCATGCAGGGCTTTGCGTCCTTTGTAAGTGGTGTGTGGGGCTGGGGTTCCTCGTGAGGTTCTTGGGGGATTTGAGATCTGTGGCGTACAGGTGACTGGAGACATCTGTAAGGCTGGCAGGGGCTTGAGTTCCTCGTGATTAACGTGGCAGTTTAGTGCCTGCCATCAAGGTGTGGGAGAGGAGCTGAGTCCTTCCTAAGGTGGGTGTTATGAATAGAAAGCTATACATTTTTTTTTGGTTGCAGAGTTAAAAACAAGTCAGACCAGTTGTTGTAAGTTAGTTTCACTGCCAAAGAAAAGTTCTTCAATTACCTGTTAATGGCTGGTGATTAACCATTGTCCCCCTGATGCTGGCCGCTTGCCAGGGAGGGACACGGGACAGACCCTTCAAGTAGGAGGAAAATAGCAGTGACATCGCTGCCAGTATGCAGATGAGAAATGCATTGCGCCCCGGATTTTTACAGTTTTCCCAGGAAAACCCCTAAAATTACGAGCCAACAAGTAACCTAAGTGACGCCTAAGGATGGGAGCATAGTCCCATACCTGCTTGGATCCTTTTTGCTTCTCACCATAACCTGAAAAGATGTTGATTAAAGAGACGTCCCGAGGTGTTAGACAAAAAAGATAGGAATCTCCTATTCTCTGGTGAGGACGGAATCCCCAGCTCTGTCTGCAGACCAGTGGACAAAGCTGCATCACCCTCCTCCTTCGTGCCACGCCTGGGAGCAGCGGCGGCATGGGCGCAACCCGTCGATTTCTCCCCACCTGAGCTGATTCTTCTTAATAAAGGCATTAAAAAGTAGAAAGATCTCCTGTCCATTTATTTCAGTGCTCACATCTAAATGACTGACCAGCCCCAAGCTGCTCTTAAGACTGATTTGATCAAAGGCACTGAAGCTCTGTTGAGTGCAAATTCTTCAGGAAAACAAGCACAGGAACTTGGATAATGTTGGTGGAAAAAGCAGAGTGCAGAGTTGAACCTCTGAGGACACCTCCCTGCTGCCTCCCCACACCCTTTTATTTTAAATTCATTTCATATTCTGAGTGCCAGCTCTTGCATGAAGTGGGTCCTCAGCAAGGAGCTGCTGGGCCTCCTGGCTGTGTCCCTTTGTGCTCCCAGTGCTTCTTGAAATAAATGGGCAGGAGATCTTTCTCCTTTTTAATGCCTTAATTAAAAAGAATCAGCTCAGGTGGGGAGAAATCAAAAGGTTGCGCCCACGCCACCGTTGCTCCCAGGAGTGGCACGGAGGAGGAGGATGATGCAGCTGTGTCCGCTGGTCTGCAGGCAGAGCTGGGGATTCCATCCTCACCAGAGATTAGGAGATTCCTATCTTTTTTGTCTAACACCCCGGGGCTTCTCTTTAATCAACATCTTTTCAGGTTAGGGTGAGAAGCAAAAAGGATCCAAGCAGGTACAGGACAATGCTCCTATCCTTAGACGTCACCTAGGTCCCCTAGTTCTATGTTGGCTCCTTGTTTTTAGGGGTTTTCCTGGAAAACTGCAAAATTTGGTGCAATGCATTTCTTATCTGCATACCAGCTCTGATGCCACTCCCATTCTCCTGGTACCTGCAGGGTCCCTATGTCACTCCCTGGCAAGCCTCATGGGGACAATGGTTAATCGCCAACCATTAAGAGGTAATTGAAGAAGAACTCTTAACAATGAAGCCAACTTAGCAGCAACTGGTCCAACTTGTTTTAACTCTGCAACCTTAAAAAAAAAAAAAAGATAACTTTTTATTCATAACACTTCTGGTCTGGTTTGGCTGGGAAACTTGTCCACCTGCCTCTGTGGCTGCTCCCTGTCATTCCAATGCACAGCCCTTTCCCGCTGCTTGGCATTTAAATACTCTGATTACTTTATTGGGTAACTTGCATCTTGCACTCCATGACATTAAATTGTGTTTACTCAGACTCTGCCCTATCCTGAGTTTCTGGAACACATTTCTAAGCCTTCCAGATGTAGCCCAAGGGAAGCTGTTTCTGTCTTGCATAACAAAATTGGCAAATTTTTTGCAAAGACAGCCCGTTACAAAGGACTTGCTGTGTGCATTAACATCTGAGGGGCTGCTTTCAAAGACAGGCAAAAAACCCATGAACAAACAGCAAACCAAACAAACAACATATTTTTAAAAATTACTTTATTTTTGCCTCTTATTTTTAATCTTTTCCAAGCTGGCCTCCATTTCCACTGCAGTGTTTTTCTTTGGACAGAAAAGCCCCCTTGCCAGATGATGCGACTTCACAAGAGAAACAGAACTCACACACAATGCATATATGAAAGCTAAACATGGAGATTCCCATTATCACAATCATCATCATTGATTTTCAGTTTATTTTGATGTCAGATTGTTTCCAGAAGGGTGAGAACAGTATCTCAGATCCCCTGACTAGTTTGGTGTCATACCCACTTATTATCTCTCCTTTCTTATTATCTTTCCTTTCTGCAGTTTTGTAGTTGCTCTGCCCCTTTGTTGCTCTTGGATCTCTGCCTCCTTCACCTGATTTTTACCTTTTTCTGGATTTGTGGGGATTTTTCTGTTGGTTTTGGTTTTTCTTGGTGGTTGTTTTGTTTACCTATTTTATTCGGTCACAGTTTTGCTATAGTTTTTTGTGGGTTTTTTTTAATCCACTCAACAGCAGAATCAGCTTGTGATTTCTATTATGAAGTTTTGATATACAGGTGTAGCACATAAAGGTTGTTTTTGTTTTTAAAGTCATCTCAGACACAGACCTGCAAGCTCCTGTGACTTTGAGAACTGAGTGCTCTCAGACAGCAAATTGTGCATGAATAGGAAACTTGTAGTACCTATCTCCATTACACACAGCTGAATGTCAAGTAGTTGGAATTGTTATAGATAAAAATTGATCAAGCCAATTTAATAAGAATTAAAAAAAAAAAAGAATGGAATGTATTGCATGACTGATATACAGAATTGAGATACACAATTAAAGGGACAGCGTTGAGCCTGGATGGACACTGGGTGAACACTGATCCGACCTCTATCGCATCAGGCCCGCTCTGTTCACTAAGGCAGTCTGGTACAGTCAGGTTTTATACCCTTTCTGTCGCTCGAGGCAGCTTCTCTCTTGTTCTTTTCATAGTCAAACACGTACATGATGTCATCTTTCTCCAAGTTGCACTGGACAATGTGGTTCCTGGCAAGCTGTGAATGCTGACAGTAGGGGGTACCTGGTATTGGGATACCAGTTCCCTGATAACTTCTGCTATCTCAATCTCAGTGCTTGATGAGCGTTGACCGCCCAGGTGGCATTTGAGTAAGGATCCATCTCCTTCCCCAGCTAGGCTCTTTTAATTGCAAATTAGACCACTCCTCGCTGCTGTCTGCAGTTTTGCAATGGCATGCAGCAGTCTGTAAGCATGAAGCAATTCCATGTGGATTTGAAAATGCTTTTGAGTATTTCTTTTAAACATTGTAACAGATCTTCCTCTCATATTCTACATAAGCACAAATTACCTATATCACATATTACAGAATGGTACCAATTCTAGCCTTTATTTTGCCTTCTTTTGCTGCCATGTATCAAATTGTGTCAGACTCATCAATGACCTGGGTTCTTCCAGGATGGGGTGTGCAAGGACGATCCCTCAGCGCATGTGTGGACCTGGTGTGCACCAGGCCAGAGACGTGAGTGTCATCCATAGCCAGCCCCTGTCTGCCAAGAGAACAGGGAGCTGCAGCTCTGAGGAACTCAGGGGTGAGGCAGCAAACAGCCCAAATGCCTAGTTTATATCAGTTACTGGTCAGGAGGATTTACTGCTGAGAGATTTTTATCTTCCTGCTTAGAGCTGGAATAAAAGAACCCTGGCAGTTTGCGTTAGCTATGAAGAGACTCTCTTCTACAGGTTCCAGCTCTGCTGCTTGTTTCAATTAAAAGCAGAGCCAAACTCTTCTGTTGGTCACATCAAACCAACATAAGTTTCAGGAGTCTGTGAAAGACCTAAGAGTGTCAACATTATTTCATTTTATAATACTTACAGTCTTTTAATTCAGCCATGGGATACCTAGGCCATCAATGACTATATCAAATAACTGGAAAAAGCACTGGGAAAGAAGTTTTATTACAATTAAGTTTTAAAAACTAATGAATGAATTTCATAACAAAAACCATGTAGTAAGAATACAGTAATTTATATATCTCAAAGCTCTTTGATAATGGAGCCCTGAACCCCAGTCATGTGCAGTGCAGCCTCGGCTGTCCCTTTGAGGCCAGAGAACTGCCAAGGATGAGCCTTCGCCCAAAACCAGCTCCAAGACTGACTGGGAATCAATCCATAGCAGGGCTCACACAAAGAGCAAAGTCTCAAGGCCAAAGCCAAACCTTCATCACGTTGGATTTGTTTTAACACTGATCTGGAGTAAATTTGCTTCTCCTGCAACACCACTCTTACTGTAAAACTTTACATGAGGTACTAAATAAGCACTGTCCTGTCCTGTCCTGAGCTGTGCTGCCCAAATACTGTGGAGAACTTGCTCTGCCTCTGCCCCGTGCCCCTGGGGCTGCTCTTGGCCAGGCAGCCTCAGTGGGAGCCAGCACTGGCTGCAGCCCCAGCGGGCCCCCAGGACAAGGCCCAGCAATTAAGAGGCCAATGGAAGCACTGGGCAGCAGCAGAAGCCTCAGCAGAGTTATTTGGACAACCATGGACTGGCCACAATTCCACAGCAATATGACTCCCAGTCAGGCTACCAATGCCAGAAGCAGAGTTATAAGAAGACTGTGGAGAAAAATCAACAACTGACCATCTGTTCTCGTACAGCTTGTGAATGCCAAAATATCAGCCTATCAGCACAAGTGGCACAGTGAACACTGTCACTACCGTGCCTAGCATGCAGGTCCTGAACACATCCTGCAGGCAGACAATTCTTGGGAAGCGCACTGGATCCGGGGCATATATTCCTGTTTCATTGATAACGTCTGTGGGAGCAATGGGGAGCATGAGCCGGTGCTGTGCTGCACTGCTGAGCTGGCAGCACGGTGGGTACGGGCAGGACGTTCTCTGTTTCCCCCAGAGCTGGGGCCTGCAGGCACCTTGCCGGCCCTTGGCACAGGCTGTGCCAGCCAACAAAGCCCATCAGGCCAGGAGGAGAGCCCGGGGGCAGCGCAGCTGCTTGGGCAGTGGCTGCTGCCAGGGACAGGGGCCAAAGCCATCCCTGAGCAGCCACTGCCACCCCTGGCCCTCCCTGCCCCGTGACAGCTCCCCCAGCCCCAGGGGACAGAGTCAGGCCCTCTCAAGAGACACTGGAGCTATCACCTGCTGTGCCAGTGCCTGGAACTGCCTGTTCTCCTGCAGAAGAGGCTGCCACTGAGCCGCTGCTTCATCCTGGAACAGACACCTTCTGTGCCAGCTTTTGGGTAATTACTGGAGAAAGAAAAGGGACAGATGGATCAGATGGGACAGTTCCCCATGGGGAGCTGTCGTCTTCAGAAGCTAACACTGGTGAAAGTCATGGTCAAGGATGAGGAAATCAGATGAGCTTTTGGGATTGGACAGGCCCTGCCTTCTCCAAACCACCACCTCTCGTGATCTGCCTGGAGACTGGGAAATTGCAGGGTAACTCAGGGTGGGCATGGCCCATGGTGCAGTTTGGGCTCCCTGGCAGGAGATGCCAAATGCCTTCCTGCAGGGGCTGGGTAGAAGCTGCAGCCAGGCCAGGCTGGGAAACAGCCCTGCAGGGCGTCAAAGCAGCAGCAGCAGCAGCGGGGCAGCGAGGCTGCCATGGATCCCTTCCCGCTGTGCCGGGAACGGTGTGTCCAGATGTGCAGCCAAAGCCCCCGGCTGCTGAGTCCCAGGGGAAGCATGAGGGAAATGCACTCACCATGGCACCTCTCCAGATCACTCAGCATCTTGTCCAGAAATTTGGCTGCCTCCAGCGACTTGCTGTCTCCTGTGTCTTGGTTCTTCCATCTAGGAGGACCTTAATGGAAAGTGATTCAATTTCTCCTTCAGGCCTGAGTGGCAGTGAGGGCACCTGGGTGACTGGTGCCCTCCAAGGCACTCCCTCAGCTCTGCCTCCCACTCAGGAGCACAGGTGGTTTCTCAGTGAGCTTTGCTTGGGTGGTATGTGCAAAGTGGTGAATTATTGGTGGATCAGGCTCTGATGTTGTACAGTTCAAGAAGCTGATGACATAGAGAGCCTTGCAAAGTCTTTCAACTGGAGAAATGATTTTTGTTTCACTCTATTGCTGATTGAGGACTCTTTTGAGGGTTTGATGCATCCTTTCTAGGATGGATTGTCCTGTGGGGTTTGCAGGTATACCTGTCTTATGTTCTATTCCCCACTCAGTGAAGAACTCTTTCAACTTGCGAGAGGTATAGGCAGGTCCATTGTCTGTTTTGATCTCCTTTGGTACTCCCAGGGTAGCAAAGGCCAGGAAAAAATGTTTTATGGTGTGCTGCGTAGTTTTTCCTGGTTGTGTTGATCCTAGTACTGCTCCTGAAAATATATCGACCGATACATGCAAGTATTTTGACTTTCCAAAAAGTGCAAAGTGGGTTACATCTGTCTGCCACAGCTGGCAGCTGTTTAAACCTCGGGGATTGACTCCCGTCCCCATAGATGGTATCTGGTAGTTTTGACAGTTCGGGCACGTGGCAACAATAGCTCCTGCTTGATCTTTTGAATGCTTGAACATTCTGATAAGGGCAGGCACATTTTGATGAAAAAACGCATGTGACAACTTTGCCTGGGCAAAGATGTTCGGGACATTAGCAGTCTCTATTGCCATGGCTAAGGTGTCCACTTTCCTGTTCCCTTCTGTAATGAAACCTGGGAGGTCAGTGTGTGACCTCATGTGCATTATATGGTAAGGTTGTTTTCTGTGGGAAATTAAGCGTGTTAATGTAGAAATCAATTGGTATAAATTTGGATTGGAAACCTCTTTGAGAAGAGCATGTTCTGCTCTCATAGCTATGCCAGCAACATAAGCTGAATCTGTGACCAGATTAAAAGGTTCGTTTTTGAATTTCTCAAAGACTCTGATAACAGCTGCTAATTCTGCAATCTGTGGAGAGCGCTCCACTATTTCCGTGTCAGATTCCCAGTTTTGGGTCTTCGGGTCTTTCCATGTTATTACCGACTTGTGGGATGTCCCTGAGCCATCTGTGAAGATGGTTAGAGCTTTGAGAGGTGTTCTACTTTGGATTAATTTTGAGGTCAGATGAAATGTTACATCACTATTAAAAAGCTTATGTTTTGGGATATGTACTGAAATTTGGCCTGTATAGCTGTCTAAGGCATACTGGAGATTTTCATTGGTCTGGAGCAAATGTTCCACGTCCCCAGTGGTCACTGGCAAATATATGCATGTGAACTCACACCCTGCAGGGGAGCGGAGGCAAATTGTAGCTTTTTTGTTAAATGTGCCATAATTTCTTGGAAGGTGGTAATTGTCTTTGTGGGTTGGTTATTTGTAAAGATCCATTCCAGTATTAGTAAAGGGTCTCGAAGTTGAGTGTCCCATTGGAAGATCAGTCCATAGAACCAAGGTGCTTTTCCCAGAATGACGAACTGGAAAGGCAGGCTGGGCTCAAAGCGATGGGCTTTGCGTGAAGACAGGGCTTCTTGGACCTTGGTGATGGCATCTCAGGCTTCTGCTGTAAGAGTGCATGGAGAGTCCAGATCCTCCTTGCCCCGAAGAAGGTTGAACAGTGGAGCGAGGTCCTCTGTTGTAATTCCTAGCAGTGGATGTACCCAGCTGATGGATCCGCACAGACTGTGTAAGTCTCTCAGAGTTTTTGGGTTGTCTCGGATGGCGAGCTGCTGGGGTATGATCGTCCTTTCCCGGATCTGGAGTCCAAGGTAAGTCCATGGATTGGTGTACTGTATTTTGTCCTCACGGATCTCGAATCCTGCCTTTTCTATGGTTTCAATAGTCCTTTTAACTGCTTTGTCCAAGTACGTTTTTTCTGGTGCACAGACCAGGATATCGTCCATATGGTGATGGATGATTGCATCTGGGAATAGGTTCCGAACAGGAGACAGGATGTGAGCAACATACCACTGGCATAGAGTGGGACTGCACTTGAGACCTATAGGAAGAAAAAGCCAATGATATCTTTTGAGTGGAGCCTCTCTGTTAAGAGAGGGGACGGAGAAGGCAAACCGTGGGGCGTCCTGGGGATGCAGCTGGATGCTGAAGAAACAGTCTTTAATATCAATGATAGCAAGTGTCCAGTCTCTAGGCAGCATCGATGGTGAGGGCAGGCCAGGCTGGAGGTGACCCATGTCCTCGATGACCTCGTTGATTTTGCAAAGATTGTGGAGGAGCCTCCACCTGTCCGTTCCAGGCTTTTGTAGTACGAAGACTGGAGAATTCCAAGGGCTGGTGGTCTCTACGATGTGGCCTTTGGCGAACTGTTCATCCACAAGGGCATGTAGTGCACGCAGTTTGACTTTAGAGAGGGGCCACTGCTCGATCCAGATTGGGTTATGGCATTTCCAGGTGAGACGAGGAATGTCTGGCAGTGCGCTCCTCAGTGGCCCCAGTTAGAAATCCGGACTGGGAATATACGTAGGGGAGCACCCCACTGACATAAAATTTCCCGTCCATACAAGGTGAGGGGGGCCCTTACCACGAACGGGCGGATGGTTGCCGACTTGCCTTCAGGCCCTTCAACGAGGATGTTGTTCTTGCTCCGCATGGAAACTGTAGCTCCACCGATCCCTGTAATCATGCCTGCCACAGGTTGTAGCTCCCAGTGAGCTGGCCATTCTGAGCGAGCGATGATGGTCACGTCTGCACCGGTGTCCAGCATCCCTGATAGGTGGATCTTTTCTCCTCTGCAGGTAACACTGCACTCGATGACAGGCTTACTCGGTCCCACAGCTTGTGTCCACATTGCTGTGGGGTTTAGAGGAAGCTGTTCCCTGTGATTCTTAGGGAGTAGAAAGGCCTGTGTGAATGGAGTACCCTTTGGAAGAAAGTATGGTAAGTCTGTGCAGTACACCTGGACAGAGATTTCTTGTCCCAGGTACACTGTTTGTACTTCTGGAACAACAAATATTTCCTTTGGGCTATGGAGAGTATCACCTATAATTAGGATGTTAGAAGGACCACCTTTTGGCCCACATTTGCCTGTGGGAACACGATAAACATTGTCATTTTTAAAGTCAATGGACAGTGCAGTTACCAGTAGCTGGCAGGTTCCCCTCGGTATCGCTCCGTGTGTTGGGTCCTCCTCATGTGGTCTGGAATCTCCTGGGATGGTACGTGACTGGCTCTGGATGGCCTTTGATTTGGTGTCCTTGTGTGGGGCCCCACCACTCTCTGCTGGAAGTTTCCCAGACGCGGCTGATGGTACTGCTGATTCTGGGGCCTTTGGTAGAAATTGCGAGGGTACCTGGGAGGTGACCTCTCTGGACAGTCCTTTATACAATGTCCAACGTCTCCGCAGTGGTAGCAGCGGACCTGGTCTTTAGAAGCTATTACTGCATATGCACCAGAAACTCCTTCTGCAATACCCTTAGTAACTGCTTGGGCCACTGTATCTTCAGTGGACAGGTGGCGTGTGCAGCTTTCCAGCATTTGCTCTATGGCAGGTTCTGTGTCTAAGGGTAAGGCTCTCAGAATTGCTTTACATTTTTCATTTGAGTTACTCATGGCAAGCTTGCACAACAGTTCTTTTCTTGCCTCTGTGCTCTCTATCTGTTTTTCCAGAGCATCCTTAATTCTATCCACAAATTTGATAAAGCTTTCATCTATTCCTTGTTTAATACTAGAAAAGTGTTGGGTAGAGATAGAGTCATCAGGGGTAAGAAGTAAGGAGGTTTCTGCTGCAATAACCATGTCTTGTAGTGTTGTCTTAGGTAAGGTATCAGCTTGGTGAGAGGGTTTCTGCAAATCCCCTTCACCAGCCAGCTGTTCGACTGTAAAGTTTGACTTATCAGCATCAGCAGCATAGTTATCTGATAATGTTTTTAATTGCTTTTTCCAATGCCTTTCCCAAAGCATGTACTCGGCAGGAGAAAGGAGGCACTGGGCAATATTTTTAATATCGTGGGGTACCAGAACATGTGCTGAGAATGTAGATTCTAGGGAATTTCTAAAAATATGTGAACTTCTACCATGTTCTTTTGTACAAGTTCTTTATTTGTAATAGGTTCCCATGTCTTTCTAGTAGTAGCACCGCCCCTTTTTTCCTTTTTATAATCTACTGGAAAGGCAGTAATTCTCTGAGCCAAAACGGAAACAGGCGCAGTTGCACTCGGAGATAACGCAGAGCAAGGTCGCTCGCAGGATGCCGCGGGCTGCACAGTGGAATTCACGTCCAAGGGGGAGGGGGGGACACAGGCAGGAGCCTCGGGCACGGCAGGGGTGGGGGAGGCGGAACAAGGGGAGGGGGGGACGGCAGGACACTAGGAACCAGGGGAAGAGTGGAGAGTGAAGGAATGTTATCAGCACGATTAGCATTTGATGGAAAGGGTTCTGGTGAAACAGATAAGTTAGCACTTTGTTCATAAAAGGTTCGCACTGAAGTTACAGGTTTTTTGTTAGTTTTTTCTATGGCTTTGGTTATAATGTGAAATATAGGGATAAACTGAGTTACAGAAAAATCTTGGTTAGTGTGAAACTTATATATCGTGGTCCCAATTGTATCCCAAAAGGAGTCTAAAGTGGTAGTGTGTGTGTTAGTATCTGGAAAGTGGGAAAGAATCCATTTTATAAATTTTTTCAGGTTAGTTTTTGAAGGGTTACCTTTAGAAAAAGAAAAGTTGTTAGAAGATAGGATTTCTAGGATTAGTAAATATAAATCTCTCTCGTTCTGGGATTGTTTTAACGTACTGAGCTTCGATCCCATGTTCCCGTTCCCTGCCAGCAGAAAAAAAAAGAAAAAAGAAAAAAAAAAAAAAAAAAAGGGGACCCAAGGAAAAAGTTTTTTGCGTGCAAGAAAGGCTGTTTTAAAACGTACACTTCTTCAGCCAGATGTGGGTCAAAGGTCTGCCAGCAGGTAGTCTGCTGAATCAGTCTCCTCGAGCACTTTTTGTGCCCAGATGTCAGCGGTTTGAGGGTCGACTGACAGCCTTTCAGAAGAGTCCTGCTAAAACGGAGGGCTTCTTCTTCCAGGACGTCTGGTGAGCGAAGGCAGTGACAATTTCAAGAAGAAATGCTGCTCCTCTGAAATGCCAGGTCCAGCATTCAGTTTGGGTGCCAGTTTATCACGGCAGTTTCCCACCAGGCTGATGCCCAGCAGGGTGCCGGAGCCAGGATAACTCAGTGGAGGCTCAAGCAGCCTAGGCAAGCTATAGTGATTGGAGCTCTTAGTGATTATCAGCTCAGTGATTTCAGCTCGTGGCTTGCTAGGTGCTGCAGCAGCAGACGCAGGGAGAGAGAGGAGAAGGCCGTGTGAGGTTCCACAGGATTCTTTATGCAGGTGTGCCACGAAGGTTCCCAGTGACAGCTCTTCTGCCGAACCGGGCAGAATCAGGGGTTTTTATACCCTACAGGGGTTTTGAAAACTGTCCAACAGAAAGGGTCAGGGGAAAGTGACCTATGGGCTTACAGAGAGATAAGCAGGGTCGGAAAGGCGGAAGAGAGGGGCTGCTAGGGTCCAGTCATGCTGAACTGGCATTTCCTAGCTCAGGCCTCTGACCGCCAAGGAGGCCGTGCAGGCCCTGGGCCTGCTACACTGACCCACAGGGTCTCAGGTCCTGCTCTGACTCTGGCTGTGGGTTTTGGGGTTTTTTCTTTTGTATTGTTGCATTTGTATTTTCAGTTTTCCTAGTAAAGAACTGTTATTCCTATTCCCATATCTTTAACTGAGAACTTTTTAATTTCAAAATTATAGCAATTTGAAGGGAGGGGGTTGACATTGTCCATTTCATGGAAGGCTCCTGCCTTCCTTAGCAAAAGCTGTCTTTTCCCACCAAGACACCTCCAATGCTCTTACAGAGAAAAAGAATATGGACACTTTATTAAGTAATTGATTTCTAAGCCACCTCCAATCTAGTATAGAAAACAAAGCTAACTCATATTTGGCAAGAACAATTCACGTCAAACCAATCCAGTTTCCTTTTCTGACAGGGCAAATGGCTCAATGGGTGAAAGAAGCAGTAGATGTGACATTTGTACTGTAGTAATATTTTAATGTGTGGTATTTTTAGAAACAACACTTAAAAATCATAGGATTCCATTAGAACATGGAAGATGTCACCTTGTGCTGCAGCAGAACTTAGAGGGGGGGAAAAAGGGAGTTTAGGGAATAGTGACCAATGATTTGTCCTGTGAGAATAAATCCCTGGGCACTGCATAAAAATGGGACTTGCCTGACTTCCTAAACTCTCCTGTCATCAGGCACTGGCAACTACACACTCTTGATACAACACCAATGGTAAGTGTACAATTTCTTGTGATGTCTTTTTGCCCTGAAATGAATTGAACTCAAGCTTTTCAGGAAGGAATTTATTGAAATGTACCTTTAAAGTTGAGCTGACTCACTAACTTGACAGGGATTAAAAAGTAAAAGCTGAAAGATAGTCCAGACACAAACCTGGCACACTCATCAGAGTAGGAAGATCAGGATGGGCACCTGAAGAAAAGAACTATGAACTATTTGGTCAACTAGGCTGGTTTAGGAACCCAGTGACATGACAGGGGCAGTTCAAACCCTGGCACAGGAACTTGTGCTCTCAGAAGAAGTTCATGTTTAAGTCATACAGATTGCAGGAATATGAGTCTGGAATATGAAATCAGGAATAGGTGATTATAATTACACACTCCAATTCAGGACAACATTTAATCACTTGCAGGTACTTAAACACTTTCTTGACTAAATGCAAACTGTTGTTTCCTGCATTAGGGATTATAACTTCAGGTCATGGCTGGGATTTCAGATCTAAGTGATAGCAAGTAGGTCTCAGATGAAGGTCTAGAAGAGGGATTTAGATGCTAAAAGAGCTTTTAAAATCTGAGCCTAAAAGGAGAAAGCATTTCCTTGATAAATATGAAACTATAAACGTGAGCAGTGTGTAAAGCTTACAGGTTGGACTCTTTCTTGAATATGATCCTCTCTGGAAGAAAGTGGACTTTAGCTGGAGGAAACCTGTGGCTCACCAAGCCAGTTAAGGTGAATTCTCAGGAGAGATATCTCCAATTGGCAGTGCTTCCTGCAGAACACCCAAATCCCCCCCCATTCCTCTCCAGCCCTACCTTGCAGCATTTACAGATGGCTCAGGGTCGTCCCACAAGTCGGTAAGGACCGGGAAAGACCCTAAGACCCAAAACTGGGAATCTGACATAGAAATAGTGGAGCGATCTCCACAGATTGCAGAATTAGCAGCTGTTGTCAGAGCCTTTGAGAAATTCAAAAATGAACCTTTTAATCTGGTCACATAAAACTCAGCTTATGTTGCTGGCATATCTATGAGAGCAGAACATGCTCTTCTCAAAGAGGTTTCCAATCCAAAGTTATACCAATTGATTTCTACATTAACACGCTTAATTTCCCACAGAAAACAACCTTACCATATAATGCACGTGAGGTCACACACTGACCTCCCAGGTTTCATTCCAGAAGGGAACAGGAAAGCAGACACCTTAGCCATGGCAATAGAGACTGCTAATGTCCCTAACATCTGTGCCCAGGCAAAGTTGTCACACTCATTTTTTCATCAAAATGTGCCTGCCCTTATCAGAATGTTCAAGCATTCAAAAGATCAAGCAGAAGCTATTGTTGCCACATGCCCAAACCGTCAAAACTACCAGATACCATCTATGGGGACGGGAGTCAGTCCCAGAGGTTTAAACAGCTGCCAGCTGTGGCAGACAGATGTAACCCACTTTGCACCTTTTGGAAGGTCAAAGTATGTGCATGTATGGGTCAATATATTTTCAGGAGCAGTATTTGCATCAACACATACAGGAGAAACTCGCAGCACACCATAAAACATTTTTTCCTGGCCTTTGCTACCCTGGGAGTACCAAAGGAGATCAAAACAGACAATGGACCTGCCTATACCTC
The DNA here is from genome assembly GCF_036417665.1 of Passer domesticus. Classification (NCBI taxonomy): domain Eukaryota; kingdom Metazoa; phylum Chordata; class Aves; order Passeriformes; family Passeridae; genus Passer; species Passer domesticus. The sequence continues at coordinate 10,267,043 of NC_087482.1, read as the reverse complement.
TCGCAAGTTGAAAGAGTTCTTCAGTGACTGGGGAATAGAAGATAAGACAGGTATACCTGCAAGCCCCACAGGACAATCCGTCATAGAAAGGATGCATCAAACCCTCAAAAGAGTCCTCAATCAGCAATAGAGAGAAACAAAAATCATTTCTCCAGTTGCAAGACTTTGCAAGGCTCTCTATGTCATCAGCTTCTTGAACTGTACAACATCAGAGCCTGATCCACCAATAATTCACCACTTTGCACATACCACCCAAGCAAAGCTCACTGAGAAACCACCTGTGCTCCTGAGTGGGAGGCAGAGCTGAGGGAGTGCCTTGGAGGGCACCAGTCACCCAGGTGCCCTCACTGCCACTCAGGCCTGAAGGAGAAATTGAATCACTTTCCATTAAGGTCCTCCTAGATGGAAGAACCAAGACACAGGAGGAAGCAAGTCGCTGGAGGCAGCCAAATTTCTGAACAAGATGCTGAGTGATCTGGAGAGACGCCGTGGTGAGTGTATTTCCCTCATGCTTCCCCTGGGACTCAGCAGCTGGGGGCTTTGGCTGAACATCTGGACATGCCGTGCCCGGCACAGCGGGAAGGGATCCATGGCAGCCTCGCTGCCCTGCTGCTGCTGCTGCTGCTTTGACGCCCTGCAGGGCTGTTTCCCATCCTGGCCTGGCTGCAGCTTCTGCCCAGCCCCTGCAGGAAGGCATTTGGCATCTGCCACCAGGGAGCCCAAACTGCACCATGGGCCATGCCCACCCTGAGATCCCCTGCAATTTCCCAGTCTCCAGGCAGATCACGAGAGGTGGTGGTTTGGAGAAGGGAGGGGCCTGTCCAATCCCAAAAGCTCATCTGATTTCCTGATCATTGTCCGTGACTTTCACCAGTATTAGCTTCTGAAGACGATATCTCCCTGATGGGGAACTGTCCCATCTGATACATCTGTCCCTTTTATTTCTCAAGCGATGACCCAAAAGCTGGCAAAGAAGGTGGCTGTTCCAGGAAGAAGCAGTGGCTCAGTGGCAGCCTCTTCTGCAGGAGAACAGGCGGTTCCAGGCACTGGCACAGCAGGTGATTGCTCCAGTGTCTCCTGAGAGGGCCTGACTGTCCCCTGCTGCTGGGGGAGCAGTCATGGGGCAGGGAGGTCCAGGGGTGGCAGTGGCTGCTCAAGGATGGCTTTGGCCCGTGTCCCTGGCAGCAGCCACTGCCCAAGCAGCTGCGCAGCCCCCGGGCTCTCCTCCCGGCCTGCTGGGCTTTGTTGGCTGGCACAGCCTGTGCCAAGGGCCGGCAAGGTGCCTGCAGGCCCCAGCTCTGGGGGAAACAGAGAATGTCCTGCCCGTATCCACCGTGCTGCCAGCTGAGCAGTGCAGCACAGCACGGGCTCACGCTCCCCATTGCTCCCACAGACGTTATCAATGAAACAGGAATATATGCCCCGGATCCAGTGCGCTTCCCAAGAATTGTCTGCCTCCAGGATTTGCGCAGGACATGCATGATAGGCACGGTGGTGACAGTGTTCACTGTGCCACTTGTGCTGATAGGCTGCTATCTTGGCATTCGCAAGCTGTACGAGAACAGATGGTCAGTTGTTGATTTTTCTCCACAGTTTTCTTACAACTCTGCTCCTGCATACGTAGCCTGACTGGGAGTCATGCTGCAGTGGAGTTGTGGCCAGTCCATGGTTGTCCAAATAACTCTGCTGAGGCTTCTGCTGCTGCCCAGTGCTTCCATTGGCCTCTTAATTACTGGGCCTTGTCCTGGTGGCCCGCTGGGGCAGCAGCCAGTGCTGGCTCCCACTGAGGCTGCCTGGCCAAGAGAAGCCCCAGGGGCACAGGGCAGAGGCAGAGCAAGTTCTCCACAGTATTTGGGCAGCACGGCTCAGGACAGGACAGGACAGTGCTTATTTAGTACCTCATGTAAAGTTTTACAGTAAGAGTGGTGTTGCAGGTCAAGCAAATTTGCTCCAGATCAGTGTTAAAACAAATCCAACATGATGAAGGTTTGGCTTTGGCCTTGAGACTTTCCTCTTTGTGTAGGCCTTGCTCTGGATTGATTCCAAATCAGTCTTGGAACTGGTTTTGGGTGAAGGCTCATCCCAGCCCTGAGCCTTGGCAGTTCTCTGGCCTCAAAGGGACAGCTGAGGCTGCACTGCACATGACTGGGATTCGGGGTTCCATTATCAAAGAGCTTTGAGATGTTTAAATTACTGTATTCTTACTACATGATTTTCTTTATGAAATTCATTCATTAGTTTTTAAAACTTAGTTGTAAAAAAACTTCTTCTTCAGTGCTTTTTCCCGTTTTTTGATATAGTCAGTGATGGCCTAATTATCTCATGGCTGAATTAGAAGACTGTAAGTATTATAAAATGAAATAATGTTGACACTCTTATGTCTTCCACAGACTCCTGAAACTTATGTTGGTTTGATGTGACCAACAGAAGAGTTTGGCTCTGCTTTTAATTTAGACAAGCAGAAGAGCTGGAACCTGTTGAAAAGAGTCTCTTCACAGCTAAAGCAAACTGCCAGGGTTCTTTTTTTCCAGCTCTGGGCAGGAAGATAAAAATCTCTCAGCAGTAAATACTCCTGACCAGTAACTGATATAAACTAGGCATTTGGGCTGTTTGCTGCCTCACCCCGGAGTTCCTCAGAGCTGCAGCTCCCTGTTCTCTTGGCAGACAGGGGCTGGCTATGGATGACACTCACGTCTCTGGCCTGGTGCACACCAGGTCCACACATGAGCTGAGGGATCGTCCTTGCACACCCCATCCTGGAAGAACCCAGTTCATTGATGAATCTGACACAATTTGGTGCATGGCAGCAAAAGAAGGCAAAATAAAGGCTAGAATTGGTACCATTCTGTAATATGTGATATAGGTAATTTGTGCTTATGTAGAATATGAGAGGAAGATATGTTATAATGTTTAAAAGAAATACACAAAAGCATTTTCAAATCCACATGGAATTGCTTCATGCTTAGAGACTGCTGCATGTCATTGCAAAACTGCAGACAGCAGGAAGGAGGGGGTCTAATTTGCAATTAAAAGAGCCTAGCTGGGGAAGGAGATGGATCATTTCTCAAAGGCCACCTGGGCGGTCAACGCTCATCAAGCACTGAGATTGAGATAGCAGAAGTTATCAGGGAACTTGCATCCCAATACCAGGTTCCCCCTACTCTCAGCATTCACAGCTTGCCAGGAACCACATTGTCCAGTGCAACTTGGAGAAAGAGGACATCATGAATGTGTTTGACTATGAAAAGAACAAGAGAGACGCTGCCTCGTGCAACAGAAAGGGTATAAAACCTGACTGTACCAGACTGCCTTAGTGAACAGAGCGGGTCTGATGCGATAGAGGTCGGATCAGTGTTCACCCAGTGTCCATCCAGGCTCAATGCTGTCCCTTTGATTGTGGATCTCAAAACTGTATATCAGTCGAACAATAAATTATATACATATATTTATTATTATTAAATTGGTTTGATCAGTTTTTATCTACAACAATCTTAGTGACCCCTACATGATCTGATTTAGGGATTCTGGGGACCCCCTTCCTCTGGTCAGGATGTGCCCTGGTCATTTCAGTGGCCCAACAAGGTTGGGAAGCCCTGTAGGACCAATCAGACAAACCAAAAGCTAAAAGATACAATCTGGGACGAGATTTAAAGAAAAAAAGGGGGCCCAAAAATAGCTCTCAGGTATTTGGAGGTGGGTCTCCGAGGCTGCGGCAACATTTTTTCACTCATAGAAGTCTACGTGCACGAAGAATCCACACGGAAAAAAGAATCATATCATGTGGTTGAGTGAGGTGTGATTGAGCGCGTGTGTGAGACATGATACTATCACAAAGTGAGTGCAAACTCCAAGATCCCAGCTCCCCTCTCCCTCGAGGGAAGGGGTCGGTCAAGGGGGAAGCAGAGGAGCTCATTTCACACGTAAAGCCTGTAACTCCGGGGAGGGGAGTTCAGGGGTTTGATCACGGGCGGACCAGAAAGGGAGGGTACGTTCCCAGGCGTTCGGAAGCTGGTAAATTTTTTTGGTCCAGGACTTCAGTAAGTCCAGGTAAGAGAGCCTTCTACCAGTCGGCAAACCGACACTGTCAGCCTAGCAGGCTGGTAACGTTCAATTAGGATTAAAAACAGGTACGGTACTGATTCAGGGAGAACTTTAGGACTCATATCGAAATACAACACAGGAACACGGTATGGAGAGACTAAAAGAAATAGACTCGAGGAAGGTGGGGCAGAAAAAGAGTAAGACGCAGGGAAAAACTCAGGGTAAATCAAAAAAGGAACAGGAGAACGGTTTACCTGAAATTCCGAGAAATAGTCCATTGGGGTGGATGTTAGAACACTGGGAGGACTGCCTCAAGAGAAGTATGAGATCCAAGGAACGAATGATACATTATTGAATTGAGGTATGGGGAGGAAAAGAGATTAAAAGACACCTAACGTGGCTGATGTTTGGCACTTTCGAAAGGTGGACTTGCCGAGCTTTGCACGACTACGTGTACGATGAGTACCTGCCAGAAAGTGAGGAGATGAGCTATGCCAAACTATGGGAATATGCTAGCACAGTTAAAACTTACAGGAGTGCCATGATTCAGGGAGAAACGTGGGAGCCCTTAGATAACCTTCCGCCTCCATATCCTCTGCAGGCTCAGGTTCCTTTGCCTGCATCCTTGGGTCCTTCACACCCACCCACACAGGCACAGGCACCTCCGCTCCCAGTGCAGCAGCCGTAAGTCCTGCTCCCACAGGGACAGGCTTGGTTCCATAGTATCCACAAGATAGTGCTCAGCCCCCCCCCCTACTGCTGCCAGTGGAAAGCAAGTGGCAAGCCTGTCATACTGGGGAAACCAGTTCTCCTCCAGCCAGCCGAATACGGCACAAGACAAGGAGGGTGGCCAATGATGATAGTGAGAGCGAGGAGGACAAACAGAATCTCTTTAAGAGAAATGCCCATTGCCCCAGGAATAATTTGGTACGTAAATGTACCAATTAATACTGAGGATGTAAGGGCTTTCAAGAAAGAGATGGGGAGTTTGATGGACAATCCGATAGGAGTAGCAGAAAGCTAGATGAATTCCTGGGGACAAGCGTATACACTTACGATGATATAACGGCATACGAAGGTCATTGTCTTATCATAAGGGATATGATAAGACAAGTGGCGATATGAGACTGGGATCACAGGAATCCCCAAGGGACATGGGGGAACCAGAAGTGGCCAGATCAGAGGCTATCATGGAATGCTCAGAATGAGGAGGACTGAACAAAAATGATAGAACTGAGAAATATGGTAATACAGGGTATAGGGAAAGCAGTGCCAAAAGAACAAAATATCAGTAAGGTATTCCGGGAATGCCAATGAAAAGATGAGACACCCACAGAATGGCTAGAGAGACTAAGGAAAGGACTTTGAATGCATTCGGGGACAGATCCGGACTCCCCTGTCAGGGAGGTTATGCTAAAAACACAATTCGTTGCGAAATCATGGGAGGATATATAGAGAAAACTAGAGAAAATAGAAGGCTGGCAGGAAAAAGGATTACAGAAATTACTAAGGAAGGCTCTAAAGGTTTATATGAGAAGAGACGAGGAACAACAAAAAGCACAGGCAAAGGTACTGGTGGCCGCCGTCAGGGAAGCCCAAAAGCAGGAACGGACTCAAGACTCTATGAAACCAACACAGAGTCATCCGCCTCCGAGAAAGCCAAACCTTCCTCAGAGAAGGCACTCGAACAGTAACAAGTACAACCCCGAGTGCTTTTACTGCAAGCCCAGGGAGCACCTTCGGAGGGAATGCAAGAAAAGAGTGAAGGATGAGAAAATCTTTCAGGAAGATTAGAGGTGTCAGGGGCTTTTTAATTTGGGGTCCAGAACATCCAACGAGCCCTTAATAAAATTAAAGACAAGACCCCGAAACAGGAATTAACTTTTCTAGTAGATTCAGGAGCAGAGCAGAGCACCATTCAGCGGCTGCCACCAGGATGTATAAGAAGCAAAGACATCATGGTGGTGATCGGATTGAAGGGAGACCTTTTTAAGGTACCTGTGATTAAAAATGTTAAGATAGAATCAAAGTTTTGCTTTGGGAATATGTTACTGGTGGAAGAGGCAGATTATAACCTACTAGGAAGGGATCTGATGGTAGCCCTGGGGATAAGTATAATTGCACAGGAGTCTCAACTCATGCTAAGTTTATATAAACTAACCACTGAGGACAAAAGCAAAATAAATTCAAAGGTTCGGCATACACAAGGAGAGGCTGGGAGGCTGCATATGGAGCCAATTTGTATTGAAATCGTAAGACCAGAGGATCCAGTTAGAATTAGAAATACCCTATACCTATGGAAGGTAGAAAAGGGCTGAAAGCAATAATAGAGGAATTCATCAGAAAAGGAACACTAGAACCGTGCATGTCTAGACATAATACTCCTATTCTGGCAGTATGGAAACCAGTTGGAAATTAGAGATTAGTACAGGATTTGAGGGCTGTGAATGGGAGGACAAAAATGCTATTCCCCACAGTTTCCAATCCTTACACTCTGCTAAATAATATTTCTCCTGAGGGTACATAGTATAGCATAATAGATTTAGAAGATGCTTTTTGGACCCGTCCTTTAGCTAAAGAAAGTAGGGACTATTTTGCATTTCAATGGGAGGATCCAGAGACGAATAGGAAGCAACAGCTCAGATGGACATCTGCCTCAGAGGTTCGTGGATTCACCAAACTCATTTGGACAGGCTCTTGAGCAATTTCTAAGCCAATTTGTACCGCCAGAGGGTATCAAGCTACTGCCGTATGCAGATGACTTACTGGTAGCAGGTCCTAAGGAGGAAGATGTAAGGGCCAGCACAATTTCATTGTTTCTTAGGAGACAAAGGATTAAAGGTCTCAAACTCCAAGCTACAGTTTACTGAGCCCGAGGTAAGATACTTGGGACGCTGGTTGTCCTGAAAGAGTGGCACGAATTGTTGCTTTACCCTCCCTGTGGACGAAGAGAGAAATCAGACAACTGTTGGGACTTTTAGGATATTGCAGGCAGTGGATCGAGGGATATAGTGAGAAGGTGAAGTTTTTCTATGAGAAATGGACCACTGATAGACTGAAATGGACACAGCAGGATGAGGAAGGATTTAAGCAGATAAAAGAGACCCTGACGGCAGCTCCGGTGTTGAGTTTGCCTGATATAAAAAGACAATTTCAGTTGTTTGTGGACATGAGTAGCCATACTGCTCACGGGGTACTAATGCAGGATTGGGCAGGGGATAAGAAACCAGTAGGATATGTATCTAAGCCTTTAGACCCGGTGGTAGCCCACCTGTCTGCAAGCTATTGTAGCTGTGGCATTATTAGTGGAGGAAGCGAAAAAGGTAACTTTTGGAGCCCCACTAGTGGTATACACTCCTCATAGTGTGAGGAACATATTGCAACAAAAGGTCGAGAAATGGCTCACTGATGCCAGGCTTTTGAAATATGAAGCCATAATAATCCACTCCCGTGATCTTGAACTACAACTGACTACTGCAAAAAATCTGGCACAATCTTGTTCAGGGAAGCCTCAGGGGAACCAGCGTATGATTGCGTCGAGGTGGTGGAATTGCAGACCAAGATAAGACCTGACCTAGAGGAAGAGGACTTAGACGAGGGAGAGAAATGGTTTGTAAACGGCTCAGCCAGAGTCATAGAGGGGAATAGGAAATCTGGATATGCTGTAGTGGATGGTAAGATCAGAGAAGTAATAGAATCAGGACCCCTGAGTGTTAGCTGGTCAGCAGAAGCATGTGAATTATATGCAGTAATTAGAGCCCTATGGAAATTAAAAGGCAAAAAGGGAACGGTTTTCATAGATTCTAAGCACTCGTTTGGGATAGTCCATACCTTCGGAAAAATTTGGGAGGAGCGAGGATTACTTAACACCAAGGGACGAGAACTAGTGCATGGAGAATTAATAAAGCAAATCTTAGAAGCCATCAGGGAGCCAGAGGCAATATCAATAGTCCATGTGAAAGGGCACCAAGCAGGAATGCAGTTCTGGACCCGAGGGAATAATCTAGCAGGGAAGCGAAAAACACTGCTCTATTGCAGGTAAGTACCCCAGAGATCGAAGAAAGCGGTACCCAGGAATATCCTCTGTATCCTTCTCCCAAAGAAATTGAAGGGTATGAGAAAATAGGGGGAAGATTAGAAGAAGGTAAGTGGAAATTACCAGATGGGAGAGAATTACTGTCTAAAGACTATACCAGAAGGATATTGAAAAGATTAAACCAGCAGATGCGTTGGGGCGCTCAGGCCCTTGCAGAACAGTTTCTAAAATTTTTCAGGTGTAAGAGGATTTATGAATTAGCCAAACAAGGAATACAGGGATGTGTGGTTTGCCAGAAAGTTAATTGAGCCAGGGCACGACAGGTAGCATTGGGAAGGCATCCAACAGCATACTGTCCTTTGGAGAGGATTCAGGTGGATTTTACAGAACTGCCTAAGGAAGGAAGATGCAAATTTTTACTAGTACTAGTGGACAAAATGACCCATTGGGTAAAGGCCTTTCCAAGCTCTAGGGCTATGACTCAGGCAGTATCAATATTTTTACTAGAAGAAATCATATCTCTATATGGGTTGGTGAAATATACAGATTCAGATCAAAATATATAGATTCAGATCAAATTCTAAAATCATTAAGCAACTAGCAGGAGCCTTGGGGATCAGGTGGGAACACCATACTCCATGGCACCCACAGAGTTTGGGACAGGTTGAAAGGATGAACCAGATGCTGAAGGCTCAATTATCAAAGCTGATACTTGAAACCAAGATGTCCTGGTCAAAGTGCCTCCCCTTAGCTTTGCTAAACATCAGGACCATGCCCCATTCAGAGACAGGGCTGTCACCTTTTGAAATGTAATATGGGATGCTGGTAGGACACCCAAGAAAAGAGGATGGCCAGATACAGCCATACCTGATAGAGATAAGAATCTGCAGGAATTACGAAAGCAGGATATAATAACTCAGGGCACCCCCTTGGGGTTTGCTGTACATAGGCTACAGCCCAGGGATTGAGTGCTCATAAAAACATGGAGAGAGGTCCCTCTCTCCTCACTGGGAAGGCCCTTTTCTCATCCTATTGACCACAGACACCGCCGTCGGGACAGCAGAGAAAGGCTGGACCCACGCGTCTCGAGTAAAAAAGATTGAGCACCGGGAGGAGATGCCTGAGTGGAAGGCTACCACTTCCCCTGGAGACCTAAAGATAACTTTATGTCGGCCAAGTAAATGACCAAACGGGATCAGATAAGTTGTGCAACTCCTAGGTGTAGATGTTATCCATTTGTGCATTTTAAGTGTGAATATTGTAACAAGGTGTGGGTGGTACATTGTAGAAGGGGATATCGACCAAAGGGCTTGTGTGATAAGTGCCTAGAGGACAAACTGTACCTGACTAGCCGTGTCTTAGAGCTCGCTACTGCTTTGGGTATAATAGAATTAGATTCCTGGGAATGGTTTCACCTGTTTCAAAACAGGGTGGGAGGAAAATTAAACTCCAGAGCTCAAATTATAACGGTTGAGTGCCAGAGGTTAAAAAAAAGTTCCCTGCAGCGCTGATGCCATTAAACTTGTGAGGTGGGGCTCCTTTAAGAGGACGTATGCAGTTCGGTCCAGGACCCTGGAAGAATATTCCTGCTGCTGAAAAGATGGCTTATCTCGCTGTTTGTGGCAACCCAGTGGGTGCAGGCAGAGGCAGAGGGATACAAATATGGGGAGTTCTGATGAGCCTGAGTCTAGTCACGTGCCACTTGATTAGCCTGCACCAAGAGAATTCACCCAGCCAGAAAGGGTCAAGTCTCGATAAGGGGTGCGGGCAGTGTGTGGAAATTGTCCGGGGGAGGACAAGGAGAAGCGGAGACTCTGGCATACCCAGCCCCAGGAAATTGCAACATGAATAAGCAAAGCAGGTTCTGCTTTATAAATGGCACTCAATATGTGAGTTGAATGGAAAGATGATATGTTATTCACAAAAGGCAATCTAAGGACAGGCAGTCAGAACATAGACTACATAAACAGAATGTTGAACAGATGTCTATTCCTATCTGTAACAAATGCAATCACACGGTATGGGTAGGAGGAAAAACAGAGTCAGGATTTGTAGCTTACTTTCAGGTTAACAAACTATGTTATGATAATAGCCAACTGGAGATGTGTGCAATGGGAGGAAAACATATTGGATTGGAAAGAACTTGAAATATGAAGGCAGGGTATCCCTCAGAAATGAACTGGTCTTTCTTGACCTCCTTAAGGAACATGATGACAGAGCCTGTCTACAGTTTGACAAAACATTCTGCCTTTCAAAGAATAAGGATGGTATAGACCCAGAGGGGAAAATGAAACAGGTAGCCCAAGAATTGAAAAGACAGGAATCAGAAATGAGGAAAAAGAGAATAGAGCAAGAAAGGCTAAGAACTCTAAGTGAACAATACAACCAATTGGAAAAGCAGTATACTGGCTGGGGGCTGCCTGCTTCCGAGAGAAATTTATTTATAGATCTAATGCAAGAAATTGCTACTGAACTGGGTTTATCAAATTGCTGGATTTGCAGAGGGCTTAAATCAGCGGACAAATGGCCTTGGAAAGGTGAGAGCTTAACTCCAGAGCAGCTGCTAAAATGGGATAACACTGAGATTTCAAGAACAATACAGAGGCCCCAGAGGTGGGTCTTGGACCAGTGGGGAATTGGGATAGTTTGTATCAGCCAAGAAGGGAGAGAATATAACAAGGTAGTGGGATATACCTTATTTATCTCTACCTTATCAGTAAATTCAACTAATAAAAGCAGGACCTGGCAACCAGAACCTCCTGCTGGATATTGGAGCCGGGAAAAAGGGACCACTTGTGAGTGGAACAAAATAATTGCGCTCTGCTGGAACAAAGGCTCTGGAGTTAATCCTTACCAATCCTTGGGAGACCTAAAGGGATACTGGAACTCCCCAAAGGGAGCCAGAAAATACCGAGGGGAATTGGAAAAACCCCAAATGGTATATATTGGATCTGTGGGAGAAAAGCATACAAAAAATTACCCCTGAAATGGAAAGGGTCGTGCACCCTAGGAAAAATCAGGTTTTGTTCACACTCCCTATGTCAGAAAGTAGCTCATTGGGAGCACCCTTATATGAAACTTTAAGTAGGGGAAAAAGAGAAATAAAGAAGAAATTCCATGTGGTGGACGGTAGCCAGACATGGGGAGAGGAAGAGTGGCCTGCTGAATAATAGAATATTATGGCCCTGCCACGTAAGCCCCAGATGGAAGCTGGGGGTACAGAACCCTGATTTTTCTGTTGACCAAGCTAATATGACTTCAGGCTGTAGTTGAGATAATTTCAAAACATACATCAGATGCCCTTGAATTGTTATCTAGACAGCATTCCCAAATGCGGGTTTTTGTATATCAAAATCAGATAGCCCTGGATTATTTGTTAGCTGAAGAAGGGGGCATCTGTGGAAAATTTAACAAATCAGAATGTTGCATAGAAATTGGCCATTATGGGGAAACCATCTGAGGTCTGGCAGCAGAAATTAAGAGGGTAGCACATGTACCAGTTCAGAAATGGAATTCCATTCTCTAAGCATCCTGGTGGGATCACTTATTCGAAGGAGCCTGGTGGAAGAAAGTAGTATTCTTTATACTATGTTCAGTAGCCAGGGTTATATTCCTACCCTGTTTTAATACCTTGCTTTATTAGACTGCTGTACTCAGTTGTGTAAGGTATGTAAGTAGCAGCCATGCCCATAGACCTAGAATGTGCTGCAGGAAAAGTAAGTCAAGTGTCTAAAATAATGAAATTAGAGGAAAAAGATAATAAAGCAGCTGAGGCCCTGGCAACATTTGAAAAACAAGTGAAGGGAGACAGGGCTGTCTGTAAAGTATATCAGTGCCGGGGTCGGCTGTTGCTTGTCTCTGCCCCAGCACGGGAAAAAGTGGTTCTGGGTAGGCCGCGCTCTCGAAGAAGGAGTCTGGACTCTTGCTTTCGGTCTTCAGTCGAGTTTATTATTTCTTATCTACAAAGATTTTCTGTCTGTCCAGCCGAGGTCTGATCAGCAAGACAGCCAAAGGCACTCTCTCCCGCCCACGAGGCGGTTGTCTCTTTTATAATGAAAATTACGTATTCGATATTTACCTTTACTTCCCAATACTTTCTGCCCTTGTTGGCAAGTGTCCTCTTTCTATGAACCAATCCACACCTGCCAACATCATCCTGAACATGGATGCCAAGGAGAAGAAAGAAGAAGGACAGGGCACGCCCAAATTCCTCCATCTTGGGACTCCTGATCCATGCACAGAATTCTAGACCCCCCTGTACAATACATAAAACCCCCCTGTACAGTGCATTCTAACTTAAGTTCTAACAAGTGAATAACATCCCCTCACCATTCAGACATGAAATTCTCTCATCTCTTCACCTTCAGGTGTCATTTCTTTAAAAGGATCAAAGTCAAGCCACCAGGTACTTTTGGCAACATTCCAGGGCCTCCGAGCCCCCCAAGGGTTGTCTCGGTAGCTCTGGACATCCGGAGTGATGTACTGAGCTCCCACATCTCCCCCTTCTGTTTGCACCAAAAGCACCCTCTTTACAACTCGACTCATGACACCCCGCACACACAAAAGAATGCATGGGATTACAATCAAGAGAACTATGAGAATCACCAAAATTTGAAACCCTATCTTTAAAATTTCTTTTCCCAAAGGTGAAAGATCAAAAAACTTTGCCATGTCCTCAATCCAAGATCCTGTGATCTCGCCAAGTTTCTTCACACTCTCCTCTATTTTTTCGATATTTTCATGAATTGATCTGGAATGGTCGGAGAGATTCATACAGCACATTCCTTCAAATTCTTTGCACCCATGGCCGTGAGCAAGCAAAAGATAATCGATTGCTGCTCTGTTTTGCAGAGTGGCCTGTCTTACACTGTTCATGTCCTGTAACATGTCACTCAGTGCAAGAGAGACTGAATGAGCATGCTTGCTCAGCCAACAACCCATACGATCCAATTGAGTCAAAGCAATTCCTGATGCTGCCTGAGGTGAGAAAATTGCTATCGCAATTCTCCTTGCCTTGCTCCAAGTGTAAACCCTGTCATCACAATTCTCATCGAAATATTGTAAAGATCTTTTTTCTTTATGTTTTTGTTCTCTCTGCATCTTTAAATCTGGCGTCAGCATTGAAATTCTTCCAATGCTGCATGGACCTCCCTTGGCATTCGCAGGAATACCATGCCAAATCCTGTCTCCACAAATCAAAAAGAATCCCCTTGGCAGTTGCACTGGGACTTGGAGTGACCCTTTGTCTGTCACCATGGTGTTGTTGCACCAGGCTGACGCATTTCTGTAGAATTCATGACTGGGAGTAACATCAATAGTTTTGTTTGGCTTTGCTGTACCTGAAATTTCAAATTTCATGCATACATTCATTGTCATGGACCCGAAAATCTCCAATTCCTGAGGTTCAGAAGAAGCCACAGGAAGAGAATGTGTCCAAGTATACCATTCATTCACAGGATCTTTAACGACCTGTGAGATCTCGATTGCAGTGTGTCCTGGAATTGGCCATTCACTCACTGGCAATCCAATCATGCATGCTGAAAATGGCCTCCCTGGTCTGGAGTGCGTCAGGCAAATGCTATCTAAATCTGCTGCCTGGGCTAAAGCTTCCCAGACATTTTTCTCTGGCTGATTGACTGGTAAATTTGCTTTGTTGTTCAAAACCATTGGCAATGAGACAAAACACATGAACATTGCAAAGTTTATCACCCCACCTTTCTGACTAAATATCACCATTTTCTCACCCAAAGTTTTTCAGAAAACCCCCCAAAGTCTTTTATTCTTCTGTTTCTTCTAGATTATTGCTTGTAGTTTGAGTCTCCTCCTCTGTCTGAGTACTTGTCTCTCTGTTTCCGGGATCTGTGTTCTTTTGTTCTTGCGTTCGAAACGGCTTCACGTGTCGTGCCGACACCCACTTCGGACCTTGCTCTGTGGAAACACAAGCGAAACCCTTGCCCCAAGTGATTAGTTTGAAAGGACCTTCTATCTGTCCTGATTCTGGGTTTCTGACCAAAACTAAAGGATTCTCCCTTAATCTTGCTTGTGAACTGTTTGAGAAATGTCTCAAGATCGGAGGATTGGGTTCTGAGGATGAACTATTTAGGAAATTCAACACATACAATGCTTTATTTAGTTTCATGTGTGGCGTCGCCTCTGGCTCCCCCCTCCTCTGTCTATCTAGAAGGGATTTTAAGGTATGGTGTGTTCTTTCAATGATTGCTTGACCTGTGGGTGTATGTGGAATACCAAAGGTATGTCTGACACCCCATTTTTTCAAGAATTTGTCAAGCACCCTGCCTGTATAAGTTGGACCATTATCTGTTTTTATTTCCTGAGGCACGCCCAATGACGCAAATGCTTGTAGAAAGTGTCGACAAGCATGGTCTGCTGTTTCTCCTGCATGTGCTGAAGCAAAGACTGCTCCCGAAAATGTATCAACTGAAACATGAACATTTTTGAGCCTCCCAAATGAGGGATATTTTGTGACATCTGTTTGCCATAGTTGAAGACTTTCCAGTCCTCGCGGATTGACCGCTCCTGTTGAGGCTGGCGGCTGTACAAGTTGACAATCTGGACAAGCATTGATGATCTCTCTCGCCTGAGTTTTTGTGAGACGAAAGGATTCCATCAATGCATGTGCATTCTGATGAAAAAAACTATGACTTAATTTTGCCTGCTCAAAAATGTCTGGGAGTGTCTGTGAAATGGGCATTGTCAACCTGTCTGCTCGCGCATTCCCCTCTGCTAAAAACCCTGGAAGTGTTGTGTGAGCTCTGATGTGTGTGATAAAATATTCATGTTCTCTATTTTCCAACAAAGTTTTCATGCTCACCAAATATGAATACAATATTTCATTGTTGGCCTCTTTCAAGAGTGAACCTTCCAAGCGTCTGACTACCCCCGCGACATATGCGGAATCCGTAATCAAATTGAGAGGTTGTTCAAACAACTGAAATGCTCGAGTGACTGCTGCCAATTCCACAATTTGTGGAGAACCCTGAATCATCCTCACATCCGAGTCCCATTTCCCTGTCTCTGAGTTCACCCATGTGATCACTGACTTGTGTGTCTTCCCTGAGCCATCAGTGAATACTGTGATCCCGTCTAGAGGTTCTTCACTTATTCTTGGCTTTGCCCTGTAACATATTTGCGACTGCAGCACTCTGTGTTGTGGAAAATGAATTGTGCAAGTTCCTGGGAAAGCTAACAATGCAATTATTAAATCTTTTGATTTCTGCATCGCCCATTTAAAATAATCTTTTTTCAATGGTAAATGAATGATTGAAAATTCTCGTCCTGCCATTGTCAACAATCTTGTTCTCCCCTTGATGATGATTTGTGCCATCATTTCTAGATCTGTAAGAATTGTTTTTGAAGGCCTGTATGGTAGAAAAATCCATTCTATAATTATCAAAGAATCTCTTTGGGATGAATCCCATTGAAAGATCAAACCGTGGAACTGTGTTTTCTCTCCCAGCACTGCCAACTCAAAAGGCAATGATTCAACGAACCGATGTGCTTGACGCTTTTGAATAGCATCTGTGATTTTTTCCAATTCCTTTTTTGCCTCTCGCGTGAGTGTCCTGGGAGATCGAATGTCTGTGTCCCCTCTCAAAAGATTGAGCAACGCTGGAATGTCGTTGTTCGTGATCCCTAGAATTGGTCTGATTTCTCCCAAAAGTTGTTGCACATCATGCAAATTGTTGACTTTTGTGCTGACCTCCATTTTTTGGGGTTTTATCGTTCTCTCCGAGATTTTCCACCCTAAATATGTCCAAGGTGCAATCTCCTGAATTTTTGAAACACTGATTTCCAAACCTGCCTTTTGCACCTCTGTGATCACACAGTCACGAGCTTTTTGCAGCTCCTGTTGTGTTGACGCTGCAATGAGCAAATCGTCCATATAATGAATAATCTTCACCTGCGGGAATTTCTTCCGTGCTGGTGACAAAGCTCGTGCCACGTACCATTGACAAATTGTCGGCGAGTTTTTCAGACCTTGTGGAAGTACCACCCAATGGTATCGTTGCAACGGTGCTTCCTTGTTGATACTTGGAACGGAAAAGGCAAGTCTTGGTGCATCATCTGGATGAAGTGGAATGCTGAAAAAACAATCCTTGAGATCAATGATCACGAGTTGCCAATCCCTGGGAATCATCGAAACGGATGGAAGTCCCAACTGAAGAGGTCCCATGTCCTCAATGACTTCATTGATCTTTCTGAGATCATGCAACAGCCTCCATTTACCTGATAGTTTCTTCTTGATGACGAACACTGGAGAATTCCAAGGGCTATTTGTTGGTTTGATGTGTCCCTTCTCCAATTGTTGTTGGACCAGGTTCTTCAGCGCACTCAACTTTTCTCGTTCAAGGGGCCACTGATCCACCCAAACCGGATCATTTGTTTTCCAAGTCAGTTTCAGCGTGGCGAGTGCCGCAGTGACCCCAATTAAAAATCCATCTCGATCTTCGTCCCCCACTGAGCCAACAAATCTCTTCCCCAAACGGTGATTGGCTTTTGCACAACAAACGGACGAATGATCGCTGTCTTGTTTCCCGGTCCTGTGACAACAATAGAATTCTCACTCTGCAGACATAGAGAAGCTCCCCCTATGCCTGAGAGAGATCCCAGAGGCACAATCAAATTCCAATCACGGGGCCAAAAGATGTACGAAATTACTGTGACATCTGCTCCCGTGTCAAGCATTCCTCTGACCACTATTGTTCTGTCCCCACAAGTCAACTGACATGTGAGTGTGGGTCGATCCCGACCTATATGTTTGATCCACGTGGCATGAATTTCAACATTCTCTCTCAGAGGATGCCCTTCCTCATCAAAGATTGACAAAACCTGCCCAATGGCATGTGGTGGCAATGCGAAAGCTCTCGCAACTTGAGTGTTTTCCGCCACGATCAACGGTGGACGGAGGGCTTTTGCTAGAACTGTCAATTCTGTATTTCTGTCTGCTGATATAACTGATGGATAAACAATGAGTCCCAGGATACTACTTCTGTCCTGCCCTACTATTAAAAAATCTTGTTTTTTGTCCGAATGTCCATGGACACCTGTTGGTATCTCCGCATGACTTTCGTCCAAGAAACACACTAGTTTGGAAGCTGCCAATGTGCACTGCGCTCCTGGTGGAAGAAGGTCTGGGTCGCTGGAGAGTCTGCTGAGGACTTTGCTGAGGGTGTCTGCTTGATGCTCTCCGATGACTGTCCTGCCTGCTCTTGTGTCATCGCCATCACTTGTGTCGTTGCGCGCTGGCGATTTGTGTGCGCGCTCTTTTTCCCGTTTCCCGGCTGTGGTAAAGGGTTTCCTTCCACATCCGTCTGAGAATAACATTCTTTCACAGAGTGTCTTCCTCTTCCGCATCGTGCGCAAAGTGGTTTTTGCGGTTTTTGCATCTGCGCTTGTGCGTGCGCTTGTGGGCAATTCTTCTTAAAATGTCCAAATGCTCCACACTTATAGCACTGTCCTCCAGGTGGATTGTTTTTCTTCTGGATGGTTGCAAGAATTTCATTCTGCTGTTGAAATATTTTGTCCAGCATCTCTTCTTCTGATCGCTTTCCCAAGTGTTCTCTCTGCTGGCTTTCCCACTCTCCTCTCAATTCATCTCTCACGATCGACGCAACATGTTGAGGCGTTCCCACCTTGCTGCATGCTTCCACCATCTCTGCCAAGGATGGTCTTCCTGGCATTGCAGTGATGACTCGTTGGCAATCCGGGTTGGCATTGCCGAATGCGAGACTTTCCAAGAGTGGTCGCTTCGCAGCTTCGATGGTCACCTGTCGATCCACCGCTTGCGTGAGTCGATCTATGAATGATGAATATGGTTCTGTGGGACCTTGCCTGATGGTTGAAAATGGGACATCTGGAACTCCTGCTGGAGCGATCTGCAAGATCGCTTTCCGCGCCGCTTCCTTGATGTCATTCAACACTCGCCTTGGAAGACGTACCGCTTGTTCTGCTGGATTGTCATCTGGAGGATCTCCTGCCAACTGTGCTTCAGTGAGGTTTGCGTTTGGCCCGCCTTGATAATTGTTCCTCAACTCTGTGAGATATCTTCGCCATCTTCTTTCCCAGATGAGATTCTGTGTGTCTGTGAGAATCATTGACACAAGGCTTCGAATATCAAATGGCGTCAGGTCATACATGTTAAATGTCCCCCTCAGGAGCTGTTTAAAGTATGGTGAATCCAGCCCATTGCGTTGAACAGCTCTCGCTAAGTCTTTGATCACATCGTGATTCAATCTCTCCCACCTTGGATTCTGCCCCTGCGCATCATATGTCACTGGCATTGTCAAATCTCCTGATCCTTGCAGCAAAGCTTCTTCTGTCAGTTCTTTTTTGACTTGTTTCCAATCCACCATTTTCATTGGTTGTTCCTCTTCTTCCTGTAGAAATTCTTTTGGCAATTGCATGCACAGTGGAGTCTTTGATGTCAGCAGTGATTGTTTTTCAAACAGTCTTTGACTCGAGGTTTTTGGCCTCGCTCCTGGACTTAAATAAGGAATTTGAAACTCTTGTGTCTGCACCCTTTTCATCGCATCGAATGATGGCATATATCCTTTCCTTGCTTCTGCTGCTGAAAACATCCATGCCGGAATTCCCTCTGATGCTGCGATTCGTATCACGTCTTCTTCTTGCCCTTGATCCTCGTATAATGTATCTTTAAGTTCTAACTGTGGTACTGTTTTCTTTAACGTTGCCTTCCCTTTATACGTTGTTGGAAAAAACTGCTGCATGGTTGCAGTCCTGCCACGAGATAACGTTGTGGCTCTGCCCTGCATTTCGGTCATCCCCCCACTGGGTTGCCTGGACAGGTGCGATGACGTCACGAGCTCGATCGGCTCTTCAGCCACATCGATTGGCTGCAGCAGTTGTGTTTGTGGAACCTGAGCCTGCACGGATTTTGACTGAGCCAGCAATGGAGGTTGAACACCTGAGCACCGCCCTGAGATGGGAGTGGTCTGAACCACAGGGGTTGGGATCGAGGAAACCGGAACCGGAGAAGGGGTGGAGCCCCGGGATACGGAGCCCCGAGATCGGCCCCTCCTCGCCCGAGACGTCACGGAGGATCGGACCCGCCCCCGACCGCGCTCCGCCCGCACTTTTCGCGTGTGCGCTTTTTCGGGAATGCTTCCCGTCTCCCCTGGACTGATGTCACTGTCTCCGCCCCGCTCCCCTTCTGATGTCTCCTCCCCAGTGTCTGTCCCCGACTCCTCCCTCTCTGATGCTGTGTCTACACCCCGTACCCGTGTGTACGATCCCTGCTTCGCCCGTGCCCGTGTTTGCTCCGCGATGCGAGCTGACCGCCGCGGTTCGATTTCCGGGTCCTGCGTCACCGCCGTGCGTCCCCTACGTCTACTTACGGGTGCTGCTTGGAGTTCCGCGGCTGCTCTGAGCTTGTTCCCCGCGTCTGACGTGGACGCTGTGATTTGGGAGCCCTTCCCGGATGTCCCGCGTGTCTCGCCCCCCGCGTGCGTCTTTGGCACGGCGCCTGCCAAGGCCGCCACCCCCGGTGTGGGTCCCCCAAAACCCGTGCCAAAACTCGTGTTCCCCACCGCTTCCGCGCCCCCCCCGCCGGTCGCGACCGCCGCCGTCGCCGCCGCGCCGCCGCGAGAAAGCGTTTCCCCATCCCCCTTCAATCCCCCGCGGACCCCCCTTCCCGATTCTTCCGCCTCCCCCGCCCCTTCGTCCCCCGAGATTCGAAATTCAGGAACAATCGTCCCCGACCCCTCGATCTCGCTGGGTGAAGATCTTAGCTCTTCTGGGGTTGGGATTGTATTCGCGTCTGAATCGGAGCCTGAACCCCCCTCAGTTTCTGGGGTTTCAGGGCGTTTTGGAGGTCTCTTGGGACTTTGGGATGACAGGGCTGAAAGCAGTGCCTTTTCCCCTTGTTCCTCTCCCTCGGGAGCTGTCCCCCCCGGGCCAATTGGAACCAGAGCCAATCTCTGCACCGAGCCATGCTCTGTTTTCCCCGCCCTTGTGGGAGTTGTGGAACCTAATTCCCTGGCTGATCTCCGACACCTTGCAGAGATAGCCTCTAACATAATTCTCGCTGGAGATAACAGCTTGAAAGCCGTCTCTTCCTTTCTGGCAGCTAAAAAATATAAATGTCTGTTAACTTCTTGCCAAAAGCCCACCTCAAACAACACATGTGTTTCTGCAAACGGATAATTATATCTGACCCACAATAATAACTCTTTGAGCTCCTTTTTAGAAACCCCCTCTGCGTACGCTTCTGTCACGCCTTGTAAGGCTGACAATGTTTCTATTTGTTCCTGTGTGAGTGTGTTCCCCATGTTTCTTAATTTTTGACCTTCTCACCGAATTTATGTCGTCAGAGCAGTCTGGAGGCTCCCGGTTCCCGTCCAGCAGGTCACAGGAGATGGATTCAGGGGCCCTTCTGATTCCGCTCCGGGCTGTTCTGATACGAGGTCTCTTCGGGAGAAGTGGAGTGCGGTGTTCTCTCTTTGGCTGCTGCTTCTTCAGACTCTTCTGGCTGCCTTCCCAAGGAGTTATCAGTGCTCTCCTGGGAATGAGTCCAGCTCCGGGAACTGCCCGCCTGGGAGCTGCCCGCTCGGGTGCTGCCCACCTGGGTGTTCTCTTTGCAGCTCACTCTTCGGCTCTCCGCTTGAGCTGTCGCTCCTCGTGCCCACCTTCGGGCCCCCCTTCGGGCCCACCCAGGGACGCCAGATGCCGGGGTCGGCTGTTGCTTGTCTCTGCCCCAGCACGGGAAAAAGTGGTTCTGGGTAGGCCGCGCTCTCGAAGAAGGAGTCTGGACTCTTGCTTTCGGTCTTCAGTCGAGTTTATTATTTCTTATCTACAAAGATTTTCTGTCTGTCCAGCCGAGGTCTGATCAGCAAGACAGCCAAAGGCACTCTCTCCCGCCCACGAGGCGGTTGTCTCTTTTATAATGAAAATTACGTATTCGATATTTACCTTTACTTCCCAATACTTTCTGCCCTTGTTGGCAAGTGTCCTCTTTCTATGAACCAATCCACACCTGCCAACATCATCCTGAACATGGATGCCAAGGAGAAGAAAGAAGAAGGACAGGGCATGCCCAAATTCCTCCATCTTGGGACTCCTGATCCATGCACAGAATTCTAGACCCCCCTGTACAATACATAAAACCCCCCTGTACAGTGCATTCTAACTTAAGTTCTAACAAGTGAATAACATCCCCTCACCATTTAGACATGAAATTCTCTCATCTCTTCACCTTCAGGTGTCATTTCTTTAAAAGGATCAAAGTCAAGCCACCAGGTACTTTTGGCAACATTCCAGGGCCTCCGAGCGCCCCAAGGGTTGTCTCGGTAGCTCTGGACATCCGGAGTGATGTACTGAGCTCCCACATATCAGGAGATATCCCAGGACAAATAGGAAAAAGACAGAGAGGCTGGTGAAAATTAAAAAGGTAACTATATTTCCTAAAAACACAAAATAGCTAACACACATAGATATTAAAGAAGTTACATGGGCTAAGGGAAAATTCACTAAATGAATTAAAGGATATTAGGACTCTAGCATGAATTAATGTGTTTATATAGAAGGGGAGGGATTGTAATATGTGATACAGGTAATTTGTGCTTATGTAGAATATGAGATGAAGATACGTTATAATGTTGAAAAGAAATACTCAAAAGCATTTTCAGCGGAAGCCAAGGAATTGCTTCATGTTTAGAGACTGCCACATGCCATTGCAAAACTGCATACAGCAGTGAGGAGGGGTCTAACTTGCAATTAAAAGAGCCTAGCTGGGGAAGGAGATGGATCCTTACTCAAATGCCACCTGGGCGGTCAACGCTCATCAAGCTCTGAGATCAAGATAGCAGAAATTATCAGGGAACTTGTATCCCAATACCAGGTTCCCCCTACCATCAGCATTCACAGCTTGCCAGGAACCACATTGTCCAGTGCAACTTGTAGAAAGAGGACATCATGAATGTGTTTGACTATGAAAAGAACAAGAGAGGTGCTGCCTCGAGCGACAGAAAGGGTATAAAACCTGACTGTACCAGACTGCCTTAGTGAACAGAGCGGGCCTGATGCGATAGAGGTCGGATCAGTGTTCACCCAGTGTCCATCCAGGCTCAACGCTGTCCCTTTGATTGTGGATCTCAAGACTGTATATCAGTCATGCAATACATTCCATTCTTTTCTTTTTTAATTCTTATTAAATTGGCTTGATCAATTTCTATCTATAACAATTCCAACCACTTGACATTCAGCTGTGTGTAATGGAGATAGGTACTACAAGTATCCTATTCATACACAATTTGCTGTCTGAGAGCACTCAGTTCTCAAAGTCACAGGAGCTTGCAGGTCTGTGTCTGAGATGACTTTAAAAACAAAAACAACCTTTATGTGCTACACCTGTATATCAAAACTTCATAATAGAAATCACAAGCTGATTCTGCTGTTGAGTGGATTAAAAAAAACCCACAAAAAACTATAGCAAAACTGTGACCAAATAAAATAGGTAAACAAAACAACCACCAAGAAAAAGCCAAAACCAACAGAAAAATCCCCACAAATCCAGAAAAAGGTAAAAATCAGGTGAAGGAGGCAGAGATCCAAGAGCAACAAATGGGCAGAGCAACTACAGAAGTGCAGAAAGGAAAGATAATAAGAAAGGAGAGATAATAAGTGGCTACGACACCAAAGTAGCCAGGGGATCTGAGATACTGTTCTCACCCTTCTGGAAACAATCTGACATCAAAATACACTGAAAATCAATGATGGTGATTGTGATAATGGGAATCTCTACGTTTAGCTTTCATATATGCATTGTGTGTGAGTTTTGTTTTCCTGTGAAGTCGCATCATCTGGCAAGGGGGCTTTTCTGTCCAAAGAAAAACACTGCAGCAGAAAAGGAGGCCAGCTTGGAAAAGATTAAAAATAAGAGGTAAAAATAAAGTAATTTTTAAAAATATGTTGTTTGGTTGGTTTGCTGTTTGTTCATGGGTTTTTTGCCTGTCTTTGAAAGCAGCCCCTCAGATGTTAATGCACACAGCAAGTCCTTTGTAACGGGCTGTCTTTGCAAAAAAATTGCCAATTTTGTTATGCAAGACAGAAACAGCTTCCCTTGGGCTACAGCTGGAAGGCTTAGAAATGTGTTCCAGAAACTCAGGATAGGGCAGAGTCTGAGTAAACACAATTTAATGTCGTGGAGTGCAAGATGCAAGTTACCCAATGAAGTAATCAGAGCTTGTAAATGCCAAGCAGCGGGCAAGGGCTGTGCATTGGAATGACAGGGAGCAGCCACAGAGGCAGGATGGACAAGTTTCCCAGCCAAACCAGACCAGAAGTGTTATGAATAAAAAGTTATCTATGTTTTTAAGGTTGCAGAGTTAAAACAAGTTGGACCAGTTGCTGTTCAGTTAGCTTCATTGTTAAGAGTTCTTCTTCAATTACCTCTTAATGGTTGGCGATTAACCATTGTCCCCATGAGGCTTGCCAGGGAGTGACACAGGGTCCCTGCAGGTACCAGGAGAATGGGAGTGGCATCAGAGCTGGTATGCAGATGAGAAATGCATTGCACCAAATTTTGCAGTTTTCCAGGAAAACCCCTAAAAACAAGGAGCCAACATAGAACTAGGGGACCTAGGTGATGTCTAAGGATGGGAGCGTAGTCCAGTGCCTGCTTGGATCCTTTTTGTTTTTCACCCTAACCCAAAAAGATGTTGATTAAAGAGAAGCCCCGGGGTGTTAGACAAAAAAGATAGGAATCTCCTAATCTCTGGTGAGGACGGAATCCCCAGCTCTGCCTGCAGACCAGTGGACACAGCTGCATCATCCTCCTCCTCCGTGCCACGCCTGGGAGCACCGGCGGCGTGGGCGTGAACTTTTGATTTCTCCCCACCTGAGCTGATTCTTTTTAATAAAGGCAATAAAAAGGAGAAAGATCTCCTGCCCCATTTATTTCAAGAAGCACTGGGAGCACAAAGGGACACAGCCAGGAGGCCCAGCAGCTCCTTGCTGAGGACCCACTTCATGCAAGAGCTCACACTCAGAATATTAAATGAATTTAAAATAAAAGGGTGGGGGGAGGCAGCAGGGAGGTGTCCTCAGAGGTTCAACTCTGCACTCTGCTTTTTCCAGCAACATTATCCAAGTTCCTGTGCTTGTTTTCCTGAAGAATTTGCACTCAACAGAGCTTCAGTGCCTTTGATCAAATCAGTCTTAAGAGCAGCTTGGGGCTGGTCAGTCATTTAGATGTCAGCACTGAAATAAATGGACAGGAGATCTTTCTACTTTTTAATGCCTTTATTAAGAAGAATCAGCTCAGGTGGGGAGAAATCGACGGGTTGCGCCCACGCCGCCGTTGCTCCCAGGCATGGCACGGAGAAGGAGGGTGATGCAGCTTTGACCACTGGTCTGCAGACAGAGCTGGGGATTCCATCCTCACGGGAGATTAGCAGATTCCTGGCTTTTTTGTCTAACACCCCGGGGCTTCTCTTTAATCAACATCTTTTCAGGATAGGGTGAGAAGCAAAAAGGATCCAAGCAGTTCCAGGACAATGCTCCTATCCTTAGACGTCACTTAGGTCACTTGTTGGCTCGTAATTTTAGGGGTTTTTCCTGTAAAAACGGTAAAACTGTAAAAATTTGGGGCGCAATGCATTTCTCATCTGCATACTGGCTCTGATGTCACTCCTATTCTCTTCATACTTGGAGGGTCTGTCCCTGTGTCCGTCCCTGGCAAGAAGCCAGCATCAGGGGAACAATGGTTAATCACCGGACATTAACAGGTAATTGAAGAGCTTTTCTTTGGCAGTGAAACTAAAGAGGTCTGATGGTCTGACTTGTTGTTAACTCTGAAACTTAAAAAAAATACAAGTTTCTAATCATAACAAGCACTGACTGGGGTCCAGGCAACAAAACAACATTAGCTGCAGGCTACCCATACAGCTTTTCATCTTAATGAGCACAAAGCCTTTATTTTTGCAAAGGGATGGATATTGGGAGGATTTTTGCACCATCAGGCCGAGACAGAAGGCTCTGGATTTACACAGCACTTTGGTAAGGAGGGGAACACAGGTGGGGGCAATCCAGGCTGTTAGCAGTGCCCCCACCCCCTGATTAGGGACAGCACAATTGCTTTTAGAGCTCATTAACCAGATGGTGAAACACTGATCTTCTTTTCCTGCCCCTTGCATACTGACAGGCAAGTTGAACAGAAAATCTGCCTCTTCCTCCATGATCTCTGAGCACCAAAGCAAAGAACCAAGGAAAAAAAAAAAACCAACAAAAAAACCCAAAAACACCCCAAGCAACTAAAACGCAAATATTATTTGCTCAGGCTAGGTTTTTTTAAGAGGCTTATAAGACTGACTAAGCCAGTGCTGATTTAAGAGTGGCACATGTTATGTGCCTTCCACAAAGTGTGGGACAGCTGCTGCAATGCAAAGTGGGTGCAGAGTCAGACCCTTTACTTCAGACCCAGCCCTGCCTTCCTGAGAGACAGAAATTCATCTGTTAGAATCCCTTGGAGCTTCTGGAGCTGATCTTGGCCCTCCTGTGGATAACTGGGCTGCTGTGGAGCACTGGAGAACTTTCAGCTTGGTACCTGTTATATATATTATGGTAATTCGTGCTGATAGAATATATATATATATAGCTAGATAGATAGATAGATACATAGATATATATATAATGGTAATTCACACTCATACTATATATATATATGTATATATATATATATATATATAAGAATAAAATATAAAACTTGAAATCACAGTAGCAAGGGAAGAGGGGATTGCTTCACAGGGTGAGCAAACCGCAGCTGGCAGTCGGGTAGGAGGAGTGTCATTAACATAGGAAGTGAACCCAGCCGGCACAGGAGATTGTCGTTCTCACTGGTGTGAACAGGAGGAGGCCCAGCGATGATGGCCCATGGAGATGTTCCTCTTAGACAGAGGGGACCATCAAGGACATGCATCTGCATACGGGATTCCGGTAACCAAAGAGTGGATACACATCAGTTCCTGCACAAGGTTTTGTCCAGCACAGGACGGAGAATAGAGGCATCATGAATGTGAAGAACCCTGAGGAAAGACAAAGGGACTCTGCCATGGGCTAGAAAAAGAGTATAAGAAGGGATTCTGCCAAGCGGCATTGGTGAACAGGGGGGATTGGGTGCGATAGAAGGCGGATCTGTGTTCACCCAGCTTCCATCCCGGGGTCGGTGCTGTCCTTGATTGTTGGCTGTCGTGGCTGCATATCGGTTGTGAATAAATTTATATTTTATTTTTATTAAATTGGCTGGATCGATTTTTACCTATAATAGTACCAGGGTATAGGGGCCTGCAGAATCTAAGCAGCATCTTCCTTGGCCAACAACAGACTGGAAAGGGAAAACCAGCATCAGAAACCTGTGAGATGGAAAACTTTGGGCTGTTTGAGATCAAAAATGTCACCTAAAATTCTCAATGGCGAAGAACAACCTTTCTCACAAGGATTCCAGTAGAATAAATGACACAGGTGTTGGAATAACAGCCAGTGCCCACAGCAATGACAATTCCTTGGTGAGGAGGGTCCCACGGAGAGTCGGCTGAGTAATGACACTCACAGCCAATGTGGCTACACGTCGTTCTCCTTTATTAAGCAACTTTGACATAGTTATCCTCCTCTATACACTGTCTCCTGCCACTAATGCTTAATGCTCATTGGTTAAGTAGCTACATTCACACATACATCTTAATTACTGATTGGTTGTCACACTATAAGCATCTTTAGCTAAGGTGTGCCAAATTAGGAGCTCCCACAACGTGCTTGGCGCATTTGGTTTCATCCTGGCACAATGCTCATTCTTCCTTGTTGCATCTATTTGAGGACAGCACATGGTCTATCTTGTTCCTGTTTGAGGACGATACATGGTTTTCAGAGTAACTCTGTAATCTGCAGACCAGGGCTGTCCAATTCCCACAGGGGAATATCATGGCATTGTTCAGCCAAGAATCCTTCTACACCTTGGAATAAAAGGCAGTGCCCACTGCAAAGACATTTCCCTGTCCTGTGGGCTCCACAAACCACACATGAACATGGCACTTTTCCTGAGTGCTTCCCAAAGCTTCTCTGCAAGAAGCACTGGGGAAGTGCATGGGGCAAGAGTTCTGCAAGTGCCAGGCTCTTGTGCAGCAGAAAAGTCATAAAATATGAAAGATTCTAGCAACCCAAATAAATCCATCCTTTAAGGCTTGTAAATACTCTGATGAATCTCAGTTACTTCGGGACAAAAACAAACACAGTGAAAACTTTCCAAAAATATGGTTTGAAGACAACATTCCTGGTTGTCTGCTCCTGTTTGTGGAACAAGAGGTTACAAGCTGTCCAGCTGAAGAAGGAAAGGAGGATCTACACTTCCCTGTCATATTTTCCTACTGACTAAGGAATTAAGACCAAGAATTTGGGTAATGGAGGGATAAGACTGGAGTATGGATTAGGGTTTACATCCTAAGATACTTCATTTGCTGAAATAGAAGCACTTTTATTGTACATGGATCTCCTTGCTAAACCTCTTTGTCTACAAACTCCCTTCCTCCATGGCAGAACTGAACAAGCAACATAAGTCAGAGCCTCAAGTTAAAAGCTCTGTGATGAGTTAGTTTTAATGGATCCATTACCATTCTGTGGGGTTGCTGTCATGAGGAGCTCAGGTGGCTTTTTGTTGAGATCAAAATCAATGAGCCATTTGTCCCAGCTCCACCTGTCCTGAGGCAGCACTGGCTCCACTATGCCATTTCTAAATGAAAACAGAATCTCCTAAAGAAGCCAGGCCAAAATCACGAGGGAGTAGTCACGAAAAATAACTTAGGTAGTTTGCTGGGTATTCATCTAACAGCTACCACCTTCCCAAAGTCCAGGCTACACTAAACAAGGCTCTTTGCTCTGTAATCAACCTTTCAATTGGTAGTGTTTCATACCCATGCAGAAGAACAAAAAGCCACTTCCACTGTAGAAACATGAGCTGCAGCTATGCAGTAAGTTGTGCTCAGTAGCTGACCTGCTGCTTTAGCTGTGAGGCAGGAGATACTGCCATAAAATTTCACAAGGAAACTATCAAGTATCTAAAATATGCCGTGTTATGTTATTTTCTACCTCCAATATTGCCTGCACATAGCTTAAGGAAGAAAGGTATTTACCAGCCACCATAGATGAAAAAAATTAAAATGAAAAAAGGGCTTTTAAGGATATCAGAGTGATGGCCACCAGTCATTTTCCAGCTTTGTAGGATTTCAGCTGAAAGTCAATCTAAACAAGCCAGCATATGTCTAGCAAGAAGGAAATCACAGATCATCTCTGCTCCTACACCCAAGCTTTTCTATATCAAAGATGGATGGTATTCTTTTCCAGCTCTCAAGAGATGTGTCATAATTTACCAATAAACAAAATATCATGCATAGAAATATTTCATGGATTGTACCAGTTCCTTTGAGGGGAGCTCCCCAGGGAGTCCCCGGAGGGCCCCCTGGGCTGTGAGTTCGCTGGCAGCAGCAGGCACGCAAGGAGACTCCACACGGCTTCTGAAGGTGCTGATTAGATGAGGGTTTATTGGGGGTCCCAGCCCCGGGAGTAACATGGTTTCAGAGGGAGAAGGGGGAAAGGGAAAGAGAGGGGGAGAGAGGGCGAGCCTAGGGGAGAGATGGGCCATGAGAGAATCTGGTCTTCCTCGCACAGCTTAAGAGGGAAATTCAATGTAGGTGCGAAATAAGGTTTGGGCAAATGGGATTGTAGATTCATGGGACTTCAGGGGAGGAACACAGCTTGGAATAAACCATATATTTTCAAGAGCTACATTTTTGAGACAGAGCATACCATTTGAATAAAATGCAACACCACAATAGATTATTAAGATAGATAGTTGATAGATAGATAGATGATTGATAGATAGATAGATAGATAGATAGATAGATAGATAGATAGATAGATAGATAGACAAGGCAGATAGAGATAGATGAATGCACTTGCCTGTATCACTTTGTATAGAAAGGGATGGGGAAGTGACAGGTTATTCTTTTCCACACATGGGAAACTGTCTTTTTCCCAGAAAATTCAGCTTCCTTCTTCAGTGACCACCAGGGTATCTGAAGACCCCACCAAGAAGGCCCTGTGATGCCAATGGCCTGTGCATCCAGCAAGTCAAGAAAGTAAGGCCTGCCTCTTAATACTACAGTGGTGTTAAAGAGGTTTATTCTTGGTTTTTGGTACAAAGAGGAACAAACTGAAGCCACTTACTGTAAAATGCCTGCACAAGCACCAGTGCAAGTCACAGCCAAAGGAAGGATGAAGCCAAGGTGTCCCACAACCACTGCCCAATCTGCCAGAGATCCTCCTTCAACCGTGGTTGCATTGAAACCCCACTGACTGCCAAGAAGAAAAGCGCCCTACTGAGATCAGGCAAACTTAACCCTCTGCCAGGACACAAATTTAGAGGGAAAAAAATGTTAAAACCCCCACACCACCAGCCACACTTCCCAGTGAGAAGGGTTGGAACTCTCTGCCCCGCAGCACTTGCCCGGCAGGCAGGTTCCCAAAGGTGCTGGGAGCTAAGCTGTGCCCTCCGAGGGAACAGAGCCAGCCTCCCTTCAGTGGCAGAAGGCGCGGCCTCAGCTGTAGCCCCGGGTGCCTGCGGTGGCCCAGGGCACGGCCATGGCTGTCAATGTGTTGGGCTGCAGCACAGGGCAGGCCGGAGCTCAGCAGCCTCAGCAGAGCCCAGGGCCGCGGCCCTTCCCTGCCGGAGCCCGAGCCTGGCCCGGCCCGGCCCGGCCTGAGCAGCCCGGACTGGCCCAGGGGATGGGCTGCGCCCGCCCGCTGTGCCCACAGGCTGGGCCCAAGCCTTTGCAAGAGGCTTTCTCCCAGCTTGGCAAAACCTCGGCCAAGTGTCCCTGTGCTGTGCTGAGAAGAGTAAAAAACCCCCTCAAATTTAACCCTGCTGCCCAACGCATGAGGGATCCCTGCACCCCTTAGGAGAGGCCATCAATACTCCTTTGTGCCTCATGAGGGATCCCTGCACCCCTCAGCAGGGACCCCAAAATATCCCTGTGTGCCTCTTCAGGTCCAGGCCCAGATGATCCCACAGAAGGAAATGTGCCCTCAGCCCAGGGACGCTCAGCATGGGCTCCCCCATCCCCTCGGGGCCCCGCCGCTGGGCACAGCAGCCCCTGCCTGGCTCCTGCCTGCCCACACCGTGGCCATCCATGGCTGCTCCTGAGCATGGAGCTCAGCCAGTGCTGGTGCCGGGTGGGCTTTGCTGCTGTTACCACATGGACATAATTGTGAAAACTTTATTCTTTTATTTGAATATGAAATATGGGCCAAGCCCTGCCCTGGCAGACAGGGGATGCCCACCTTCATTCCTGGCCGGGGAACAGGACCAGGAGGCTCAGGGGCAGAGGGTCTAGTTGAGGAGGGTGGGTTTTGGGACGGCCTCCTGACGCTGCTGCAGCCACGGCAGGGCAGATAGGGGCAGAAGTGGAGAGCTGGGATAAACTGTCAAGCTCCCGCTGCCTGTGTTCTTAGGCTCATCTGCTGACGATGCACAGGAGCACCTGTGCAGAGAGGAGGTGGCTGAGGCCCCAGCTGCCAGTGGCGCACAGGGACCCTCGTGCACAGCAGGGCCCAGAGCTGGCAAGGCTCCCCAGCACGGCTGGAGCTGCTGGCACAGCTGGGCCCAGCTGGACACCTGCCCCTCAAGGCCCCGGCCAGCAGGGCACGGCTCTGGGCAGGGTCTCTGGCCAGGAGCGGGCCCCAGAGCACCTCTGCCTTTCAAGGGCAACCTCGGCCCTGCTCTTTCTCCTCCCCACCTCCCTCTGCCTCTGCCCCGAGCCCCTGGGGCTGCTCTTGGCCAGGCAGCCTCAGTGGGAGCCAGCACTGGCTGCAGCCCCAGCGGGGCCCCCAGGACAAGGCCCAGCAATTGAGAGGCCAATGGAAGCACTGCGCAGCAGCAGAACCCTCAGCAGAGTTATTTGGACAATCATGGACTGGCCACAACTCCATTGCAGCCTCCCTGAGAATGTTTCCTGTCTGTATTAGATTTTCATAAGAAGCTGTTTCACAGAAAGATGAAGAAAACACTCACCATTTTCTCTTCCAATAATAATTAATGTAGACACAGCATAAGATGAAGGTGAATTCCAAAAAAAGCACGCCTGCCATTAACCTGGCCCAGCAGGCTGCTCCCTTACAGAAGCCCCTTCCGAGGCCCTTCTGGGCATCGGGCAGTTGTGTTGTGGTGCCGGCTGCATCTGTGGGAGCAATGGGGAGCGTGAGCCCCTGCTGTGCTGCACTGCTGAACTGGCAGCACGCTGGATACGGGCAGGACGTTCTCTGTTTCCCCCAGCGCTGGGGCCTGCAGGCACCTTGCCGGCCCTTGGCACAGGCTGTGCCAGCCAACAAAGCCCAGCAGGCCGGGAGGAGAGCCCGGGGGCAGCGCAGCTGCATGGGCAGTGGCTGCTGCCAGGGACAGGGGCCAAAGCCATCCCTGAGCAGCCACTGCCAGCCCTGGCCCTCCCTGCCCCGTGACAGCTCCCCAAGCCCCAGGGGACAGGCTCAGGCCCTGTCAGGACCCAGTGCAGCCCCTGCCCAGTCGGGAGCCAGGGCTGGCTCTGGCCCTGGGCTGGCGGCAGGGCTCCCGCTCGGGGCTGCTCCTGTGCCTTGGGCCTCTGGGCACTCAGGGCCAGCTCTGCAGCAGCTGCAGCGCCAGGGACCTTGCTGCAGCAGTCCCGTTTCCCCGGGGCTCTGAACCAGCTCCAGAGGCCTGGAAGCCGAGGCGCCTCCAGCTTTGGCTGCTGCCGGGCTGGGCAAGGGCAGGCCCTGGGGGAAGAGCTGCTGCCACACAGCCTCGGCCAGGGCTGAGCCCGGCACAGCAATTACCTGCTGTGCCCGTGCCCGTGTCTGGCATCGCCTTCCTTCCTGCAGCAGGGGCTGTCCATGGGGAAATGCTTCCTCCAGGATGTGCCTCCTTCTGCACAGATGTTTGGTCCACCACTTCAGACAGGAAAAAGGACAGTTGGATTAGATGGAAGAGTTCCTGATTTGGGTGCCGGCATCTTCAGGATGTCATGTGCGTTAAACACGGGGATACGTTTCAGAAAACGTCTTGGCTTTCATGGCAGGGACAGGGCTCTCCTGTTTCCAAAGAGCTGCCATGCCTGAGCCACAGGAGCAGGGAGGGGATGGCGCAGGGCGAGGGCACACACGTGCATGGTTCTGTGCTGGCACCTGCAGCGATGCCT
This sequence comes from Passer domesticus, assembly GCF_036417665.1. Taxonomy (NCBI): domain Eukaryota; kingdom Metazoa; phylum Chordata; class Aves; order Passeriformes; family Passeridae; genus Passer; species Passer domesticus. The sequence goes on along the minus strand of NC_087482.1, from coordinate 10,234,718 downwards.
CCCTGGCCCAGCTTTGGGCACTGAGCTGGCAGCTCTCCCAGGGGAAAGGCCTTGACCTACCCTCAGCATCTCCCAGAGCCTCAGTCCTGGATGTGGCTTGGGAAGCTGCACCACCTTCACCAGCAGGTTCAGCTGCAAAGAAAGGCAGGACAGAAGAGCTCCTGTGGCACTGCAGGAGATCCTCAGGCTGCCCACAAGGCTCAGCCCCGGGGCACAGCCCTGGGCCCGGCCCCTTCCTTCTCTGCTCTTCTCTGTGGCTGCACAGAGCACACGGAAGGACACACTGGCATTGCACACGGGAGGAAGATGGACAGCTAAATGCTTCTTCCTCCCACTAACAGTGATCCTGTGGGATCCTTCAGGTCTCCAGAAGGGAGCAGAGCAAATTTTCCATATTCCATCAACGTTTAGAGGAACTTAAGTGAAAGGGCAAATGTATGAGCTCTTGCCACCTGGTCACTGTGTATTCTCTCAGGAAAGGTACATTGAGCACTTGCCTCCAGGATTTCCCATGAGTCTCAAGCCATAATCCAGCAGTTTTCCCAGATAATCCATGTCTTGATCCCAACCTAGAAGTTTGCAAAGATCAGAACCATTTCCATGATGTGCTGGGATCCCCTTCTGCCTCAGGGAACTGGGCACTGCATGTAGGTCGGGTAAGGCCATGGGAGCCAGATGTGAATGGACAAGGCCAAAGCTGCTCAGGGGCCTGGGGAGCTCTGGGCAGGCTCATGGTCAATCCCTATCCTCTTTGCAGACCCTGTGCAACATCCCTGGAGAGGTGCCTGGAGCAGCCCAAGGCCCGTGGGGGTTCCCTTAGTCGCACAAGGAAAATCCTCCTTGAATCCCTGGGGAGAACTGCAGCAGGCAGTGCTGCAAGTATCCCTCGCAAACTCCCTCCTGCCTGTCCTCCCAGCCACCCTTCCTCGATCTGCTGGGACAGCTCCCACAGCCCAAGGGGACCCAGCCAGGCCCACTAAGGACACACTGGAGCCTTGCTCTGCCCCTCTGTCCTTTCCCCACCATGGGCACCCCGTGCAGTCACTCCCAGGTTTCGGGACATGTCTCCCACACAGGGACCCCAGCAGGACTGCTCAGTACCCGAGTGCCCTGAGCCTGCTCGGGATAATTCCCCTGGGTTGTGCCCTCACTTCCAGGCAGCAGAGACAGCAGCTCAAGCCTCAGCAGGGCTCAGGCCCAGAGGCACAGCAATTACCTCCTGTGACTGTGCCTGGCATCGCCTCCAGTCCTACAGCAGAGGCTGTCATGGAGCCACTGCTTCCTTCGGGAAACGCCGCCTTCTGCCCAGCCTCTCCATCCACTTCTGCAGAAAGGAAGAGGGACGGCTGGATCAGGTGGGGCTGTTCCCCATTGGGGAGGTGGCATCTTCAGCAGCCAGTACTTGTGGAAGTCATGGTTAAGGATCAGGAATCCACACAATTTTCTGGGTAGGCCAGGGTCCACTTTCATGATAACACCCGCCCTTAGTGATCATCCTGGAGACTATGAAATTTCAGGGGATCTCAGGCCCGTGGTGCAGTTTGGGGTGCCTGTCAGCTGACGCCAAATGCCTTCTTGCAGAGACTGGGCACAAGCTGCAGCCAGGCCAAGCTGGGAAGCAGCCCTGCAGGGCATGAAAGCAGCAGCAGGGCAGAGAGGCTGCCATGGATCCCTTCCCGCTGTGCCGGGCACGGTGTGTCCAGATGTGCAGTCAAAGGCCCTGGCTGCTGAGTCCCAGGGGAAGCATGAGGGAAATGCACCCACCTTGTTCGGTTTGCAGTATTTCTTTCACCATTTGTCCCGTGATTTTGAGTGGCTCATGGGGTTTCTTGTGACCTGTAGCTTTGTTCTTTCGCCTCGGAGGACCTTAGAGCAACAGAGTTCCATTTCCCAGGAACAGATCCCACAAAAGCAGGGATCAGCCTGTGGGGTCAGCAGGGACACACTACTCACCCCTGCCATGGGAGCTGGGCTTGCGTGCAACATCCACCAAAGGACCTGGGAAAGTCCTCCCTGCAGGCACACCTGTAACACAACAGCCACAGAAGCTTCTGCCATCTCTGCTGATCTGCACGGGCACCACTGAGCCACAGGAGCGGTGAGGGGATGGCGCAGGGTGAGGGCACACACGTGCATGGATCTGTGCTGGCACCTGCAGCACTGTCAGGATATTGTTAAGAAAGGCACAGGGACAACTTGCCTCCAGCATTCTTCAAGAGCCTTAAGCCATCATCCAGCAGGGCATCCAAATAATGCAATTTGCCATCCCGATCTAGAAGGGAGCACAGATCAGAACCATTTCCCTGGTGTGTTGTGGCCCCCTCTGCCTCAGATAACAGGGCACTGCAAGTGGGTTGGGTAAGGTTGTGGGAGCCAGATGTGAATGGATGTGGCCAAAGCTGCACAGGGGCCTCGGGAGCTCTGGGCAGGCTCCTGGCCAATCCCCATCCTCTTTGCAGGCCCTGTGTAACATCCCTGGCGAGGTGGCTGGAGCAGCCCGGGGTGCATTTGGGCTCTCCCACTCCCAGAGCTAAAACTCTTCCTAAAGCACTAGTGAAAAAATGCAGCAGGCACTGCCACAATCATCCCTCCCTCCCTCTGCCCTCTCTCCCTCCCTTCCTAATTTCTTCTCTCCCTCTATTCCTCTTCCCCCTGAAATTCCTCCCTGAATGGAAAGGACATAACCAGGCCCCTCAGGACACACTGGAGCTTTCCTGTCCTGCTCTGTCAATTCCCCACCATGGGAATGCAGTCGCTCCCAGGTTTCAGGATCTGCCTCCCACGCAGGGACCCCAGCAGGACTGCTCAGTACCCGAGTGCCCTGAGCCTTCTCGGGATAATTCCCCTGGGCTGTGCCAGTCTTCTCTGGGCTGTGCCTGCACTGCCAGGCAGCAGAGAGGGCAGCTCAAGCCTCAGCAGGTCTCAAGTCCAGAGGCACAGCAATTACCTCCCATGCCTGTGCCTGGCATCGCCTCTCTTCCTGCAGCCGAGGCTGGCATGGAGCCAGTGCTTCCTTTGGGAAACGCCGCCTTCTGTACAGCCTCACCATCCACTTGTGGAGAAAGGAAAAGCAACAGCTCATCAGGTAAGACTGATCCCCACTGGAGAGGCGGCATCTTCAAGAGGCAATTCTTGTCAAAGGCATAAACATCCTAGGTAGGACAGGGCCCACTTTCATCTAAACACCCGCCATTAGTGATCAGCCTGGAGACTGCAAAATCGCAGGGGATCTCAGGGTGGGCATGGCCTGTGGTGCAGTTTGGGCTGCCTGTCAGCTGATGCCAAATGCCTTCCTGCAGAGGCTGGGCAGAAGCTGCAGCCAGGCCAGGCTGGGAAGCAGCCCTGCAGGGCGTGAAAGCAGCAGCAGGGCAGAGAGGCTGCCATGGATCCCTTCCTGCTGTGCCAGGCACGGCGTGTCCAGATGTGCAGCCAAAACCCCGGCTGCTGAGTCCCAGGGGAAGCATGAGGGAAATGTATCCACCATGGCATCATTCCACATCACTCGGCATCTTCTCCATGTGTTTGGATGCCTCCAGGGACTTACTGTACCTTCTGGGTTTGTTCTCCATTCTCAGGGGACCTTAAGAGGAATATTTCTATTTCCTCGGAACAGATCCCACAAAAGCAGGGATCAGCCTGTGGGGTCAGCAGGGACACACTACTCACCCCTGCGATGGGAGGCAGGCTTCTCTGTAGGAATCAGCAAAGGAGCTGGAGAAGTCCTCCCTGCAGACACACCTGTAACACAACAGCCACAGAAGCTTCTGCCATCTCTGCTGATCTGCACGGGCACTACTGAGCCGCAGCAGCGGTGAGGGGATGGCGCAGGGCGAGGGCACACACGTGCATGGTTCTGTGCTGGCACATGCAGCGCTGCCTCCCTGGCCCAGCTTTGGGCTCTGAGCTGGCAGCTCTCCCAGGGGGAAAGGCCTTGACCTACCCTCAGCATCTCCCAGAGCCTCAGTCCTGGATGTGGCTTGGGAAGCTGCACCACTTTCACCAGCAGGTTCAGCTGCAAAGAAAGACAGGACAGAAGAGCTCCTGTGGCACTGCAGGAGATCCTCAGGCTGCCCACAAGGCCCAGCCCCAGGGCACCGCCCTGGGCCCGGCCCCTTCCCTCTCTGCTCTTCTCTGTGGCTGCACAGAGCACACGGAAGGACACACTGGCATTGCACACGGGAGGAAGACTGACAACTAAATGCTCCTTCCTCCCACTGACAGCGATCCTGTGGGATCCCTCAGGGCTCCAGAAGGGAGCAGAGCAAATTTTTCAGCCTGTCAACCCTGACAGAACCTTGAGGAAAGTGGCATGAATGAGCTCCTGCCACATTGACACTGATTATTCTATCAGATAAAACAGATATTCAGAACTTGCCTCCAGCATTCTCCAAGATCTTTAAAGTGTCATTCACCAGTACTTGCAAATAATTTATGTTGCCATCCAAATCTAGAGGGAGCAGAGATCATAACTATTTCCATGCTGAGTTTTATCCCCTTCTCCCTCAGGGAGCTGGGTACAGGAAATGGGAAAGGAAAGGCCATGGGAGCCAGTTGTGAATGGACATGGCCAATGCTGCACAGGGGCCTGGGGAGCTCTGGGCAGGCTCCTGGCCACTCTCCACCCTCTTTCCCTGCCCTGTGTAACATTCTGGGAGAGGAAAGGGAAACGGGGCTGCCCAGGGCCCCTTGGGACACTCTCCCTCCCACGGAGGAAACCCTCCCTAAAGCCCTGGGCAAAACCATCCCCAGCGCTTCCCAGGGAGCAGGGAGCGCTGTGCCGGGAAAGGGCAGCCAGGCTGCCGGCTCACCTGCTCGCCGCGCTTGCAGCGGAGCAGCCTGGGCAGCCCTGGCAGGCAGGGCCACGGCCAGGAGCAGCAGGAGGAAGAGGCGCAGAGCAAAGACCATGGTGCCTTGTCCTGCGCCAGTCCCGCAGCTCTTGCTGCCACCGCTGTCCCGACACCGCTGTCCCAACGTCAGCACCGCTGCTGCCACCGCCGCTGCTGCCACAACAGTTGTGCTCAGGGACTGACTGCTGGCTCCCTGTGCTGCTGTGCATCCACGGGGCTCTGGCACCTCTGGCACCTCTGTGACCTCAGGGCCTGCTGAGAGCTCAGCCTGCTGTAACCCCTGAGCCCTTCTGTGACCTCATGGCCTTAGCTGTACCCCCAGAGTGTGCGCCCATCTCTATGAATGCACTGCCCTGATTGTAAATGTTTTGCTTCATCAAAGGGCCATTCACAAAACTTTTTTTTCGCCTACTGACGTTGCAGGTCAGGCTGTGTCCCTGGAGATGCTCAGTATTCATACAGAATTCACAGAATGACCAGGTTGGAAGAGACCTTCAAGATCATCCAGTCCAACACATGTCCCAACACCACAACTAAACCATGGCACCAAGTGCCACATTCAGTCTTTTTTAAACCCATCCAGGGATGGTGTCTCCACCACCTCCCCTGGCAGGCCATTCCAGAATTTTATCACTCTTTCTGTGGAAAATATTTTCATGATATCCAACCTACATTTCCCTTGATGCAGCTTGAGACTGTGTCCTCTGGTTCTGTCAGTGCTGCCTGGAGAAAGAAACCAACCCCACCTGACTACAACTACCCTTCAGGGAGCTGTGGAGTGATAAGGTCACTTCGGAGTCTCCTTTTCTCCAGGGTAAACACCCCCAGCTCCCTTAGTCATTCCTCACCAGGGCTTGTGCTCCCAGCCCCTCACCATCCTCCTTGCCCCCTCTGGATGTGCTCGAGCGACTCAATGTCCTTCCCAAACTGATGGCCCAGAACTGGACACAGCACTTGAGGTGCGGCCTCACCAGTGCCAAGAACAGGGACAGAATGACCTCTCTGCTCCTGCTGGCCACACTGTTCCTGACACAGGCCAGGAGCCATTGGCCTCCTTGGCCACCAGGCCACACTGCTGGCTCATGTTCAGCTGGCTGTGACCAGTGCCCCCAGGTCCCTTTCTGCCTGGCCACTGTCCAGCCACACTATCCCCAGACTAGAACACTGCAGGTGCTTCTTGTGGCCAAAGTGCAGCACTGGGCACTTGCACCTACTGAGCTTCATCCCACTGGACTCTGCCCATCCCTCCAACCATTCCAGGTCTGCCTGCAGAGCCCTCCTACCTTCCAACAGATCAACACACTCTCCCAGCTTAGTGTTGTCTGCAGATTTGCTAATGAAAGACTCAATCCCCTCATCCATGTTGTCAATAAAACCATTGACCAGAGCTGGCCCCAGCACAGAGCCCGCAGGGACACCACTGGTGACTGGCTGCCAGCTGGGTGCAGCACCGTTCACCAGCCCTCTCTGGGCCAGCCATCCAGCCAGTTCTGAGCCCAGCAAAGAGTGTTCCTCTCCAAGCCCTGGGCTGCAGCTTTTCCAGGAGCGTGCTGTGGAAGACAGTGTAAAGGCCTTTCTGCAGTCCAAATAGACACATCCACAGCCTTTCCTGCATCCATCAGGCAGGTCACTTGCTCATAAAAGGAGATCAGTTTGGTCGGACACGACCTACCACTCCTAAACCCCTGCTGGCTGGGTCTGATACCCTGGCCATCCTGTAAGTGCTGTGCGATGACACTCAGTATAAACTGTTCCATCACCTTACTGGGTCCTGAGGTCAGACTGACTGGCCTATGATTACCAGGATCCTCCTTCCCATCCTTGTTGTACATGGGCGTCACATTGGGCAGCTTCCAGTCATCTGGAACCTCACCAGTGAGCCAGGATTGCTGATAAATGATGGAGAGCGGCTTCAGCAGCTCATCTGCCAGCTCCCTCATCACCCTGGGGTGGATCCCATCTGGCCCCATAGATTTAGGAACATCCAAGCAGCTCAGCAGTTCTCTGGCTGCCTCCTCTTGGCTAACAGGGCCCATTCTGCTCCCTGACACCATCTACCAGCCCAGCAGGACACTTGTCCTGAGGACAAGTCGTCTTCCTACTAAAGACTGAGGCAAAGAAGGTGTTCAACGCCTCTGCCTTGTCCTCATCTGCAGTTCCTAAGTTCCCTCCCACATCTAATAAAGAACAAAGGTTGGTCTTACCCTTCCTTTTCCCGTTGATATATTTGTAAATACATTTTTTTATTATCCCTTTACAGAAGTCACCATTTTAAGTTCAAACTAAGCTTTGGCCTCCCTAATTTATTTTTCCTACGTGCTCTAGCAGCTCCTCTAAATAATTCCTGAGAGACTTGACCATTTTGCCAAAGATGATATGTCCTCTTTTTATTCCTAAATTCCTCCAAAGCCTCCTTGCCCATCCAGGCTGCACGTTTGCCTCATAGACTCATCCTTTGGCACCCAGGGACAGACTGTTCCTGTGCCCTCAAGATCTCTGTTTTGAAGCATGCCCACCTTTCCTGGACTCCTTGGTTTTTAAGGGCTGCTTGCCAAGGAACTCTCTGAAGAAGTCTCCTAAACAGGCCAAAGTCTGCCCTCTGAAAGTCATGTGTAAAAGTCTTATTGATCTTCCTCCTGTTTTCACAAAATACCAAGAATTCTTGATACATTGGTGTTCCCCTGTCTGAGACATAACATACGACAGACCACTCGTGTTTCCTCAGAAAAACAGCCTTGTTTATTGTCCGGAGTGTTCTTTTATAGCCCACTCAAATCTCCTGGGCCGAGACAGCTCATTGGTCTATCTGTGTGGCCCCAGACTCTGAACCAAGGCAATGTCTGCATCCTAGGAGAGTTCCCTTTGGATGTGAGCTTCTGTCAGTCAAACACAGAGGCTAGTTCATGGAGCTGAGCTGGACTGCTTCTTAGAACTTGATTAATGCTGACTACAGATCAGCTTGCAATGCAACAAATTCTATCATTTCATGATCACTGTGCCCCAAGCGGCCTCCAGCCACCACATGTCCCCCCAGCCCACCTCTATCTGCAAACAGCAGATCTAACATAGTCCCTCCCCTGCTGGGCTCACCCACCTGCTGCAACCAACAGTTGTCCTCCACACACTCTACAAATTTCCTGGGCTGTTTTTTTTCTGTTGTATTAAGTTCCCAGCAGATGTCTGGCAAGTTGAAGTCGCCTACAAGAACAAGGGCTGATGATCCTGAAACATCCTCTAGCTGTTCATAGAATGAGTTGTCCACCACTTCTTCCTGGTTGGGTGGATGATAGCAGACTCCCAGTAGGATGTCAGCCTTGTTGGCCTTCCCCCTAATTCTCACCCATAGGCATTCCACCTCATCATCATTAGTTTCAATATCCATGGTGTCCAAATCCTCCCAAATATAAAGAGCCACACCTTCACCTCTTCTCCCTTTCCTGTCTCTCCTGAAGAGCTTGTAGCCATCCAGTGTAGTGCTCCAGCCATGTGAGGCATCCCACCACGTTTCTGTGATGGCAATGACATCACAGCTCTGCTGCTGGACCATGGCCTCCAGCTCTTGCTGTTTGTTACCCATGCTGTGTGCACTGCTATCCATGCACCTCAGCTGGGCTGCTGATTTCATCCCTAACTCAGGCTTACCACCCTTGGGCCTGCTTCCAGACAGCCCAGCTGCATCCCGTTCCCTCTTCAAACCTACTTTAAAGCCCTCTCAACAAGTTCTGCAAGCTCATCAGCTAAAAACCTTCTGCCCTTAACAGAGAGATGGAGCCCATCTGGTTCCAGCAGGCCAGGTGCCATCAAAGCTGCACCATGATCAAAGAATCCAAAATTCTGCCAATGACACCAGCCCTTGAGCCACTTGTTGATGATATGAGCTCTCCTATTGCTTTCACCATTTTTCTCAGCCACCAAAGGGACTGAGGAAAAGACTACCTGTGTCCCTGTCCTATCAACCACTTGTCCCTGGGCCCTAAAGTGACTTTCAATGGTCCTGACACTCCTCTTCTCAATCTCATCATTTCCAGCCTGGAGTTTCAACAGTGGATAATAATCAGAGGACTGAATCAGCCCAGGAAGTCCCTGAGGAATATCCTGCACCTGGGCCCCAGGGAGGCAGCAGAGCTCTCTGCGGGGTGGGTCCCCTTGACATGGGGCCCTCTGTTCCCCTCAGAAGGGAGTCACCCACCACGATTACCCTTCTCTCCTTTTTGATGTTAGAGCTGGCAATCCATGTTACAGATTAATTATAATTGGGAGGCTCTCCGGACAGATAATTTTCTTCTTAATCATTTGGCTGACTCTTTAGATCCAGGGGCTCATACCTATTCTGAAGTGGCCCCTGGCTAGGGGACGGGGGTTGGGAGGAATTTTTATCATAACCTCCCCGTGCAGGGACCATTTCCACTCCCCTTCATCTACCAGGTGTCCTTCTCTTGCCTGACAGTGTGCGGCATAGGAGTCCTGTGACTCTTGCTGGGCCTTCCGTAAGGATGGAAGGGCTGAACTCCACCAATCTATTTCCCTTTCACTTTCCCTGATACTCCTTAGTCTTTAAACTTCCTCCCTAAGCTCGGCCACCAGTGAAAGGAGATCATTCACCTGTTCACACCGCAGGCAGCTTTTCTCCTCACTGCCCCCTGAAACCACTGCTAAGCTCAAACACTCTGCACAGGAATGGGTCAGGACAGACACATCCTTTTTGGAGGGTTCCACTTAGTTACATGCACTTGTACTAACTACAGTTTTCGATTGCGTAAAAACCATTACTACCAGAAAGTCCAAAGCCAAGCAACCAACAGAAACACTGCAAACAACACACAGTAAAACTTCCTAACAAGAAAACCTGCAACCCTGCCTGCTTGCCCTGCCTGTGCACACTGCCTCGTGAATTGTCCCTCAGAGACATGCCACGGCCCTGTTTGCCCACTCCTGTTTGCCGTAAACCCTAGAGGCCTCTTTTAATCCGCTGGCTAACCAAGGAGGGAGGAAGCTGCAGCCCATCCCTGCGTAACTCACAGGCTCTTGATGGCTTCCCTCTTTTCCTGGGCGTGCCACTGGAGGAGGTCCAGGCCCAGATGGTCCCAGGCAAGGAAATATCCCTCAGCCCAGGGACGCTCAGCATGGGCTGCCCCATCCTCCCCGGGGACCTGCCACTGGACACAGCAGCCCCTGCCTGGCTCCTGCCTGCCCACACCGTGGCCATCCCCAGCTGCCCCTGGGCACGCAGCTCAGCCAGTGCTGATCCTGGCTGGGCTTTGCTGCTGCTACCACCCGGACACTGGGGTGACAGCTCCATCTCTTTAGTGCAAGAGAAGAGCTGGGCCAAGCCCTGCCCACCTTCAGTAGGGGCCAGAGAGCAGGGCCAGTGCTTTCAAGGGGAGAGTACCTTGTGTGGCTGGAGGCAGCATCTGCATGGCAACAAGCTGTTAAAGCAGCTGGCACAGGGACATCGGGCATGGGCATGGAGATGTGCCATGCGATTAGAGGTCCAGTTCTCCCTTAGGTGTTTGTCAGGACATATGAAGGGAGAAAGATACAACTGTGAAAGAGGCCATGGCAAGTGACACAGTGAACAGAGGCTCTGCTATACCTATCATGCACTGCTTGTGCCCATCCTGCAAGCAGAATATCATTGGGATTCATCAAAGTGTAATCAGGGCACGTGTTCCTGTCTTGCTTTGAACCTCTACAAGATCCATGGGGAGAGTGAGCCCGTGCTGTGCTGCACTGCTGAGCTGGCAGCACGGTGGATACGGGCAGGACGTTCTCTGTTTCCCCCAGAGCTGGGGCCTGCAGGCACCTTGCCGGCCCTTGGCACAGGCTGTGCCAGCCAACAAAGCCCAGCAGGCCGGGAGGAGAGCCCGGGGCCAGCAGGAAGCTGAGAGAAGCCCCTGCTCTGGAACTGAGGCAGTTCTTGCACAAGCAAACAAAGATGGTGACTTGAAAAGATTCCCACTGTGCTCAAAGTTTGCCTCTGAAGACTAAGAGTTGAGCTGGTCAAGAATCCCTGGAAATATCTGGGAAATGGTTTTACGTCACTTGGTTGTGACTAGGTACAAAGTTCCCGTGGGAAAAGATCTTTGCTTCTGCAGCTGGCTGGGTGTCTTAGGGTGTCTTAGTTCTTCACAGAGTAAAGATTACCACAGAAATGCCATTTTATTTTTTATTGTATAAGTGTAAAAACCTTTCCAGAACTGTAAAACTGCTTTAAAAATACAAATGTATTCTGGAAAAAGGGATGAATATTTTGGAGATATGTCTCTACAAAAAATATTTCTAAATATTTCTAAAAATTAAAAGTGAATTAAAAATAGGTTTGCCTTTTCAGGATTCTAATACTATTTTGTAAAGTCCTTAACTACTACACTACTCGGGAATAAATATTTAGGGGTATCTCTCTACAGTAAATAAATTTTAAAATATTTTTTAAAAAGTCAAATTTCTAAAAACGAAAAACAAATACAAAATAGTGTCACTTGTTCTCAGGAGCCCCACGCTGCTCCCTGCCCCCTGGGCTCCCCCAGCCCATCGAGACACTGCCGCTGGTCACAGCAGCCCCTGCCTGGCTCCTGCCTGTCCACACCATGGCCATCCCCAGCTGCCTCTGGGCACGGAGCTCAGCCCGTGCTGGTGCCGGGTGGGCTTTGCTGCTGCTACCTCCCAGACACTGGGGTGACAGCTCCATCTCTGTAGTGCAAGAGAAGAGCTGGGCCATCGCCTACCCTGGCAGGGCAGCAGGGCTTAACTCCAGTGTTGTTTAGAGGGCAAGGCCAGGGACAGAGGGGCAGAGGAAGGGATGTGTTGGTCTCAGGAGGGGCTGGAGGGTGCTCAGCTGGGCCTGGGGTCTCCAGAAGAACTTGAGAATTGGCGGGGATGGGATGCAGGGAGATCAAAAAAGGGATGAAGTCATGTTGGGGAGACCTATGGGGAGAGCAGGTGGCAGTGGGATCTACAGGGTAGTAGGAGGTTTCCTTGTAGATGGCTGATCTTCGGTTCCCTACACAGAACAGGTGAAAGGGCTGTCCAGGCCCTTATGACGGCCAGAGGAGCAGCTCAAACTGTCTGGGAGTAAGGTGCAGCCACCGTCTTTAAACTCCTGTCCAGAGGTGCTCCTGTGGAGAGAGGAGGTGGCTGAGGCCCCAGCTGCCAGTGGCACACATGGACCCTCATGCACAGCAGGGCCCAGAGCTGGCAAGGCTCCCCAGCACGGCTGGAGCTGCTGGCACAGCTGGGCCCAGCTGGACAGCTGCCCCTCAAGGCCCCGGCCAGCAGGGCACGGCTCTGGGCAGGGTCCCTGGCCAGGAGCGGGCCCCAGAGCGCCTCTGCCTTTCAAGGGCAACCTCGGCCCTGCTCTTTCTCCTCCCCACCTTGCTCTGCCTCTGCCCCGAGCCCCTGGGACTGCTCTTGGCCAGGCAGCCTCAGTGGGAGCCAGCACTGGCTGCTGCCCCAGGGGGGCCCCCAGGACAAGGCCCAGCAATTGAGAGGCCAATGGAAGCACTGGGCAGCAGCAGAACCCTCAGCAGAGTTATTTGGACAATCATGGACTGGCCACAACTCCACCGCAGCCTCTCTGGGAATGTTCCCTGACTATGAGCAGCCTTTAAAGGAAGCTGTTTGAGCTAGAGATCAGCACAACACTCACCAGTTTCTCTTCCAGCAATACCAGATTGCGGCATAGCACATCATCAGGCAAAGTGCTGCACCAGCCACAATGGCCATCAACTTCTTCAAACATGGTGTTACCCAGCAGAAAACTCTTGTGCTCTTCCCGATGTTGTCAGCATGTTTTGTGGTGCTGGCTGCATCTGTGGGAGCAATGGGGAGCGTGAGCCTGTGCTGAGCTGCACTGCTGAGCTGGCAGCATGGTGGATACGGGCAGGACATTCTCTGTTTCCCCCAGAGCTGGGGCCTGCAAGCACCTTGCCGGCCCTCGGCACAGGACTGCTCATTGCCCGAGCCCCTGAGCCTGCACACTGTAATTCTTCTGTGCTGTGCCCTTCTCCTGCAGGCAATACTAGTCAAAGACATGGATAAGGACAAGGAAAATGGCCAGCGTTTTGGAGCTGCTCCAGGGCCCTCCCTCCTGCACAGAGCTGCTTCTCTGCATCTACCCACAGAGTGGGAAATCCCAGGGGATCTCAGGCCCATGGTGCAGTTTGGGCTGCCTGTCAGCTGATGCCAAATGCCTTCCTGCAGAGGCTGGGCAGAAGCTGCAACCAGGCCAGGCTGGGAAACAGTCCTGCAGGGCGTGAAAGCAGCAGCTGTGGGGCAGTGAGGCTGCCATGGATCCCTTCCCACTGTGCCGTGTCCAGATGTGCAGCCAAAGGCCCTGACTGCTGAGTCGCAGGGGAAGCATGAGGGAAATGCACCCACCATGGCGTCTCTCCAGATCACTCGGCATCTTCTCCATGTGTTTGGATGCCTCCAGGGACTTAGTGTCTCCTCTAGGTTTGTTCTCCATTCTCAGGGGACCTTACGAGAAATATTTCCATTTCCCAGGAATGGGTCCCACAAAACCAGGGCTCAGGCTGTGGGGTCATCAGGCAGACACTACTCACCCCTGCGAAGGGAGCTGGTCCTGCATGCAACATCCACCAATGGACCGGGGAAAGTCCTCCCTGCAGACACACCTGAAACTCAACAGCCACAGAAGCTTCTGCCATCTCTGCTGATCTGCACGGGCACCACTGAGCCGCAGGAGCTGTGAGGGGATGGCGCAGGGCGAGGGCACACACGTGCATGGTTCTGTGCTGGCACCTGCAGCGCTGCCTCCCTGGCCAAGCTTTGGGCTCTGAGCTGGCAGCTCTCCCAGGGAGGAAAGTCTTGACCTACCCTCAGCATCTCCCAGAGGCTCAATCCTGAATGTGGGTTGGGAAGCCAGATCACTTTCACCAACCGGGTTAGCTGCAAAGAAAGGCAGGACAGAACAGCTCCTGTGACACTGTTGAAGATTCTCCTTCAAGCCCAAGTGGCAGTGAGGGCAAATGGGTGATTGGTGCCCTCCAAGGCACTTCCTCAGCCCTGCCTCCCACTCAGGAGCAGGGGCAGGGGGACCTCATGCCTGCAGTGGCCCCACACTGGCATGGAAGGAGCCCCTTGCAGGGCAATCGGGGCAGAAAGGACTCCCTGGAGCTGCCAGCAGCTCTAAAGCCAGCCCTGGGCAGGGCCAGGTCTTGGCAGTGGCAGCAGGAGCAGCTCAGGCTCCCTGGGGCCAGCAAAGGAGCTGCCAAAGGCTCAGCCCCGGGGCACAGCCCTGGGCCCAGCCCCTTCCCTCTCTGCCCTTCTCCCTGGCTGCACAGAGCACATGGAAGGACACACTGGCATTGCACACGGGAGGAAGATGGACAGCTAAATGCTCCTTCCTCCCACTGACAGCAGTCCTCCACAGGTGGGATCCTTCAGGGCTCCAGATGGGAGCAGGGCAACGCTTCCAGAATTCAACAACCTTCCAACTCTTAAGGAAAGTGGGACATGCGTGACCTTTTGCCACACTGACACTGATTATTCTCTAAGTAAAAAGGGACTTTGCGAACTTGCCTCCACCATCTGCCGAGGTCTTCACACTCTCATCCAGAAAGACAAGCATGGAATCCATGTCACGATCCCAATCTAGAAGGGAGCATAAAACGGAACTGCTTCCATGCTCTGCTGGGTTCCCCTTCGGCCTTTGGGAACTGGGCACTGCAATGGGCTCAGGTAAGGTCGTGGGAGTCAGATGTGAGTGGCCATGGCCAAAGCTGCACAGGGACCTGGGGAGCTCTGGGCTGGCTCCTGGTTAATCTCCACACCCTTTACAATCTTTGCCCCCTCTAGGCCTTGTGCAACATCCCTAGAGGGCCAGCTGGAGCAGCCCAGGGCCCTGGGGCTCTCTCCCTCCCCACTGAGGGAGACTTCCCTAAATCCCTGGGGATAACTGCAGTATGTATTGCCAGAACCACCCCCACCTCCTTCCCTACTGCAGTCCCTCTCTCCCTCCCTCTCTTGGCACAGCGCCCCCAGCCCCAGGGGACATAGCCAGGCCCTTACAGGACACACTGGAGCCATGCTCTACTCCTCTGTCCTTTCCCCACCATGGGCACTCCATGCAGTCACTCCCAGGTTTCGGTGTGTGTCCCCCACAGAGGGACCCCAGCAGGACTGCTCAGTACCCGAGTGCCCTGAGCCTGCTTGGGATAATTCCCCTGGGCTGTGCCAGTCTTGTCTGGGCTGTGCCCGCACTGCCAGGCACCAGACAGGGCAGCTCAAACCGTAGCAGGTCTCTGGTGCAGAGGTACAACAATTACCTCCCGTGCCTGTGCCTGGCATCGCCTCTCTTCCTGCAGCCGAG
The DNA here is from genome assembly GCF_036417665.1 of Passer domesticus. Classification (NCBI taxonomy): domain Eukaryota; kingdom Metazoa; phylum Chordata; class Aves; order Passeriformes; family Passeridae; genus Passer; species Passer domesticus. The sequence goes on along the minus strand of NC_087482.1, from coordinate 10,219,541 downwards.
GCTGGCATGGAGCCACTGCCTTCCTGCAGAGGCTGGGCAGAAGCTGCAGCCAGGCCAGGCTGGCAAACAGCCCTGCAGGGCGTGAAAGCAGCAGTGGGGCAGCGAGGCTGCCATGGATCCCTTCCCGCTGTGCCGGGCACGGCGTGTCCAGATGTGCAGCCAAAGGCCCCGGCTGCTGAGTCCCAGGGGAAGGCTGAGAGAAATGCACCCACCATGCCTGCAGCAATTGCTTCAGCATTTGCCTCATGTTTTTGGATGGCTCATGGGGTTTCTGGTGTCCTGTAGCTTTGTTCTTCGCCCGCGGAGGACCTTAGAGCAACAGAATTCCATTTCCCAGGAATGGATCCCACAAAAGCAGGGCTCAGCCTGTGGGGTCAGCAGGGACACACTACTCACCTCTGCGATGGGAACCAGGCTTCTGTGTAGGAATCAGCAAAGGAGCTGGAGAAGTCCTCCCTGCAGACACACCTGGAACACAAGAGCCACAGAAGCTTCTGTCACCTGATTCCTGCCAGGTTCACAACAATTATTCCTTGGTAGCACACTGAGTACATACCTGAGAGGGGGTCAGATAGGACCAACACTTTATGCAACCAAGCTAATGGAGAAGCCTTCCCAGACACCTCATCTGGAAGGGAGCAGAGATCAGACCCATTTCCATGGTGCGCTGGAGTCCCCTTCTGCCTCAGGGAACTGGGCACTGCAAGGGGGTCAGGTAAGTTTGTGGGAGTCGGACGTGAATGGATAAGGCCAAAGCTGCACAGCAGCCTGGGGAGCTCTGGGCTGGCTCCTGGTCACACTCCAGATTCTTTTCAGGCCCTGTGAAACATCCCTGGAAAGGTGGGCGAACACCCCAGGGCCTTGCACGACTCTCTCATTTCCACTGCAGAAACCCTCCCTAAAGGCCTGAGAAAAACTACAGGCAGCCATGCCACAGGTGCCACTCATTTCACCACTCCCTGCCCCGTGACAGCTCCCCCAGCCCCAGGGGACAGGCTCAGGCCCTGTCAGGACCCAGCGCAGCCCCTGCCCAGTCGGGAGCCAGGGCTGGCTCTGGCCCTGGGCTGGCAGCAGGGCTCCCGCTCGGGGCTGCTCCTGTGCCTTGGGCCTCTGGGCACTCAGGGCCAGCTCCGCAGCAGCTGCAGCACGAGGGACGTTGCTGCACCAGTCCCGTTTCCCCGGGGCTCTGAACCAGCTCCAGAGGCCTGGAAGCCGAGGCGCCTCCAGCTTTGGCTGCTGCCGGGCCGGGCAAGGGCAGGCCCTGGGGGAAGAGCTGCTGCCACACAGCCCCGGCCAGGGCTGAGCCCAGCACAGCAATTACCTGCTGTGCCTGTGTCCGTGTCTGCCATCGCCTTCCTCCCTGCAGCAGGGGCTGCCAATGAGCCACTGCTTCCTTGGGGAAACACCTCCTTCAGCCCTGCCTTTTGGTCCATCACTTGAGAAACAAAAAAGGACAGTTGGATCAGATGGAACAATTCCCCATTTCTTTGCTGGCATCTTCAGGGCAGCATGCTTATCAAAAATGGGGAAAAGATTCACAAAATATCTGGGCTTTTGTGGCTGGGCCAGGGCCCTCCCTTCCCCAGACACCTGCCAGCGCTGAGCAGAAATCACGAGTGGATCGCGCAGGGCAAGGGCACACACGTGCATGGTTCTGTGCTGGCACCAGCTTTGGGCTCTTGAGCTGGCAACTCTCCCAGGGGAAAGGCCTTGACCTACCCTCAGCATCTCCCAGAGACTCAGTCCTGAACGTGGGTTGGGAAGCCAGATCACTTTCACCAACCGGGTTAGCTGCAAAGAAAGGCAGGACAGAAGAGCTCCTCTGACACTGTTGAAGATTCTCCTTCAAGCCCAAGTGGCAGTGAGGGCACCTGGGTGATTGGTGCCCTCCAAGGCACTCCCTCAGCACTGCCTCCCACTCAGGAGCAGGGGGACCTCGTGCCTGCAGTGGCCCCACACTGGAATGGAAGGAGCCCCTTGCAGGGCAGTGGGGGCAGAAAGGACTCCCTGGAGCTGCCAGCAGCTCTAAAGCCAGCTCCAGGCAGGGCCAGGGCTTGGCAGTGGCAGCAGGAGCAGCTCAGGCTCCCTGGGGCTGGCAAAGGAGCTGCCAAAGGCTCAGCCCCGGGGCACAGCCCTGGGCCCAGCCCCTTCCCTCTCTGCTCTTCTCCCTGGCTGCACAGAGCACATGGAAGGACACACTGGCATTGCACACGGGAGGAAGATGGACAGATAAATGCTCCCACTGACAGCAATCCTGTGGTATCCTTCAGAGCTCCAGAAAGGAGCAGGGCAAGATTTCCTGAACTGATCAACCTTCAGAGGAACTTAAGGGAAATGCCACTTGACTCAGCTCTTGTCACATTCACACTGATTATTCTGTCAGGAAATGTACATTGAGAACTTGCCTCCAACATCTGGCAAGGTCTTCAAACCACCATTCACCAGTGTTTCCAAGTAATTTAAGACGTGATCCTCATCTAAAAAGGAGCGGAGATCAGAACCATTTCCATGGTGTGCTGGGATCCCTTTCTGCCTTAAGGAACTGGGCACTGCAAGGGGGTTGGGTAAGGCTGTGGGAGCCTGTGGCTCCTGGTCACACTCCACACACTTCCCATGTCTTTTGCAACATCACTGGAGGGGCTGCTGGAGCAGCCCAGGGCCCTGGGCCTCCCTCATTCCCATACAGGAACCCCTCACTAAATGCTTGGGGAAAACTGCAGCAGGCAGTGCCACAACTATCCCTCCCAACCTCTGTCCCTCCCTCCTGCTTGCCCACCTGCCCATGGAACAGCTCCCACAGCCCAAGGGGACATAACCAGGCTCTCTCAGGACACACTGGAGCCTTGCTCACATCCTCTGCCCATTCCTCACCATGGGCACCACATGCACTCACTTCCAGTTTTCAGGACATGTCTCCCATGGAGGGACCCCAGCAGGACTGCTCAGTACCCGAGTGCCCTGAGCCTGCTCGGCATAGTTCCCCTGTGCTGTGCCAGTCTTGTCTGGGCTGTGCCTGCACTGCCAGGCAGCTCAAGCCTCAGCAGGGCTCAGGCCCAGAGGCACAGCAATTACCTCCTGGGACTCTGCCTGGCATCTCTTCCCTTCCTTCAGGAAATGCCACCTTCCACAGAGCCTCTCTGTCCATCCCTTGAGAAAGGAACAGGCACAGCTAGATCAGATGGAATCATTATGCACAGGGGAGGTGGCCTCTTCAGGAGGCAACACATGTCCCAGTCATGGATAAGGATCAGGAAAATCCTGATCCCTCCAGTGCCTTGGGGCTGGCTATGGCCCTCCCTCCTCCAAGCAGCCACCCCTCCAGATGGGCCTGGGAATTGGGAAATTGCAGAGGATTTCAGCCCAATGGTGCAGTTTGGGCTGCCTGTCAGCTGATGCCAAATGCCTTCCTGCAGGGGCTGGGCAGAAGCTGCAGCCAGGCCAGGCTGGGAAACAGCCCTGCAGGGCGTGAAAGCAGCAGCGGGGCAGCGGGGCTGCCATGGATCCCTTCCCGCTGTGTCGGGCACGGCGTGTCCAGATGTGCAGCCAAAGGCCCCGGCTGCTGAGTCCCAGGGTAAGGCAGAGGGAAATGCTCTCACCATGCCCTTTGTGCAGTTCTGTCACGATTTGTTTCAGGATGTTGTTTGGCTCGTGGGGTTTCTTCTGTCCTTTGCCTTTGTTCTTCCTTCTCAGAGGACCTTAAGAGAAAGTAGTTCCATTTCCCAGGAATGGATCCCACAAAAGCAGGGCTCAGCCTGTGGGGTCAGCAGGAGCACACTACTCACCCCTGCCATGGGAGCCAGTCTTCTTTGTAGGAATCAGCAAAGGAGCTGGAGAAGTCCTCCCTGCAGACACACCTGTAACACAAGAGCCACAGAAGCTTCTGTCACCTGGGTCCTGCCAGGTTGTCAACAATTATTCCTAGGTGGCACACTGAGAACATACCTGCAGGAGACTCCAAGGGCTTCAAAACTTTATGCAGCCAACCTAATGGAGAAGCCTTCTGAGCAACCTCAGCTAGATCGGAGCACAGATTGAGAACATTTTTCAGGGTGTGCTGGGATCCCCTTCTGCCACAGGGAACTGGGCACAGCAAGGGGGTCGGGTAAGGCCGTGCGAGCTGGATGTGAATGGACATGGCCAAAGCTGCACAGGGGCCTTAGGAACTCTGGACTGGCTCCTGGTGCCTCTTTTCATGCCCTTTGCAACATCCCTGGAGGGGCTGCTGGAGCAGCCCAGGGCCCTGGGGCTCTCTCTCACTCCCACACCTGAAACTCTTGCTGAAGCACTGGGAAAACTGCAGCAGGCAGTGCCACAACTAACCCTCTATCCCTCCTGCCCTTTCTCCCTCCCTTTCTACCTTCTTCTGTCTCTCCATCTCTCTTTTCCCCTGGAAGAAATCCCACAGCCCAAGGTCACATAGTCAAGCCCTCTCGGACACACTGGAGCCTTGCTCTCCCTCTCTGTCCTTTCCCCACCATGGGCAGCCCGTGCAGTTGCTTCCAGGTTTCAGGAAGTGTCTCCCACGGAGGGACCCCAGCAGGACTGCCCAGTACCCGAGTGCCCTGAGCCTGCTCGGGATAATTCCCCTGGGCTGTGCCAGTCTTCTCTGGGCTGTGCCTGCACTGCCAGGCAGCAGAGAGGGCAGCTCAAGCCTCAGCAGGGCTCAGGCCCAGAGGCACACCAATTACCTCCTGTGCCTGTGCCTGGCATGGCCTCCCTTCCTTCAGCAGAGGCTGGCACAGAACCACTGCTTCCTCCAGGAAATGCTGCCTTCTGCACAGCCTCTCCATCCACTTCTGGAGGAAGGAAGAGGGACAGCTGGATCAGGTGGGGCTGTTCCCCACTGGGGAGGTGGTGCCTTCAGGAGGGAATGCTTGTCAAAGACATGGCTAAGAATCAGAAAATCCCTATAAACTTTCTGGGTAGGCCAGGGTCCTCCCTTCTCCAAACTGCTGCCCTTTCTCTTCTACCCGGCAACTGCAAAATTGCAGGGGATCTCAGGCCTGTGGTGCAATTGGGCGGCCTGTCAGCTGATGCCAAATGCCTTCTTGCAGGGGCTGGGCACAAGCTGCAACCTAGCCAGGCTGGGAAACAGCCCTGGAGGGCGTGAAAGCAGCAGCAGCAGCAGTGGGGCAGCGAGGCTGCCATGGATCCCTTCCCACTGTGCCGGGCACGGCGTGTCCAGATGTGCAGCCAAAGCCCCCGGCTGCTGAGACCCAGGGGAAGCATGAGGGAAATGCACCCACCTTCTCCTGCCTGCTGCATTTCCTTCAGCATTTGCCTCATGTTTTCGGATGGCTCATGGGGTTTCTGGTGTCCTGTAGCTTTGTTCTTTGCCCGCGGAGGACCTTAGAGCAACAGAATTCCATTTCCCAGGAATGGATCCAACAGCAGCAGGGCTCAGCCTGTGGGGTCAGCAGGGACACACTACTCACCTCTGTGATGGTTGCCAGGCTTCTGTGTAGGAATCAGCAAAGGAGCTGGAGAAGTCCTCCCTGCAGACACACCTGTAACTCAACAGCCACAGAAGCTTCTGTCATCTCTGCTGATCTGCACGGGCACCACTGAGCCGCAGGAGCGGTGAGGGAATCACACAGGGCGAGGGCACACACGTGCATGGTTCTGTGCTGGCACCTGCAGCGATGCCCCCCTGGCCCAGCTTTGGGCTCTGAGCTGGCAGCTCTCCCAGGGGAAAGGCCTTGACCTACCCTCGGCATCTCCCACAGCCTCAGTCCTGGACGTGGGTTGGGAAGCTGCACCACCTTCACCAGCAGGTTCAGCTGCAAAGAAAGGCAGGACTGAAGACCTGTAAATCCACCAGCAGAAACACCAGCCAAACCTCACTAAAAAGTCACAACTACTCCTTGAAGCAAAATAGACTGATGCATGTTAATACCTAAGCTTGTAAGCTGTAAAAACAATTGTTATGAGAAGTAAAATATTTTATTTTAAACTGTATTATTCATGAGGTTGTTTTAAGTGAACTGAATATTTAGATTGTGATATGCAAATTTATTTCAAAAAATAAAATATTTTTGTGCTTTTGTCAGAATAGAGAAAAGAAACAGAAGTAAAAGCTAATGAAACACTGTAAAGAATATATTAGAACAAGTAATATGATGCATGAAAAATCTGAAAAAATTAAGTATATAAGATACAAACCAGATTTAAGTTCCAAGAAACATTAAAAGTAAAATTAAATCAGATAGTGTATAACAAAAGCCATTAGATATTTAATAAGGATCAAATTAAACTAAAGGAAAACAGCCAAGTATTGCTGAAGGAAAGAGAAGTGTACAGACTAATTACAACTTTACAGCTAAAATGTCAAAGAAATAAAACTATAACAATTAGAAATAAGCAGATGCTATCATAAATCCCGAAAAACAATTTAAAAGGCTCTTCTAAATCTTATGAAGTAAATACTGAGAATGAGACAAATGACATCAGTGACTAGATCCCAAGGTGTAAGCTCTGCTACCAAGAAGATACACATCTTGGCCCTTTGGCTGCAACCCAAAGGGGCTTTGAGAGAGCTAGAGAGTTAAAACTGCAGAGGATTATTGTCACTGTATTAGTCATCCAAGCCCAAAAATAATGAGCCATATGCACACTCCCAAGTTAGTGCAGTACGCTATAAGTTTAACAAAATCAGAATGTGCACTATGAGTAGTAAAAGACACTGCAATAAAGAAAATGTGGAATAGAGCAAAAAGAATAAAATGGCAAAATTTGTAAGCAATATATTAAAACCTTTTCTTCTGTAAGAGCTAGAGAAGAAATAAATCCTGAGAGTAGAATAAAGCAAATTGCTCAAGAGTTAAGAAAACAAGTACATGAGACAGTTGTAAAGACGTATTTTAGCAGGCAACATAAGAATACATGAAAAACTTATTTTACAAATATTACCAGCCTTAAACGACTATGGAGTCAAAATATATCTAAATTACAATAAGCACATGCATTGATAAAAAAAATATAACTGACAATCCAAAGAAAAGAAATTAAAGATTTAGAATAATCTACTTTATGAGAAGAGCTGTTAATTTTACACCCTGACTAGTAGTATAAAAGTGTAGTTGTTAAGTTTTATAAATACTAAATATAAAATTCAAAAATAAGTAAGCTTTGTCAAAGTGTATCCTAAAAGTACAAATTTAATAAATTAATATAGAAAGGGATGGATTCTGATAGATTGTATGTACAAATTCAAGCTGAGACTACAGTAATCTCGCCTAATGAAAATCCTAGCATACCAAAAGAGGGTTCTGGGCAATCAACATGCACCAAAATCCTAGCCTGAATATTCGTCCCCAGAAATGCTGATTCCAGAAGATTATTTCTCTGACCAAACCTCAGCAATGTGCATTCAATTTGCATCATCTATAAGATAAATGTGTGCCTCCTAGAATGCATATTCCAGGAGATTTTCTTCTAACAATGTGAATTATTTACCAGTTTTGGGGAAACTCTCAGCAAGAGCTGCAGCAAGAAGGAAAAACTACATGAAAATGCAAAAAGGATAAGATCAACCATAAGAAAGCAGAAAAACGCCTGTCCCCAACAACCCTTGGAGCTTGGAAATGTACAAAAACACTTTGTGAGAGCTGTCCCTTCGTGATGCACAGGGGAGAGAAATGCCCCACCTGTCTCACCTGACGCTGTCAGCCTGCTTCAGGGCCAATCTGATATTTGCTTCTAGACATTCTAAGACTGTAATTTAATTATGAAATAAATTCTCCTTATTAATCAAAAAAAGCTTATTATTTAAAACATGCAGGACACCTGGGACCCTCATCAGGGACCCCAAAATATCCCTTTGTGCCTCTTCAGGTCCAGGCCCAGATGATCCCACAGAAGGAAATGTGCCCTCAGCCCAGGGACGCTCAGCATGGGCTCCCCCATCCCCTCGGGGCCCCGCCGCTGGGCACAGCAGCCCCTGCCTGGCTCCTGCCTGCCCACACCGTGGCCATCCACGGCTGCTCCTGGGCACGGAGCTCAGCCACTGCTGGTGCCGGGTGGGCTTTGCTGGTGCTACCACCAGGACAATGTGGTCACAGCTGCATCTCTCTACTGCAACAGAAGAGCTGATTTGGGAAGTGCTGTGTTGCCCCATGTCTTCAGCCCCACTAGCTGCCCACACCCACAGTGGCACTGGGCTGCCCCCAGAAAACTGTCGAATCTGGGCTGTGGCTGCAGGGCACAGCTGCTCTACAGCACAGGTGGACTGCCTTGGGGGTAGGACTGCCCTGAGGGTAGGGACAAGGAACAGGGTGAGGTCTGCTCTATGTTTTCCAAAGGTGATTACTCTACAGACCATCAGGGCCAGACCAACACTGCATTAAAGGCATACACCAACTTCCAAACTTGGCAGGGTCCCAGGGGAGGATCCAATCTTTAGCCAATTGGGAGAAACTGAGGGTGGAACACCAGGCGGGGAATACAAGGTTTAAACCAATTGGGGATTACAGGGGAGGGGAAGAACTTAAACAAACCAATGGGATTCCGAAGGATACAAAATTGATAGGGAAGTTTCTAGAGCAAGGGGCAGGCTTGGAGAGGGACTGACATGCAATGGGAGGAGGAACAGTGAACAAAAGGGCAGGTCTTTGGAGAGATGGACAAGTGGGGCAAAACCAACATCACAGGGGGGAAAGGAGCGACCCATTGGTAATAAAATATGCTATAACAATAGAAAATAAGGGGAGGGGTATAAAACTGACTGCTAGGACTGAATTACAGTCAAAAATTTTGTTATATTTCTCCAATTACTGTATCATGAAAGAAAACCAAGCAAATTAAATGTTGCAGCAATTTTAATGAAGTAGCTGAAAAGTATATGAAATTGAATCCACTCAAAATATTGACAATATAATTTGTTTATGATAAGGGATAATTTGGTTCTTATAATAGCGCATAAGGAAAAATAACCGTGCGGGGTACACGGGGGGTACGGAGGGCAGGGCTTGACCCCTGTCCCCTCACATAGAAATTGCCAAGCTTGAAATTCTCCTTTTTACACTGTACATCATCACCATCTCCTCCCATTTTCAATTTGTCACACTTGTATCTCCACCTTCATTATCACTTTTACCACGCATGCTCCACCGTTTTTTAGGTGGTTGCACTGTTCTTTGGGGTCATCTCTGATGAAGGCCTCTCCTCTTCCTCAATGTCCTTTGATTCACCTTTTGGATTACACATGCGCACCAAGCTGGTATAATGTAAGCCAAAGCTAATATCATACAAGCCAATACTATGTTCTAGCATCAAAGCAATATATCTCCTATAATTAGCATTTTCCTGGATGTCCAACCAAACTTTCCTCTCTTCCAACTAAATTCAGTAATACTTATCTCTTGCTTCTTCCTGTTCTGAACATCTGCAGGAGAACGGGGGGAGCCCCTCCTCTCCCTTTCTTCCTTGGCATTACACTTTCTAACTGTTTTACTGTTTCTAAATATTAATTATTATATCAATATTCATTACTTTACAATTTTATCAGCAGGAATCACACCTATTTATTACAACATGAACTGCAATGGAGAAGCTCTGAGTCAAGGCTCGGATGAGCTCTTCAAATAATTTCCTGGCAGAAACAGATAGCCAAACTTGCCCTTATCCCATGCAAACAGAGGGTTCCAAAAATAGCAACACCTTCCGAGGCCCTTCTGGGCATCGGGAACACGTGTTGTGGTGCCGGCTGCATCTGTGGGAGCAATGGGGAGCGTGAGCCCGTGCTGTGCTGCACTGCTGAGCTGGCAGCACGGTGGATACGGGCAGGACGTTCTCTGTTTCCCCCAGAGCTGGGGCCTGCAGGCACCTTGCCGGCCCTTGGCACAGGCTGTGCCAGCCAACAAAGCCCAGCAGGCCGGGAGGAGAGCCCGGGGGCAACGCAGCTGCTTGGGCAGTGGCTGCTGCCAGGGACACGGGCCAAAGCCAGCCCTGAGCAGCCACTGCCAGCCCTGGGCCTCCCTGCCCCGTGACAGCTCCCCCAGCCCCAGGGGACAGACTGTCAAAAAGTCCACAGCCAGCAAAGAGATTGTCCCAGGAATTGTGTGCTGCTTTTCCTTCCTGCAGTTGGTCCCAGAAACATCCCTCAGACTGCTGTAAATGGCCACACGTGGTCTGATCAGCCCCTATGCTTTTCCAGTCTGCTCTCCGAAATTCTGCAACATATCCACCAATAAATTCCAGGTTACCTCTGTTTATTGCACACTACAGTTACCTTCATTTTTTCCGAATAGCTGGAAGTTTCTATATATAGCAATGCCCTTGAGGATCTCTGATTCTTTTCAGTATTTTTTTTTTCTATTCAGACATATGAAACAGCCTTATTGGTTTTTATTTTGGCAGGTCTGTTTTTTTTCTTAGCATGATGGTTTACTTATTACCTATATGTAAACTTGTTATTATTTATGGTTATTCATTCCCCAAGTAATTATTTTCACAATCTGTCATTCACTTCCTAGTTAATGTTCCATACATGAACAACTTCGACTCTCTTTTTATAGGAATAGAAAGATCTCAGAAAGCTGAATTTTTTATTTTGATGACACTCTTTCTGCCCACTCCCACCTATAACGGTGATTCCTTTTGAAACATATCTGAGGACATGTGGAGTTTTTGGGAAATGCTTAGCTTAACCTGGGTATTGGATTATTATTTTCAGTGCTATAAACCTACATTGCTTCAAGGTTCACACCACGGTCCTGATTTGTGGCTCAATGCATGGATGCCTGCCTGAATTAAAACAATGTTTGTGAGGCAGCTGAAGAGCTTAGACCTCAGAGATTAAAATTCCTAGGAGGAGGAGGAGAAAGAAGAAAGGATAAAATCCTGATTCAAAGGTTTTTTTCTCACTTCTAGTATGCCAGAAGTATGGTAGACTACACCTGTCTTCAGATGTCATTTACTTACAGAAAAAACTCTCTACAGTGCCAGATTCCAGGAGAAATGACTCAACACTTTGCCTCCCAATGCATCAGCTATAATTCTAGTGAGAGGTAGCCTTAATTACAGTCCAATTAGAGCAAATCAACAAAGCAGTCTTGCCGTTGTGAGAGTGGCAAGAGGAATTTGCTTGTGAACAGATGACTATGTCCCACACAGTAATGAACAAAATTTGCCTTGACTTGGAAGAAAGTAGACAAGGAGCAATGCAGTATTTGGGGTTTATCCAGGGATAAATGGGGCAAGAAGCTGTAACAACTTAACCTGTTTTACAGAACACAAGTACTGATACGGCCAATAATGCACCCACATGAAGGGATCTTCAGGACATTCCTTTATTTCTCTAACCAGGAATGGGCAGCAAAATGCTGGCATTTACCTGAACTGGAAGCCGTGTTGCTCTCCTTTTTCTCCTTGAGCACACTGTGTGTTATTTGCAGACTTCACTGCCCAGCCCATCAATCCTCTCATGGCCAATTGCTAAATGGCACAAGTACCAAAATACAGGTGCCAGCACAATCAGCCCAGCACTAATGCAGCACTGCTTTGATGGTGCACAGGAGCACAGAATGGCTTGGGTTGGAAGGGACATTTAAAGGCCATCTAGTCCCAATGGCCTGGAGTGAGCAGGGACACCTTGAACTAGGTCAGGTTGCTCAGAGCAGGAGCTTGAATGTCTGCAGGGATGGATGTCCACCTGTCTGGGCAACCTTTGCCAAGGTTTAATAAGCAATAGTGTAAAATATGTGTTTCTTTCATCTAATCTGAATTGACCATTTTTTAGATTAAAACCATTCCCCCTCGGTCTGGTCACAAAAGGCTCTACTAAAAATTCTGTCCCATCTCTTTACAAGCCCCCATAAGGCCCTGAAAGGCAGCAATCAGGTGTCCCTGGAGTCTTCTCTCTTCCAGGCTGAACACTGCCAGCTCTCCCAGCCTGTCTCCAAAGCAGAAGGGCTCCAGCCCTCAGAGCATTTTGTCCCTCCTGTGGACTTGATTCAACAGGTCCATGTCCTTCCTGTCTTGGGGACCCAGAGCTGGATGCAGTACTCTGTCGTGGGAGAGACTGAGACACTACAAAGCAACACACTCCATTTCCAGAAGGCTTCAAACCCTGTTTTAATTCAAGCCTGCATGCTTTTTCTCCATTCTTACAAAGCTCTTAACTTTACACTTTATTCATTGGTCACGAGAGACAAGCAAAATGCTCATTGGAATAGGGAGTTGCAGGTTTCTCTTATTTATCTTTCTTTCTTGGTTTTCATGTCAAAAACATTGGTAGGAAATTCTTTCAGGGGTAAACATGGATCTTGTTATCAAACTTCTCGATGGCTCACAGAGGCCACTGTAAAACCTCTTCCACAGTACTCCAGGTGGGGTCTCACCAGAGCAGAGAGGTGGAATCACCTCCTTCAACCTGCTGGGCACTCTCCTTTGAATGCACATGGCTGCCTCATGTCCAGCCTCTCATCTAGCTGCAACACCAAGTCCTTCTCGGCAGAGCTGCTCTGCATCTCTTCATGCCCCAGCCTGTGAGATCAGCTGGGCTGGGACTGTGTCACAGCCCTTGGGCAGAGCAGCTGGGCAGGATGAGCTCCCTTCCTAAGAAGGCAGATCCAGCTCCAAAAACAATTCCACCCTGGCCATGAGGTCACAGAAGGCTCTGAGGTCACAGAGGTCCCAGAGCCCCGCGGTTGCACAGCAGCACTAGGACCCAGCAGTCAGTCCTTGAGCACAACTGTTGCGGCAGCAGCAGCGGTGGCAGCAGCGGTGCTGACGTTGGCACAGCGGTGTCAGGACAGCGGTGGCAGCAAGAGCTGTGGGACTGGCAGAGGACAAGGCACCATGGCCCTTGCTCTGCGCCTCTTCCTCCTGCTCCTCCTGGCCGTAGCCCTGTCTACCAGGGCTGCCCAGGCTGCTCCGCTGCAAGCGCGGCGAGCAGGTGAGCCGGCAGCCTGGCTGCTCTTTCCCGGGACAGCGCTCCCTGCTCCCTGGGAAGTGCTGGGGATGGTTTTGCCCAGGGCTTTGAGGAGGGTTTCCCCTGTGGGAGGGAGAGAGCCCCCATGGTCCCTGGGCTCCTCCAGCCACCCATCCAGGGATGTTGCACAGGGCCTGCAAAGAGGGTGGAGAGTTACCAGAGCCATTCCAGAGCTCCCCAGGCCCCTGTGCAGCTTTGGCCTTGTCCACTGACATCTGGCAGCCAAGGCCTTACCCGACCCCCTTGCAGTGCCCAGTTCTCTAAGGCAGAGGGGAATCCCAGCACACCATGGAAATGGGTCTGATATGATCTGTGCTCGCCTCTAGACGAGCATGCTAGGAAGGCTTCTTCAGCAGCTTGGCTTAATGAAGATTTCCAGGGTCTTAACCCTCCAGCAGGTATGTTGTCAATGTTGCTAAAAGAATAATCATTGAGAACCTGTCAGGAAGCAGGTGACAGGAGCTTCTGTGGCTGTTGAATTACAGGTGTGTCTGCAGGAAAGACTTTTCAGGCTCCTTTCCTGGTTGCTGCACACAAGCCCCGCTCCCATCTCAGGGGTGAGTAGTGTGTGCCTGCTGACCCCACAGGCTGAGCCCTAGTTCTGTGGGATCCATTCACCTGAAATGCAAATGCTTTTCTTAAGGTCCTCCGAGAGGGAGGAACAAACCTAGAGGAGACAGCAAGTCCCTGGAGGCATCCAAACAGATGGACAGGATCTGGAGTGACCTGGAGAGACAACGTGGTGGGTGCATTTCCCTCATGCTTCCCCTGGCACTCAGCAGCCAGGGGCTTTGGCTGCACATCTGGACACGCCGTGCCCGGCACAGCGGGAAGGGATCCATGGCAGCCTCGCTGCCCCGCTGCTGCTGCTGCTTTGACGCGCTGCAGGGCTGTTTCCCAGTCTGGCCTGGCTGCAGCTTCTGCCCAGCCTCTGCAGGAAGGCATTTGGCATCAGCTGCCAGGGAGCCCAAACTGCACCATGGCCCACCCTGAGATCCCCTGCACTTTCCCAGTCTGTGAGCGCATCTGGAGGGGCAGCTCTTTGGAGGAGGCAGGGCCCTGGTCTTTCTCCTTAATCTTATCCATTACTTAGACAAGCATTGCCTCCTGAGGATGCCACATTCCCATTGGGAAACAACCCCACCTAATTCACCTGTCCTTTTTCCTTTCTGCAGACATGGAAGGAGAGCCTGTGCTGAAGGCTGAGTTTCCCAGAGGAAGCAGTGGCTCCATGGTAGCCTCTGCTGCAGGAAGGGAGGCGATGCCAGGCACAGGCCCAGGAGGTAATTGCTATGCCTCTGGGCCTGAGCCCTGCTGAGGCTTCAGCTGCCCGCTCTGCTACTTGGCAGTGCAGGCACACAGCATTACCTGACCCCCTTGCAGTGCTCGGTTCCCTATACAAGGGGATCCCAGCACAGCATGGAACAGTTCTCATCTGTGCTCCTTTCTAGATTGGGAACGTGACTTCCATCACTGGGAAATGCTGTTAAAGCACAGTTTAAGGATGTTGGAGCTTGGTGATGGTAGGTTTTCAGCAACTCTTTGCTAACAGAGCAATCATAGTCCAAGTGTAATCATTGTCCAGAGTAATATTCCTCTGTCATTTCCCTTGAGATCCTCTGAAGTTTGATGGATTGTGGAAATCCTAGCCTCCAAATTTCTACTCTTGTACCCAACAGTGATCCCACAGGATGGCTGTCAGTGGGAGGAAGGAGCATTTAGCTGTCCATCTTCCTCCCCTGTGCAATGCCAGTGTGTCCTTCCATGTGCTCTGTGCAGCCAGGGAGAAGAGCAGAGAGGGAAGGGGCCGGGCCCAGGGCTGTGCCCCGGGGCTGAGCCTTTGGCAGCTCCCTTGCCAGCCCCAGGGAGCCTGAGCTGCTCCTGCTGCCACTGCCAAGCCCTGGCCCTGCCTGGGGCTGGGTTTAGAGCTGCTGGCAGCTCCAGGGAGTCCTTTCTGCCCACACAGCCCCCCAAGGGGCCCCTTCCATCCCAGTGTGGGACCACTGCAGGCATGAGGTCCCCCTGCTCCTGAGTGGGAGGCAGAGCTGATGGAGTGCCTTGGAGGGCACCAGTCACCCAGGTGCCCTCCCAGGTACTTGGGCTTGAAGGAGAATCTTAAACAGTGTCAGAGGAGCTCTTCTGTCCTGCCTTTCTTTGCAGCTAACCCGGTTGGTGAAAGTGATCTGGCTTCCCAACCCACTTTCAAGATTGAGCCTCTGGGAGATGCTGAGGGTAGGTCAAGGCCTTTCCCCTGGGAGAGTTGCCAGCTCAAGAGCCCAAAGCTTGGCCAAGTAGGCAGCGCTGCAGGTGCCAACACAGAACCATGCACGTGTGTCCTCTTGCCCTGCACGATCCCCTCAGGATTTCTGCTCAGCACTGGCAGCTGTCTGGGGAAGGGAGGGCCCTGGCCCAGTCACAAAAGCCCAGATACTTTGTAAATCTTTTCCCAATTTTTGATAACCATGCTGCCCTGAAGATGCCAGCAAAGGAATGGGGAATTGTTCCATCTGATCCAACTGTCCTTTTTTGTTTCTCAAGTGATGGACCAAAAGGCAGGGCTGAAGGAGGTGTTTCCCCGAGGAAGCAGTGGCTCATTGGCAGCCCCTGCAGCAGGGAGGAAGGCGATGGCAGACACGGGCACAGGCACAGCAGGTAATTGCTGAGCCGGGCTCAGCCCTGGCCGGGGCTGTGTGGCAGCAGCTCTTCCCCCAGGGCCTGCCCTTGCCCAGCCCGGCAGCAGCCAAAGCTGGAGGCGCCTCGGCTTCCAGGCCTCTGGAGCTGGTTCAGAGCCCCGGGGAAACGGGACTGGTGCAGCAACGTCCCTCACGCTGCAGCTGCTGCAGAGCTGGCCCTGAGTGCCCAGAGGCCCAAGGCACAGGAGCAGCCCCGAGCGGGAGCCCTGCCGCCAGCCCAGGGCCAGAGCCAGCCCTGGCTTCCGACTGGGCAGGGGCTGCGCTGGGTCCTGACAGGGCCTGAGCCTGTCCCCTGGGGCTGGGGGAGCTGTCACGGGGCAGGGAGGGCCAGGGCTGGCAGTGGCTGCTCAGGGATGGCTTTGGCCCGTGTCCCTGGCAGCAGCCACTGCCCAAGCAGCTGCGCTGTCCCCGGGCTCTCCTCCCGGCCTGCTGGGCTTTCTTGGCTGGCACAGCCTGTGCCAAGGGCCGGCAAGGTGCCTGCAGGCCCCAGCTCTGAGGGAAACAGAGAACGTCCTGCCCGTATCCACCGTGCTGCCAGCTCAGCAGTGCAGCACAGCACGGGCTCACGCTCCCCATCGCTCCCACAGATGCAGCCGACCCCACAACAGGTGTTCATGATGCCCAGAAAGGCCTCGGAAGGGTCTTCTATATGGGAACAGGCTGCTGGGCAGGGTTAATGGCTGGCCTGCTTTTTTTGGACCTTATTCTCATGTTGTGCTGTGTCAAAATCTGGTGTAACTGGAAGAAGAAATGGTGAGTGGTCATCTTTCCCTGAAAGAGATTCTTTTGAAAGTCTAATGTAGACAGGAACCATTCCCACTGAGGCTGCATTGGAGCTGTGGCCAGTCCATGATTGTCCAAACAACTCTGCTGAGGATTCTGCTGCTGCCCAGTGCTTCCATTGGCCTCTCAATTGCTGGGCCTTGTCCTGGGGGCCCCTCTGGGGCTGCAGCCAGAGCTGGCTCCCACTGAGGCTGCCTGGCCAAGAGCAGCCCCAGGGGCACGGGGCAGAGGCAGAGGGAGGTGGGGAGGAGAAAGAGCAGGGCCGAGGTTGCCCTTGAAAGGCAGAGGCGCTCTGGGGCCCGCTCCTGGCCAGGGACCCTGCCCAGAGCCGTGCCCTGCTGGCCGGGGCCTTGAGGGGCAGCTGTCCAGCTGGGCCCAGCTGTGCCAGCAGCTCCAGCCATGCTGGGGAGCCTTGCCAGCTCTGGGCCCTGCTGTGCACGAGGGTCCCTGTGTGCCACTGGCAGCTGGGGCCTCAGCCACCTCCTCTCTCCACAGGAGCACCTCTGGAACTTCCCTAGTCCAGCCAAATACCTCAGTCATGGAGAACTTGGCCTGTCATCGTGCATCTCCGTGCCAGTGTCCGTTGTCCCTTCCACAGGTGTATTACCAGCTTGTAGCTGGCAGTATGCTACAACCACTGCCTAGAACAGAACCGACTCTCCCTGAAGGGACTGGCCTAGCTGCCCATCCAGGACAGGAGGTGCAGCCCTCTAGCCAGGGAATGGATTATTCGAAAAGTTATATTTACTTGTAAAAATTTTAGATGTTTATTAAAAACCTTATTAGAAATATAACAGGACACTGAATAAAGACAATGTTACTGTGCCGGGAGTAGAGGATTTTTCCCACCACATTCTCATCCACACAATGGAGGTTTCACCTTTTAACTCTTTTGCCCTTCTTAAAGTTCTGTCCATCGACTCCTTCTTTGATGTCCAGTGCTGGAGTTTACTTCCTTACATCTCGATTGGAGGTCAGGTGCTGCTGTCGTAGCAAGGTGACCCTCTTAAATGTCTCAAACTCAGGTAATCCCAAGATAACAACACAACAGGGGGTAAAACATATCTATATATATAAAAAACTTCTCTTAACAAATATACATGATATTTCTCCTTTATTGTGAGAGTGAACTGTCACTTTACTCATCTATCACAGGCTTGAGTCCAGCTTCAGCTCAGGTTTCTGTGTGCTACCACCAGCACTGGCGGAGCTGCTCGTCTGGGCACAGCCAGGCATGGGCAGGCAGCAGCTGGGCATGGGGCTCATCAGACCAACAGCACCCTCATGTTATCTTTGTCTTTCATTTTAAAACATTTAGATATATTTTTCCTTTGTAGCATTGAGGAGAGTTTTTCATAGAATACAGACACCAGATATTTGTTCCCCTTTGCTCCAACAGTTCTGTAATTGATAAAGTAGCTTTACAGTCAGGGAAACCTAGAATCTTCTGACACTTTGGCAATAAAATGTAAAATTGCCTTTAATTCTTAATGTTTAGTCTTACACAGCCCAGGCACGACCGGCATAGCTCAGGGGAATTATCCCAAACAGGCTCAGGGCACTCGGGTTCTGAGCAGTCCTGCTGGGGTCCTTCCATGGGGACACATCCCGAAACCTGGGAGTGACTGCATGGGGTGCCCATGGTGAGGACAGGACAGAGAGGGAGAGCAAGGCTCCAGTGTGTCCTTAGTGGGCCTGAGCCTGTCCCCTGGGGCTGGGGGAGCTGTCACGGGGCAGGGAGGGCCAGGGGTGGCAGTGGCTGCTCAGGGATGGCTTTGGCCCGTGTCCCTGGCAGCAGCCACTGCCCAAGCAACTGCGCTGCACCCAGGCTCTCCTCCCAGCCTGCTGGGCTTTGTTGGCTGGCACAGCCTGTGCCAAGGGCTGGCAAGGTGCCTGCAGGCCCCAGCTCTGGGGGAAACAGAGGACATCCTGCCCGTATCCACCGTGCTGCCAGCTCAGCAGTGCAGCACAGCACAGGCTCACTCTCCCCACGGATCTTGTAGAGGTTCAAAGCAAGACAGGAACACATGCCCTGACTCCACTTTGATGAATCCCAATGATTTTCTGCTTGCAGGATGTGAACAAGCAGTGCATGATAGGTATAGCAGAGCCTCTGTTCACTGTGTCACTTGCCATGGCCTCTTTCACAGTTGTATCTTTCTCCCTTCATGTGTCCTGCCAAACACCTAAGGGAAAACTGGACCTCTAATTTTATCGCACATCTCCATGCCCATGCCCGATGTCCCTGTGCCAGCTGCTTTAACAGCTTGTTGCTGTGCAGATGCTGCCTGCAGCCACACAAGGTCCTCTCCCCGTGAAGGCACTGGCCCTGCTCTCTGGCCCCTACTGAAGGTGGGCAGGGCTTGGCCCAGCTCTTCTCTTGCACTAAAGAGATGGAGCTGTCACCCCAGTGTCCTGGTGGTAGCAGCAGCAAAGCCCAGCCAGGATCAGCACTGGCTGAGCTGCGTGCCCAGGGACAGCTGGGGATGGCCACGGTGTGGGCAGGCAGGAGCCAGGCAGGGGCTGCTGTGACCAGTGGCAGGTCCCCGGGGAGGATGGGGCAGCCCATGCTGAGCGTCCCTGGGCTGAGGGACATTTCCTTGCCTGGGACCATCTGGGCCTGGACCTCCTCCAGTGGCATGCCCAGGAAAAGAGGGAAGCCATCAAGAGCCTGTGAGTTACGCAGGGATGGGGTGCAGCTTCCTCCCTCCTTGGTTAGCCAGCGGATTAAAAGAGGCCTCTAGGGTTTGCGGCAAACAGGAGTGGGCAAACAGGGCCGTGGCATGTCTCTGAGGGACAATTCACGAGGCAGTGTGCACAGGCAGGGCAAGCAGGCAGGGTTGCAGGTTTTCTTGCTAGGGAGGTTTACTGTGTGTTGTTTGCAGTGTTTCTGTTGGTTGCTTGGCTTTGGACTTTCTGGTAGTAATGGTTTTTACGCAATCGAAAACTGTAGTTAGTACAAGTGCATGTAACTAAGTGGAACCCTCCAAAAAGGATGTGTCTGTCCTGACCCATTCCTGTGCAGAGTGTTTGAGCTTAGCAGTGGTTTCAGGGGGCAGTGAGGAGAAAAGCTGCCTGCGGTGTGAACAGGTGAATGATCTCCTTTCACTGGTGGCCGAGCTTAGGGAGGAAGTTTAAAGACTAAGGAGTATCAGGGAAAGTGAAAGGGAAATAGATTGGTGGAGTTCAGCCCTTCCATCCTTACGGAAGGCCCAGCAAGAGTCACAGGACTCCTATGCCGCACACTGTCAGGCAAGAGAAGGACACCTGGTAGATGAAGGGGAGTGGAAATGGTCCCTGCACGGGGAGGTTATGATAAAAATTCCTCCCAACCCCCATCCCCTAGCCAGGGGCCACTTCAGAATAGTTATGAGCCCCTGGATCTAAAGAGTCAGCCAAATGATTAAGAAGAAAATTATCTGTCCGGAGAGCCTCCCAATTATAATTAATCTGTAACATGGATTGCCAGCTCTAACATCAAAAAGGAGAGAAGGGTAATCGTGGTGGGTGACTCCCTTCTGAGGGGAACAGAGGGCCCCATGTCAAGGGGACCCACCCCGCAGAGAGCTCTGCTGCCTCCCTGGGGCCCAGGTGCAGGATATTCCTCAGGGACTTCCTGGGCTGATTCAGTCCTCTGATTATTATCCACTGTTGAAACTCCAGGCTGGAAGTGATGAGATTGAGAAGAGGAGTGTCAGGACCATTGAAAGTCACTTTAGGGCCCAGGGACAAGTGGTTGATAGGACAGGGACACAGGTAGTCTTTTCCTCAGTCCCTTTGGTGGCTGAGAAAAATGGTGAAAGCAATAGGAGAGCTCATATCATCAACAAGTGGCTCAAGGGCTGGTGTCATTGGCAGAATTTTGGATTCTTTGATCATGGTGCAGCTTTGATGGCACCTGGCCTGCTGGAACCAGATGGGCTCCATCTCTCTGTTAAGGGCAGAAGGTTTTTAGCTGATGAGCTTGCAGAACTTGTTGAGAGGGCTTTAAAGTAGGTTTGAAGAGGGAACGGGATGCAGCTGGGCTGTCTGGAAGCAGGCCCAAGGGTGGTAAGCCTGAGTTAGGGATGAAATCAGCAGCCCAGCTGAGGTGCATGGATAGCAGTGCACACAGCATGGGTAACAAACAGCAAGAGCTGGAGGCCATGGTCCAGCAGCAGAGCTGTGATGTCATTGCCATCACAGAAACGTGGTGGGATGCCTCACATGGCTGGAGCACTACACTGGATGGCTACAAGCTCTTCAGGAGAGACAGGAAAGGGAGAAGAGGTGAAGGTGTGGCTCTTTATATTTGGGAGGCTTTGGACACCATGGATATTGAAACTAATGATGATGAGGTGGAATGCCTATGGGTGAGAATTAGGGGGAAGGCCAACAAGGCTGACATCCTACTGGGAGTCTGCTATCATCCACCCAACCAGGAAGAAGTGGTGGACAACTCATTCTATGAACAGCTAGAGGATGTTTCAGGATCATCAGCCCTTGTTCTTGTAGGCGACTTCAACTTGCCAGACATCTGCTGGGAACTTAATACAACAGAAAAAAAACAGCCCAGGAAATTTGTAGAGTGTGTGGAGGACAACTGTTGGTTGCAGCAGGTGGGTGAGCCCAGCAGGGGAGGGACTATGTTAGATCTGCTGTTTGCAGATAGAGGTGGGCTGGGGGGACATGTGGTGGCTGGAGGCCGCTTGGGGCACAGTGATCATGAAATGATAGAATTTGTTGCATTGCAAGCTGATCTGTAGTCAGCATTAATCAAGTTCTAAGAAGCAGTCCAGCTCAGCTCCATGAACTAACCTCTGTGTCTGACTGACAGAAGCTCACATGCAGTGGGAACTCTGCTAGGATGCAGACATTGCCTTGGTTCAGAGTCTGGGGCCACACAGATAGACCAATGAGCTGTCTCGGCCCAGGAGATTGGAATGCGCTATAAAAGAACACTCCGGACAATAAACAAGGCTGCTTTTCTGAGGAAACACGAGTGGTCTGTTGTATGTTATGTCTCAGACAGGGGAACACCAATGTATCAAGAATTCTTGGTATTTTGTGAAAACAGGAGGAAGATCAATAAGACTTTTACACATGACTTTCAGAGGGCAGACTTTGGCCTGTTTAGGAGACTTCTTCAGAGAGTTCCTTGGCAAGCAGCCCTTAAAAACCAAGGAGTCCAGGAAAGGTGGGCATGCTTCAAAACAGAGATCTTGAGGGCACAGGAGCAGTCTGTCCCTGGGTGCCGAAAGATGAGTCAATGAGGCAAACGCCCAGCCTGGATGGGCAAGGAGGCTTTGGAGCAATTTAGGAATAAAAAGAGGATGTATCATCTTTGGAAGGAGGATCAAGTCTCTCAGGAAGTATTTAGAGGAGCTGCTAGAGCATGTAGGAAAAAAAATTAGGGAGGCCATAGCTCAGTTTGAACTTAAAATGGTGACTTCTGTAAAGGATAATAAAAAAATGTATTTACAAATATATCAACGGGAAAAGGAAGGGTAAGACCAACCTTTGTTCTTTATTAGATGTGGGAGGGAACTTAGGAACTGCAGATGAGGACAAGGCAGAGGCGTTGAACACCTTCTTTGCCTCAGTCTTTAGTAGGAAGACGACTTGTCCTCAGGACAAGTGTCCTGCTGGGCTGGTAGATGGTGTCAGGGAGCAGAATGGGCCCTGTTAGCCAAGAGGAGGCAGCCAGAGAACTGCTGAGCTGCTTGGATGTTCCTAAATCTATGGGGCCAGATGGGATCCACCCCAGGGTGATGAGGGAGCTGGCAGATGAGCTGCTGAAGCCGCTCTCCATCATTTACCAGCAGTCCTGGCTCACTGGTGAGGTTCCAGATGACTGGAAGCTGCCCAATGTGACGCCCATGTACAACAAGGGTGGGAAGGAGGATCCTGGTAATTATAGGCCAGTCAGTCTGACCTCAGGACCCAGTAAGGTGATGTAACAGTTTATACTGAGTGCCATCACACAGCACTTACAGGATGGCCAGGGTATCAGACCCAGCCAGCAGGGGTTTAGGAGGGGTACGTCGTGTCCGACCAACCTGATCTCCTTTTATGAGCAAGTGACCTGCCTGGTGGATGCAGGAAAGGCTGTGGATGTGTCTATTTGGACTGCAGAAAGGCCTTTGCACTGTCTTCCACAGCACACTCCGGGAAAAGCTGCAGCCCAGGGCTTGGAGAGGAACACTCTTTGCTGGGCTCAGAACTGGCTGGATGGCTGGCCCAGAGAGGGCTGGTGAACGGTGCTGCACCCAGCTGGCAGCCAGTCACCAGTGGTGTCCCTGCGGGCTCTGTGCTGGGGCCAGCTCTGGTCAATGGTTTTATTGACAACATGGATGAGGGGATTGAGTCTTTCATTAGCAAATCTGGAGACAACACTAAGCTGGGAGAGTGTGTTGATCTGTTGGAAGGTAGGAGGGCTCTGCAGGGAGACCTGGAATGGTTGGAGGGATGGGCAGAGTCCAGTGGGATGAAGCTCAGTAGGTGCAAGTGCCCCGTCCTGTACTTTGGCCACAAGAAGCACCTGCAGTGTTCTAGGCTGGGGATAGTGTGGCTGGACAGTGGCCAGGCAGAAAGGGAGCTGGGGGCACTGGTCACAGCCAGCTGAACTTGAGCCAGCAGTGTGGCCTGGTGGCTAAGGAGGCCAATGGCTCCTGGCCTGTGTCAGGAACAGCGTGGCCAGCAGGAGCAGAGAGGTCATTCTGTCCCTGTACTTGGCACTGGTGAGGCCGCACCTCAAGTGCTGTGTCCAGTTCTGGGCCATCAGTTTGGGAAGGACATTGAGTCGCTCGAGCACATCCAGAGGGGGCAACAAGGATGGTGAGGGGCTGGGAGCACAAGCCCTGGTGAGGAATGACTGAGGGAGCTGGGAGTGTTTACCCTGGAGAAAAGGAGACTCCGAAGTGACCTTAATCACTCCACAGCTCCCTGAAGGGTAGTTGTAGTCAGGTGGGGTTGGTTTCTTTCTCCAGGCAGCACTGACAGAACCAGAGGACACAGTCTCAAGCTGCATCAAGGGAAATGTAGGTTGGATATCATGAAAATATTTTCCACAGAAAGAGTGATAAAATTCTGGAATGGCCTGCCAGGGGAGGTGGTGGAGTCACCATCCCTGGATGGGTTTAAAAAAGACTGAATGTGGCACTTGATGCCATGGTTTAGTTGTGGTGTTGGGACATGTGTTGGACTGGATGATCTTGAAGGTCTCTTCCAACCTGGTCATTCTGTGAATTCTGTATGAATACTGAGCATCTCCAGGGACACAGCCTGACCTGCAATGTCAGTAGGCGAAAAAAAAGTTTTGTGAATGGCCCTTTGATGAAGCAAAACATTTACAATCAGGGCAGTGCATTCATAGAGATGGGCGCACACTCTGGGGGTACAGCTAAGGCCATGAGGTCACAGAAGGGCTCAGGGGTCACAGCAGGCTGAGCTCTCAGCAGGCCCTGAGGTCACAGAGGTGCCAGAGGTGCCAGAGCCCCGTGGATGCACAGCAGCACAAGGAGCCAGCAGTCAGTCCCTGAGCACAACTGTTGTGGCAGCAGCGGCGGTGGCAGCAGTGGTGCTGACATTGGGACAGTGGTGACAGGACAGCGGTGGCAGCAAGAGCTGCGGGACTGGCGCAGGACAAGGCACCATGGTCTTTGCTCTGCGCCTCTTCCTCCTGCTGCTCCTGGCCGTGGCCCTGCCTGCCAGGGCTGCCCAGGCTGCTCCGCTGCAAGCGCGGCGAGCAGGTGAGCCGGCAGCCTGGCTGCCCTTTCCCGGCACAGCGCTCCCTGCTCCCTGGGAAGCGCTGGGGATGGTTTTGCCCACGGCATTAGGGAGGGTTTCCTCTGTGGGAGGGAGAGTGTCCCAAGGGGCCCTGGGCAGCCCCATTTCCCTTTCCCCTCCCAGAATGTTACACAGGGCAGGGAAAGAGGGTGGAGAGTGGCCAGGAGCCTGCCCAGAGCTCCCCAGGCCCCTGGGCAGCTTTGGCCATGTCCATTCACAACTGGCTCCCATGGCCTTTCCTTTCCCATTTCCTGTACCCAGCTCCCTGAGGCAGAAGGGGATAAAACTCAGCATGGAAATAGTTATGATCTCTACTCCCTCTAGATTTGGATGGCGACATAAATTATTTGCAAGTACTGGTGAATGACACTTTAAAGATCTTGGAAAATGCTGGAGGCAAGTTCTGAATATCTGTTTTATCTGATAGAATAATCAGTGTCAATGTGGCAAGAGCTCATTCATGCCACTTTCCTCAAGGGTCTGTCAGGGTTGAAAGGCTGAAAAATTTGCTCTGCTCCCTTCTGGAGCCCTGAGGGATCCCACAGGATCGCTGTCAGTGGGAGGAAGGAGCATTTAGTTGTCAGTCTTCCTCCCGTGTGCAATGCCAGTGTGTCCTTCCATGTGCTCTGTGCAGCCACAGAGAAGAGCAGAGAGGGAAGGGGCCGGGCCCAGGGCGGTGCCCCGGGGCTGAGCCTTGTGGGCAGCCTGAGGATCTCCTGCAGTGCCACAGGAGCTCTTCTGTCCTGCCTTTCGTTGCAGCTGAACCTGCCGGTGAAGGTCCCACATCCAGGACTGAGGCTCTGGGAGATGCTGAGGGTAGGTCAAGGCCTTTCCCCTGGGAGAGCTGCCAGCTCAGAGCCCAAAGCTGGGCCAGGGGGGCAGCGTTGCAGGTGCCAGCACAGAACCATGCACGTGTGTGCCCTCGGCCTGCGCCATCCCCTCACCGCTCCTGCGGCTCAGTGGTGCCCGTGCAGATCAGCAGAGATGGCAGAAGCTTCTGTGGCTGTTGTGTTACAGGTGTGTCTGCAGGGAGGACTTCTCCAGCTCCTTTGCTGATTCCTACAGAGAAGCCTGCCTCCCATGGCAGGGGTGAGTAGTGTGTCCCTGCTGACCCCACAGGCTGATCCCTGCTTTTGTGGGATCTGTTCCGAGGAAATAGAAATATTTCTCGTAAGGTCCCCTGAGAATGGAGAACAAACCCAGAAGGTACAGTAAGTCCCTGGAGGCATCCAAACACATGGAGAAGATGCCGAGTGATCTGGAATGATGCCGTGGTGGATGCATTTCCCTCATGCTTCCCCTGGGACTCAGCAGCCGGGGTTTTGGCTGCACATCTGGACACGCCGTGCCTGGCACAGTGGGAAGGGATCCATGGCAGCCTCTCTGCCCCGCTGCTGCTTTCACGCCCTGCAGGGCTGCTTCCCAGCCTGGCCTGGCTGCAGCTTCTGCCCAGCCTCTGCAGGAAGGCATTTGGCATCAGCTGACAGGCAGCCCAAACTGCACCACAGGCCATGCCCACCCTGAGATCCCCTGTGATTTTGCAGTCTCCAGGCTGATCACTAATGGCGGGTGTTGTGATGAAAGTGGGCCCTGTTCTACCTAGGATGTTTATGTCTTTGACAAGAATTGCCTCTTGATGATGCCGCCTATCCAGTGGGGATCAGTCTTACCTGATCCAGCTGTTGCTTTTCCTTTCTCCACAAGTGGATGGAGAGGCTGTACAGAGGGCGGCGTTTCCCAAAGGAAGCAGTGGCTCCATGCCAGCCTCGGCTGCAGGAAGAGAGGGGATGCCAGGCACAGGCATGGGAGGTAATTGCTGTGCCTCTGGACTTGAGACCTGCTACGGTTTGAGCTGCCCCCTCTGCTGCCTGGCAGTGCGGGCAAAGCCCAGACAAGACTGGCACAGCCCAGGGGAATTATCCCAAGCAGGCTCAGGGCACTTGGGTACTGAGCAGTCCTGCTGGGGTCCCTGCGTGGGAGGCAGATCCTGAAACCTAGGAGCGACTGCATTCCCATGGTGGGGAATTGACAGAGCAGCACAGGAAGGCTCCAGTGTGTCCCGAGGGGCCTGGTTATGTCCTCTCCATTCAGGGAGGAATTTCAGGGGGAAGAGGAATAGAGGGAGGGAAGAAATTAGGAAGGGAGGGAGAGAGGGCAGACGGAGGGAGGGATGATTGTGGCAGTGCCTGCTGCATTTTTTCACTAGTGCTTTAGCAAGAGTTTTAGCTCTGGGAGTGGGAGAGCCCAAATGCACCCCGGGCTGCTCCAGCCACCTCGCCAGGGATGTTACACAGGGCCTGCAAAGAGGATGGGGATTGGCCAGGAGCCTGCCCAGAGCTCCCGAGGCCCCTGTGCAGCTTTGGCCACATCCATTCACATCTGGCTCCCACAACCTTACCCAACCCACTTGCAATGCCCTGTTATCTGAGGCAGAGGGGGCCCCAAGACACCAGGGAAATGGTTCTGATCTGTGCTCCCTTCTAGATCGGGATGGCAAATTGCATTATTTGGATGCCCTGCTGGATGATGGCTTAAGGCTCTTGAAGAATGCTGGAGGCAAGTTGTCCCTGTGCCTTTCTTAACAATATCCTGACAGCGCTGCAGGTGCCAGCACAGATCCATGCACGTGTGTGCCCTCGCCCTGCGCGATCCCCTCACCGCTCCTGCGGCTCAGTGGTGCCCGTGCAGATCAGCAGAGATGGCAGAAGCTTCTGTGGCTGTTGTGTTACAGGTGTGCCTGCAGGGAGGACTTTCCCAGGTCCTTTGGTGGATGTTGCACGCAAGCCCAGCTCCCATGGCAGGGGTGAGTAGTGTGTCCCTGCTGACCCCACAGGCTGATCCCTGCTTTTGTGGGATCTGTTCCTGGGAAATGGAACTCTGTTGCTCTAAGGTCCTCCGAGGCGAAAGAACAAAGCTACAGGTCACAAGAAACCCCATCAGCCACTCAAAATCATGGGACAAATGGTGAAAGAATTACTGCAAACCGAACAAGGTGGGTGCATTTCCCTCATGCTTCCCCTGGGTCTCAGCAGTCAGGGCCTTTGGCTGCACATCTGTGTGGAAGGGGCTAACAGCGGGCCTCTTAGCTAAAGGAGCAAGAAGAAGCTGAGAAGAAAGAAGAGGCTGATAAGGACCTCTCTCCAAGGCTGTAACCAAGGAGACCAAGAGAATTGAGGGACTGAAGAAAGATAAGAACTTCACAGCTGCATGAAGTATATTTAGAAAGTTAGTTAAGTCACTGTAACTTTTCACCAATGGTGTTATGTTGATTTATTGTATCCAATAGTTAGGGTAGAAGTAGCATAAACAATTAAAAAGTGTATAAAAGGTCAGCCATGTTCAATAATAAAGTGTTGCCATCTGAAACTGCTTGTAGTCCATGCTTTGTGTCGTGACCGACTCGACAACGACACATCTGGACACGCCGTGCCCGGCACAGCAGGAAGGGATCCATGGCAGCCTCTCTGCCCCACTGCTGCTTTCACGCCCCGCAGGGCTGCTTCCCAGCCTGGCCTGGCTGCAGCTTGTGCCCAGTCTCTGCAGGAAGGCATTTGGCATCAGCTGACAGGGAGCCCAAACTGCACCACGGGCCTGAGATCCCCTGAAATTTCATAGTCTCCAGGATGATCACTAAGGGCGGGTGTTATCATGAAAGTGGACCCTGGCCTGTAGCAGGCACAGGGCCTGCAAGGCCTTGGAGGTCAGAAGCCTGAGCTAGGAAATACCAAAGTCAGCATGACTAAGGTTTTAGAAGCCCCTCTCTTCCGCTTTCGGACCCTGTTATCTCCCTGTATATCCATAGGTCACTTTTCCCCTGACCCTTACTATTGGACAGTTTTCAATCCCCCTGTAAGGTATAAAAACCCCTAGCCCTGCCCGGTTCGAGAGAGGAGAGCTGTCAATGGACCCTTCGCGGAGACCCCAATAAAAGAACCCTGCGGAACCCACACAGCGCTGCTCTCTCTCTCTCTGCGTCTGCTGCGGCGATACCCAGGGTGACGGCCCCAGGCATGCTGAAAGAGCTGAAATCACTAAAGAGCTGACTGCAAATCACTATAGCTGCCTGGGTTGCCTGAGCCCCCCCACTGGGCGATCCTGGACCCTCCGTGAGCTATCCTGGACAACCGGCCTCCCCGCTGGGCTTCTGCCCCTGGGGGCCATAGCTGGCGCACCGAACATAGCGGACGCCCGAACAGCGAGGGGCCCCTGGGCCGACATCTGAACCGCCGTGATAGCCTGGCCGCGGAACTGAATGCCGGACCTGGCATTTCAGAGGGGCAGCATTTCTTCGTGAAATTGTCACTGCCTCCGCTCGCCAGAGATCCTGGAAGGAGAAGCTCTCCGTTATAGAAGGACTCTTCTGGACAGGAGGTCAGCCGACCCGCACCCCGACACCTGGGCACGCGAGTGTCCGTGGAGGCTGACGAGCAGACGACCCCCAGCAGAACTTTGACCCACAACAGGCTGAAAAGTGTAAGTTTAACACAGCCTCTCTTGCGCGCAAAATATTTTTCCTTGGGTCCTTTTTTTTGGGTTTTTTCTCTTTTTTTTTTCTCTTTTTTCTGCTGGCGGGAACTGAAAAATGGGATCAAAGCTTAGTAAGCGATCCCAGAACGAGAGAGATTTATATTCCCTAATCCTAGAAATCCTATCTTCTAACAACTTTTCTTTTTCTAAAGGTAACCTTTCAAAAACTAACCTGAAACATTTTATAAAGTGGATTCTCTGCCACTTCCCAGATACTAATACACAGACCATTACCTTAGACTCCTTTTGGGATACAATTGGGACCACGATATATAAGTTTCAAATTAACCAAGACTTTTCTGTAACCCAGTTTTTACCTATGTTTCACGCTATCACTAAAGCTGTAGAAAAAACTAACAAAAAGATTTTAACCTCAGGGCTAACTTCTGTCGAACGAAACGAAAAGTTCTTATCTCACTTAACAGAAGCGCCTATTTCAAATGCTAATGGAGGAGATAACACCCCCTCCACCCTGGATTCCAGCACTTCGCTGGGTTCTAGTGCCCTGCCATCTGCGCCACAACCCCCCGACCCCAGGGCGCCCACGGCCCCTGCCCACCCCCTCTTCCCCCCCGCCTTCCCCTCGGGAGCCACACCCTGCGCGCCTCCTTGCTCTGCGTTATCTCCGAGAGCATCTGCGCCAGTTCCCGCCGGGACCGACCCAAACCCCACCCCTCCCCCTGCTCCCCCCGACCCTGCTGGGGCCCCCCCCACCCCCTTTTCCGTCCCTCCTGTCCCTGCCGCGCCCGCCCCCACTCCCTCCCCCGCCCTCGCCCCCCCCGCTACCATCGTGTCTTTCCCTGCCCCCGGCATCATCCCTGCTGCGGCACTGGATCAGCCCGCCTGCGTCTCCGCGCCCCCCCCCCCACCATCGCGCTTTTGCCTGCCGCCGGAATCGTGCCCGCTCACGTATCCGCCCCTGACCCAAGCCATCCTGTATCCGCCGCACCCTCTTCCAGTCCCGCCGCCTCCTCCATCCCGCACCTCCCCTGCCCCCACACCCAGGCACACACCCACCCTCAGGGACCCCCGGTCGGGACCCCCCAGACTTCCCTCAGTTCTGCCCCCCCTCCCCACGCCCCCCAGTCCTGTGCATGCTGTATCACGCATTGCACGGCCACTCCGGCAATGCTGTCGCGCTGTAGCCACGTACTGCCATGTGCTGCCTTATACCCTGCCCAGCCACATGCACCTCTGCCAAATGCAGCTCCAGCCAGCCATAAGAAACATAAGGCAAGGCCTGATAGCTCTCACTTCTCGTCATCTGATGACAGCAGTGACAGCGATTCTGATTTGGAAATAGAATATGTTGATCCATGGGCAAAAATAAAAATGGAAGCCACACAGGCAGGGGACTGGCAATTAGCTCAGAGAATTACTGCCTTTCCAGTAGAATATAAGAAGGGAAAAAAAGGAGGTGCCACTAATAGAAAGACATGGGAACCTATTACAAATAAAGAACTTGTGCAATTAAGAAATACGGCCACAGAACATGGTAGAAGTTCACATATTTTTAGAAATTTCCTAGAAGCTACGTTCTCAGCACATGTTCTGGTACCCCACGATATTAAAAATATTGCCCAGTGCCTCCTTTCTCCCGCCGAGTACATGCTTTGGGAAAGGCATTGGAAAAAGCAATTAAAAACATTATCAGATAACTATGCTGCAGATGCTGATAAGTCAAATTTTACACTCGAACAGCTGGCTGGTGAAGGGGATTTGCAGAAACCCTCTGACCAAGCTGATACTTTACCTAAGGCAACATTACAAGACGTGGCTATAGCAGCAAAAACCTCCTTACTTCTCACCCCAGATGATTCTACCCCCACCCAATATTTTTCTAGTATCAAACAAGGAATAGATGAAAGCTTTATCAAATTTGTGGATAGAATTAAGGATGCTCTGGAAAAACAAATAGAGAGCGCAGAGGCAAGAAAAGAACTGTTGTGTAAACTTGCCATGAGTAACTCAAATGAAAAATGTAAAGCAATTCTGAGAGCCTTACCCTTAGACACAGAGCCTACCATAGAGCAAATGCTGGAAAGCTGCACACGCCACTTGTCCACTGAAGACACAGTGGCCCAAGCAGTAACTAAGGGTGTTGCAGAAGGAGTTTCTAGTGCATATGCAGTAATAGCTTCTAAAGATCAGGTCCGCTGCTACCACTGCGGAGATTTTGGACATTTTATAAAGGACTGTCCAGAGAGGTCACCTCCCAGGTACCCTCGCAATTTCCACAAAAGGTCCCAGAATCAGCAGTACTACCAGCCGCGTCCGGGAAACTTCCATCGGAGCGTGGTGGGGCCCCAGGCAAGGACACCAAATCAAAGGCCATCCACAGCCAGTCACGCACCATCCCAGGAGACTCCAGACCACATGAGGACGACCCAACACACGGAGCAATACCAAAGGGAACGCGCTGTCAGCTGGTAACTGCACTGTCCATTGACTTTAAAAATGACAAGGTTTATCGTGTTCCCACAGGCAAACGTGGGCCAAAAGGAGGTCCTTCTAACATCGTAATTATAGGTGATTCTCTCCATAGCCCAAAGGAAATATTTGTTGTTCCAGAAGTACAAACAGTGCACCCGGGACAAGAAATCTTTGTCCAGGTGTACTGCACAGACTTACCATATCTTCTTCCAAAGGGTACCCCATTTGCACAGGCCTTTCTACTGCCTAAGAATCACAGGGAACAGCTTCCTCTCAACCCCACAGCAATGTGGATACAGGTTGTGGGACCGAGTAAGCCTGTCATCGAATGCGGTCTTACCTGCAGAGGGGAGAAGTTCCACCTACCAGGGTTGCTGGACACCGGTGCAGACGTGACCATCATCGCCCGCTCAGAATGGCCAGCACACTGGGAGCTACAACCTGTGGCAGGCATGATCACAGGGATCGGTGGAGCTACAGTTTCCATGCGGAGCAAGAACAACATCCTCGTCGAAGGGCCTGAAGGCAAGTTGGCAACCATCCGCCCATTGGTGGTAAGGGCCCCCATCACCTTGTATGGACGGGACATTTTATGTCAGTGGGGTGCCTCCCTACGTATTCCCAGTCTGGATTTCTGATTGGGGCCACTGAGGAGCGCGCACTGCCAGACACTCCTCGTCTCACCTGGAAATGCCATGACCCGATCTGGATCGAGCAGTGGCCCCTCTCTAAAGTCAAACTGCGCGCACTACATGCCCTTGTGGATGAACAGCTCGCCAAAGGCCACATCGTAGAGACCACCAGCCCTTGGAATTCTCCAGTCTTCGTACTACAAAAGCCTGGAACGGACAGGTGGAGGCTCCTCCACGATCTTCGCAAAATCAACGAGGTCATCGAGGACATGGGTCCCCTCCAGCCTGGCCTGCCCTCACCATCGATGCTGCCTAGAGACTGGACACTTGCTATCATTGATATTAAAGACTGTTTCTTCAGCATCCCGCTGCATCCCCAGGACGCTCCACGGTTTGCCTTCTCCGTCCCCTCTCTTAACAGAGAGGCTCCACTCAAAAGATATCATTGGCTTTTCCTACCTCAAGGACTAAAGTGCAGTCCCAGTATATGCCAGTGGTATGTTGCTCACATCCTGTCTCCTGTTCGGAACCTATTCCCAAATGCGATCATCCATCACTATATGGACGATATCCTGGTCTGTGCACCAGAAAAAACGTACTTGGACAAAGCAGTTAAAAGGACTATTGAAACCATAGAAAAGGCAGGATTCGAGATCCGTGAGGACAAAATACAGTACACCAACCCATGGACTTACCTTGGACTCCAGATCCGGGAAAGGACCATCGTACCCCAGCAGCTCACCATCCGAGACAACCCAAAAACCCTGAGAGACTTACACAGTCTGTGCGGATCCATCAACTGGGTACATCCACTGCTAGGAATTACAACAGAGGACCTCGCTCCACTGTTCAGCCTTCTCCGGGGCAAGGAGAATCTGGACTCTCCATGCACTCTAACACCAGAGGCCCGAGATGCCATCACCAAGGTCCAAGAAGCCCTGTCTTCACGCAAAGCCCATCGCTTCGAGCCCAGCCTGCCTTTCCAGTTCGTCATTCTGGGAAAAGCACCTAGGTTCTATGGACTGATTTTCCAATGGGACACTCAACTTCGAGACCCTTTACTAATCCTGGAGTGGATCTTTACAAATATCCAACCCACAAAAACAATTACCACCTTCCAAGAAATTATGGCACATTTAATAAAAAAGGCTAGAACTCGCCTCCGTTCCCTTGCAGGGTGTGAGTTCACATGCATATATTTGCCAATGACCACTGGGGATCTGGAACATTTGCTCCAGACCAATGAGAGTCTCCAGTATGCCTTAGATAGCTATACAGGCCAAATTTCAGTGCATATACCAAAACATAAGCTTTTTAATCGTGATGTGACATTTCATCTGACCCCAAAATTAGTCCAAAGCAGGACACCTCTCAAAGCTCTAACCATCTTTACAGATGGCTCTGGGTCATCCCACAAGTCGGTAATGACATGGAGGGACCCTAAGACCCAAAATTGGGAATCTGACATAAAAATAGTGGAGGGATCTCCACAGATTGCGGAGTTAGCAGCTGTCGTCAGAGCCTTTGAGAAATTCAAAGACGAACCTTTTAATCTGGTCACAGATTCAGCTTATGTTGCTGGCATAGCTATGAGAGCAGAACATGCTCTTCTCAAAGAAGTTTCCAATCCAAAGTTATACCAATTGATTTCCACATTAACACGCTTAATTTCCCACAGAAAACAACCTTACTATATAATGCATGTGAGGTCACACACTGACCTCCCAGGTTTCATTGCAGAAGGGAACAGGAAAGCAGACACCTTAGCCATGGCAATAGAGACTGCTAATGTCCCTAACATCTTTGCCCAGGCAAAGTTGTCACACTCATTTTTTCATCAAAATGTGCCTGCCCTTGTCAGAATGTTCAAGCTTTCAAAAGATCAGGCAAAAGCTATTGTTGCTACATGCCCGAACTGTCAAAACTACCAGATACCATCTATGGGGACGGGAATCAATCCCCGAGGTTTAAACAGCTGCCAGCTGTGGCAGACAGATGTAACGCACTTTGCACCTTTTGGAAGGTCAAAGTACGTGCATGTATCGGTTGATACATTCTCAGGAGCAGTATTCGCATCAACACATACAGGAGAAACTGCGCAGCACACCATAAAACATTTTCTCCTCGCATTTGCCACCCTGGGAGTACCAAAGGAGATCAAAACAGACAATGGACCTGCCTATACCTCTCGTAAGTTGAAAGAGTTCTTCAGTGAGTGGGGAATACAACACAAGACAGGTATACCTGCAAACCCCACAGGACAATCCATCGTGGAAAGGACACATCAAACTCTCAAAAGAGTCCTCAATCAGCAACAGAGAGGAACAAAAATAATTTCTCCAGTTGAAAGACTTTGCAAGGCTCTCTATGTCATCAACTTCCTGAACTGTACAACATCAGAGCCTGATCCACCAATACTTCGCCACTTTGCAAATACCACCCAAGCAAAGCTCACAGAGAAACCACCTGTGCTGGTGAAGGATCCAGAAACACATAAAGTCTCGGGACCTTTCGAACTCATCACGTGGGGAAGAGGATATGCGTGTGTTCTGCTACCATCTGGTCCAAGATGGTACCCAGGAAAAAACATAAAACCATACCTAGGCACTGCAAATACTACTTCTGTAGCAAATACTACTTCCACAAGCAGTGACAAGAATCCTCCTGAGTCAAACACAAGACCTCCTCAAAACCAGACCAGCTCGGCCTGGAGACGAAGACGTTGCCAAACATCCACAAGTGGAGGAGACGACTGTCCCATCACACAGCAGCAGACAAACCAGAAAGCTGAACAACATTCTGTGGCATCAAGCCCTAGGCCAGGCACAGCCTGAAAACAAACTGTTCTCTGAATTAGATGTTATTACCCTTTTTACCCAAAAAACCCTATTGTCCCTTTTATCTACCCTTACCAAAAGCCTCTAACCTTTTACCTACTCCCCCACCCTTAGCACCATAGAAAAAAAAAAAAAAAAAACCAAAAAAAACCAAAAAAAAACAAACAGTAAAAAACTAAAAATAAAAGGGGGGAGGTGGAAGGAACAGAGGAAAGGAACATGAAAGGAACCCTAACCCTCCCCTCCTACCATAAAAATAACAAGTTTTGCTTATATTCCCGATCAGAAGCCCCATTCCTGCCCAAAGATGAAAAATATCTCCGTTGGTGCTGTTCTCACTGCTGCCTGGATGTTCCTCACCGTGCCATGTGCCGTCGGTTGGATCGGCCCACAGCCGAGCCATAATGTCTGGGTAACCTTAGCAAGAACATTAAAACAGGATAACATGTGCTTATCCATGGGGAGCGTTGATAACCCACTTTCCACATGTCTAGTAGGAATTCCTTTCGTAGCCGATGACTGGCCCGCCTATAATTCAGAGCTTCTCCGCACCACAGGTAAGAGACCCCACCAGGTAGAAACTTGGGACCAGTGGACAAAAATACTGCCCAATGCTCTTGAGGAACCTCAAGAATTGGATCTATTGGGGTCCTCCAAGGCCACATTCTGTGTCAAATTTTACTTTAGACGTCCAAAGAATAATTTGCCTGAAATTGATCTGAACAAAAACACATACCGAAAAGACATATCACCAATTAACAAAGCCTACAACCCTCACGATTGGTGTAATTACACTGCTCGTGTGATCTCTGTGTCCTCTCTCCATCCCAAAGTTCTACCCAAGGGAACGTTTCTCATCTGTGGTGACAGAGTATGGGCTGGGATCCCCTCACGACTCCAGGGAGGTCCCTGTACCCTAGGAAAACTTTCCACCCTTACTCCAAATATCACCTTGTTGCACGATTGGAAAAAAAAGAGCAAATTAAAACGCCACAAAAGGTCCTACACAGCATTTGATGAAAATTGCGATCCCAAATTATACGATTGGAACAAACCTAAAAAGATAGCGGTCTCTATATTCCTACCATGGGTAGCTGCAGCTAAGACCCTGGGCGACATAAATCACCTTGGGTGCTGGCTCAGTAACCAAGCTAACGCTACTTCTGCTGCCCTGAGCGATCTCTTAAAGGAAGAAGAAACCACAAGACACGCCTCACTCCAAAATCGAGCAGCGATTGACTTCCTGCTGCTTGCCCACGGACATGGCTGCGAGGACTTCGAAGGGATGTGCTGCTTCAATCTCTCTTCACGCTCGGAATCTATCCACGCCAACATCCAGAAACTGAAGGGACTTGTGAAGGACTTAAAAGTAGAACAGACCCCAGACTGGGTCAATGACGTCTTCGGTCAATGGCGATTAACGGGATGGGTTGCATCTTTGGTTAAGGGAATCTTGTGGATTTTTCTTTTAATTGTCATTGTGTTACTTATGTTCTCATGCCTTGTCCATTGTTTTAAGAGAACCATAGGGAACGCCTTTTTTCTAAATACAGAAAGTGGAGTTGTAGCAGGCACAAGGCCTGCAAGGCCCTGGAGATCAGAAGCCTGAGCTAGGAAATACCAAAGTCAGCATGACTAAGGTTCTAGAAGCCCCTCTCTTCCGCCTTTCGGACCCTGTTATCTCCCTGTATATCCATAGGTCACTTTTCCATGACCCTTACTATTGGACAGTTTTTCAATACCCCTGTAAGGTATAAAAACCCCTAAACTCTGCCCGGTTCGGCAGAGGAGAGCTGTCACTGGACCCTTCGCGGAGACCCCAATAAAGGAACCCTGCGGAACCCACACAGCGCTGCTCTCTCTCTCTCTGCGTCTGCTGCGGCGATACCTAGGGCTACTGCCCCAGGTGAGCTAAAAGAGCTGAAATCATTAAAGAGCTGAGCTGCGAATCACTATAGCTTGCCTGGGTTGCCTGAGCCCCACGCTGGGCGATCCTGGACCCTCGTTGAGCTATCCTGGCCGGCTGGCCTCCCCGCTGGGCCGCTGCCCCTCGGGGCCATATCTGGACACGCCGCGCCCGGCACAGCAGGAAGGGATCCATGGCAGCCACGCTGCCCCGCTGCTGCTTTCACGCCCCGCAGGGCTGTTTCCCAGCCTGGCCTGGCTGCAGCTTCTGCCCAGCCTCTGCAGGAAGGCATTTGGCATCAGCTGGCAGACAGCCCCAATTGCACCACAGGCCATGCCCACCCTCAGATGCCCTGCATTTTCTGGTGTCCAGGCAGATCAGATGTTGGGGCTGTTTGGGGAAGGAAGCAGCCTTGGGTTGTCCCAAAATCCTGGGTGTTTTCTGATCCTTATGCATTCCTTTCACAAGTGATGCCTCCTGAAATTGTCCCCTTCCCCATTCCCAGTCAGGAATGTTTTCATCTGATCCAGCTGTCTCTTTTCCATTCTCCAGAAATGAAAGGAGAGCCTGCGGAGAAAGAAGCATTTCCCGGAGGAGGCAGTGGTTGCATGCCAGCCTCAGCTCCAGGAAGGGAGGCCATGCCAGGCACAGGCACAGGAGGTAATTGCTGTGCCTCTGGGCCTGAGCCCTGCTGAGGCTTGAGCTGCCCTCTCTGCTGTTTGGCAGTGCGGGCACAGCCTGGACTAGAGCAGCACAGCCCAGGGGAATTATCCCGAGCAGGCTCAGGGTACTGAGCAGTCCTGCTGGGGTCCCTCCATGGGAGACATGTCCTGAAACCTGACAGCAACTGCACAGGGTGCCCACGGTGGGGAAAGGACAGAGGGGGAGAGCAAGGCTCCAGTGTGTCCTGAGAGGGCCTGGCTGTTTGCCCTTGGGATCTGGGGGGTTTCCCCACAGAAGGAGGGCAGGTGGGACAGAGGGAGGGCAGGATGGATAGCTGTGGCACTGCCTGCTGCAGTTTTCCCCCATGCTTTAGGGAGGATTTCTTCTGTGTGTGAGGGGGAGAGTTCCAGGTCCCTGCACTGCTGCAGCCACCCCTCCCAGGGATGTTGCTGAGGGCAGGGAAAGAGTGTGGAGAGTGACCAGGAGCCAGCCCAGAGCTCCCCAGGCCCCTGGGCAGCTTTGGCCATGTCTATTCACATCTGGCTCCCACGGCCTTACCCGACTCCCTGGCAGTGCCCAGTTCCCTGTGGCAGAAAGAGATCCCAGCACACACTGGAAAACGTTCTCATCTGTGCTGCATTGTAGATGAGGGTGCTGGGAAGGCTTCTCCATCAGCTTGGATGAATAAAGTTTTGAAGCCCTTGGAGCCTCCTGCAGGTATGTTCTCAGTGTGCCACCAAGGAAGAATTGTAGACAAGCGGGCAGGCACCAGGTGACAGAAGCTTCTGTGGCTGTTGTGTTACAGATGTGTCTACAGGGAAGACTTCTCCAGCTTCTCCAGCTGCTACCTTGGATGCTGCACTCAAGCCCAGCTCCCATCTCAGGGGTGAGTAGTGTGTCCCTGCTGACCCCACAGGCTGAGCCCTGCTTTTCTGGGATCCATTCCTGGGAAATGGAAATATTTTTCTCTAAGGTACTCCAACAGGGAAAATCCAAGATACAACAGATAAGATATCCCTGGAACCATCCAAACAGATGAGGCAAGAGCTGAAGGAACCCCTGCAGACAAGAGAAGGTGGGTGCATTTCCCTCATGCTTCCCCTGGGACTCAGCAGCCGGGGGCTTTGGCTGCACTTCTGGACACGCCATGCCCGGCAGAGCAGGAAGGGATCCATGGCAGCCTCGCTGCCCCGCTGCTGCTTTCACGCCCTGCAGGGCTGTTTCCCAGCCTGGCCTGGCTGCAGCTTCTGCCCAGCCTCTGCAGGAAGTTATTTGGCATCAGCTGACAGGCCATGCCCAAACTGTAACACACCCTGAGATCCCCCACTATATCCAGCCCTGCAGATTAGGAAAAGGGTGGCTGTTTGGTGGTGGAAGTGCTCTCATCATGCCACTGTAACCTGGCCATTTTCCTGCTCCATAAATTTCACAAATATTACCTCTGATGCCACCGCCCAAGTGGGGAACAGCCCCATCTGATGCAGCTGTCTCCCTTCCTTTGTCAAGAGATGGACATAGTGCTTCAGTGGAAGGTGGCATTTCTTAAAGGAAGCACTCCATCTTCGGTGCCAGCCCCTGCTGCAGGAAGGAAGGCAAAGCCAGACACGGGCACAGGCACAGCAGGTAATTGCTGTGCTGGGCTCAGCCCTGGCCAGGGCTGTGTGGCAGCAGCTCTTCCCCCAGGGCCTGCCCTTGCCCGGCCCGGCAGCAGCCAAAGCTGGAGGCGCCTCGGCTTCCAGGCCTCTGGAGCTGGTTCAGAGCCCCGGGGAAACGGGACTGGTGCAGCAACGTCCCTGGCGCTGCAGCTGCTGCGGAGCTGGCCCTGAGTGCCCAGAGGCCCAAGGCACAGGAGCAGCCCCGAGCGGGAGCCCTGCCGCCAGCCCAGGGCCAGAGCCAGCCCTGGCACACAATGGAAACAGTTCTCATCTTGGTTTGCTTCCAGACTGGGATGCTGGGAAGGATTCTCCACTAGCCTGGCGCTCTGAAGTTGTGATGCCCTCTGTGCATTCTGCAGGTATGTTCTCACTGTCCCACCAAGGCGTAATGTTTGACTGACTGCTAAGAACCAGGTGACAGAAGCTTCTGTGGCTGTTGTGTTACAGGCGTGTCTGCAGGGACGACCTCAGCAACTCCTAGCTTGGATGCTGCACAAAAGACCAGCTCCCATGGCAGGGGTGAGTAGTGTGTCCCTGCTGACCCCTCAGGCTGAGCCCTGCTTTTGTGGGGTCCATTCCTGGGAAATGGAACTACTTTCTCTTAAGGTCCTCTGACAGGAGAGACCAAAGACATGGCAGGCAGGAAATTCCAGGACCCATTAGAAATCATGTGGCAAATGCTGAAGGAACGTCTGCAGAGAAGGCAAGGTGGGTGCATTTCCCTCATGCTGCTCCTGGGACTCAGCAGCCGGGGGCTTTGGCTGCACATCTGGACACGCCGTGCCCGGCACAGCAGGAAGGGATCCATGGCAGCCTCGCTGCCCCGCTGCTGCTTTCACGCCCTGCAGGGCTGTTTCCCAGCCTGGCCTGGCTGCAGCTTCTGCCCAGCCTCTGCAGGAAGGCATTTGGCATCAGCTGACAGACAGCCCCAATTGCACCACAGTCCATGCCCACCCTCAGATCCCCTGCAATTTCCTGGTGTCCAGGCTGATCAGATACTGGGGCTGTTTGGGGAAATAAGCAGCCTTGGGTTGTCCCAAAATCCTGGGTGATTTCTGATCCTTATCCATTCCTTTCACAAGTGATGCCTCACCTTCCCCATTCCCAGTGAGGAATGTTTCCATCTGATCCAGCTGTCTCTTTTTCATTCTCCAGAAATGAAAGGAGAGCCTGTGGAGAAAGAAGCATTTCCCGGAGGAAGCAGTGGTTGCATGCCAGCCTCAGCTCCAGGAAGGGAGGCCATGCCAGGCACAGGCACAGGAGGTAATTGCTGTGCCTCTGGGCCTGAGCCCTGCTGAGGCTTGAGCTGCCCTCTCTGCTGCTTGGCAGTGCGGGCACAGCCTGGATTGGACCGGCACAGCCCAGGGGAATTATCCCGAGCAGGCTCAGGGCACTCGGGTACTGAGCAGTCCTGCTGGGGTCCCTCTATGGGAGACATGTCCTGAAACCTGGCAGTGACTGCATGGGGTGCCCATGGTGGGGAAAGGACAGAGGGGGAGAGCAAGGCTGCAGTGTGTCCTGAGAGGGCCTGGCTGTTTGCTCTTGGGATCTTGGAGCTGTCGCCGCAGAAGGAGGGCAGGAGGGAGTGTAGGAGGGAGGGATGGATAGCTGTGGCACTGCCTGCTGCAGTTTTCCCCAGGGCTTTAGGGAGGATTTTCTGTGAGTTTGAGGGAGAGAACCCCAGGGCCCTGGGCTACTCCAGCCACCCCTCCCAGGGATGTTGCTGAGGGCAGGGAAAGAGTGTGGAGAGTGATCAGGAGCCAGCCCAGAGCTCCCCAGGCCCCTGGGCAGCTTTGGCCATGTCTATTCACATCTGGCTGCCATGGCCTTACCCGACTCCCTGGCAGTGCCCAGTTCCCTGTGGCAGAAAGAGATCCCAGCACACACTGGAAAATGTTCTCATCTGTGCTGCATTGTAGATGAGGGTGCTGGGAAGGCTTCTCCATCAGCTTGGATGAAGAAAGTTTTGAAGCCCTTGGAGCCTCCTGCAGGTATGTTCTCAGTGTGCCACCAAGGAAGAATTGTAGACAAGCGGGCAGGCACCAGGTGACAGAAGCTTCTGTGGCTGTTGTGTTACAGATGTGTCTACAGGGAAGACTTCTCCAGCTTCTCCAGCTGCTACCTTGGATGCTGCACTCAAGCCCAGCTCCCATCTCAGGGGTGAGTAGTGTGTCCCTGCTGACCCCACAGGCTGAACCCTGCTTTTCTGGCATCCATTCCTGAGAAATGGAAATATTTTTCTCTAAGGTACTCCAACAGGGAAAATCCAAGATAAAACAGATAAGATATCCCTGGAACCATCCAAACAGATGAGGCAAGAGCTGAAGGAAGCCCTGCAGACAAGAGAAGGTGGGTGCATTTCCCTCATGC
Source organism: Passer domesticus (assembly GCF_036417665.1). Taxonomy (NCBI): domain Eukaryota; kingdom Metazoa; phylum Chordata; class Aves; order Passeriformes; family Passeridae; genus Passer; species Passer domesticus. The sequence continues at coordinate 10,178,344 of NC_087482.1, read as the reverse complement.
TTCCCCTGGGAGTCAGCAGCCGGGGGCTTTGGCTGCACATCTGGACACGCCATGCCCGGCACAGCAGGAAGGGATCCATGGCAGCCTTGCTGACCCGCTGCTGCTTTCACGCCCTGCAGGGCTGTTTCCCAGCCTGGCCTGGCTGCAGCTTGTGCCCAGCCTCTGTAGGAAGTTATTTGGCATCAGCTGACAGGCCATGCCCAAACTGTAACACACCCTGAGATCCCCCACTATATCCATCCCTGCAGATTAGGAAAAGGGTGGCTGTTTGGAGGTGGAAGTGCTCTCATCATGCCACTGTAACCTGGCCATTGTCCTGCTCCATAAATTTCACAAATATTACCTCTGATGCCACCGCCCAAGTGGGGAACAGCCCCATCTGATGCAGCTGTCTCCCTTCCTTTGTCAAGAGAAGGACATAGTGCTTCAGTGGAAGGTGGCATTTCTTGAAGGAAGCACTCCATCTTCGGTGCGAGCCCCTGCTGCAGGAAGGAAGGCAAAGCCAGACACGGGCACAGGCACAGCAGGTAATTGCTGTGCCGGGCTCAGGCCTGGCCGGGGCTGTGTGGCAGCAGCTCTTCCCCCAGGGCCTGCCCTTGCCCAGCCCGGCAGCAGCCAAAGCTGGAGGCGCCTCGGCTTCCAGGCCTCTGGAGCTGGTTCAGAGCCCCGGGGAAACGGGACTGGTGCAGCAACGTCCCTGGCGCTGCAGCTGCTGCGGAGCTGGCCCTGAGTGCCCAGAGGCCCAAGGCACAGGAGCAGCCCTGAGCGGGAGCCCTGCCGCCAGCCCAGGGCCAGAGCCAGCCCTGGCACACAATGGAAACAGTTCTCATCTTGGTTTGCTTCCAGACTGGGATGCTGGGAAGGATTCTCCATTAGCCTGGCGCTCTGAAGTTGTGAAGCTCTCTGAGTATTCTGCAGGTATGTTCTCACTGTCCCACCAAGGCGTAATGTTTGACTGACTGGTAAGAACCAGGTGACAGAAGCTTCTGTGGCTGTTGTGTTACAGGCGTGTCTGCAGGGACGACCTCAGCAACTCCTACCTTGGATGCTGCACAAAAGGCCAGCTCCCATGGCAGGGGTGAGTAGTGTGTCCCTGCTGACCCCTCAGGCTGAGCCCTGCTTTTGTGGGGTCCATTCCTGGGAAATGGAACTACTTTCTCTTAAGGTCCTCTGACAGGAGAGACCAAAGACATGGCAGGCAGGCAATTCCGGGTCCCCTTCGAAATCATGTGGCAAATGCTGAAGGAATGTCTGCAGAGAAGACAAGGTGGGTGCATTTCCCTCATGCTGCTCCTGGGACTCAGCAGCCGGGAGCTTTGGCTGCACATCTGGACACGCCGTGCCCGGCACAGCAGGAAGGGATCCATGGCAGCCTCGCTGCCCCGCTGCTGCTTTCACGCCCTGCAGGGCTGTTTCCCAGCCTGGCCTGGCTGCAGCTTCTGCCCAGCCTCTGCCGGAAGTTATTTGGCATTAGCTGACAGGCCATGCCCAAACTGTAACACACCCTGAGATCCCCCACTATATCCAGCCCTGCAGATTAGGAAAAGGGTGGCTCTTTGGAGGTGGAAGTGCTCTCATCATGCCACTGTAACCTGGCCATTTTCCTGCTCCATACATTTCACATATATTACCTCTGATGCCACTGCCCAAGTGGGAAACAGCTCCATCTGATGCAGCTGTCTCCCTTCCTTTGTCAAGAGAAGGACATAGTGCTTCAGTGGAAGGTGGCATTTCTTGAAGGAAGCACTCCATCTTCGGTGCCAGCCCCTGCTGCAGGAAGGAAGGCAAAGCCAGACACGGGCACAGGCACAGCAGGTAATTGCTGTGCCGGGCTCAGCCCTGGCCGGGGCTGTGTGGCTGCAGCTCTTCCCCCAGGGCCTGCCCTTGCCCGGCCCGGCAGCAGCCAAAGCTGGAGGCGCCTCGGCTTCCAGGCCTCTGGAGCTGGTTCAGAGCCCCGGGGAAACGGGACTAGTGCAGCAACGTCCCTGGCGCTGCAGCTGCTGCGGAGCTGGCCCTGAGTGCCCAGAGGCCCAAGGCACAGGAGCAGCCCTGAGCGGGAGCCCTGCCGCCAGCCCAGGGCCAGAGCCAGCCCTGGCAAACAATGGAAACAGTTCTCATCTTGGTTTGCTTCCAGACTGGGATGCTGGGAAGGATTCTCCATTAGCCTGGCGCTCTGAAGTTGTGAAGCACTCTGAGCATTCTGCAGGTATGTTCTCACTGTCCCACCAAGGCATAATGTTTGACTGACTGGTAAGAACCAGGTGACAGAAGCTTCTGTGGCTGTTGTGTTACAGGCGTGTCTGCGGGGACGACCTCAGCAACTCCTAGCTTGGATGCTGCACAAAAGGCCAGCTCCCATGGCAGGGGTGAGTAGTGTGTCCCTGCTGACCCCTCAGGCTGAGCCCTGCTTTTGTGGGGTCCATTCCTGGGAAATGGAACTACTTTCTCTTAAGGTCCTCTGACAGGAGAGACCAAAGACATGGCAGGCAGGAAATTCCAGGACCCATTAGAAATCATGTGGCAAATGCTGAAGGAACGTCTGCAGAGAAGGCAAGGTGGGTGCATTTCCCTCATGCTGCTCCTGGGACTCAGCAGCCAGGGGCTTTGGCTGCACATCTGGACACGCCGTGCCCGGCACAGCAGGAAGGGATCCATGGCAGCCTCGCTGCCCCGCTGCTGCTTTCACGCCCTGCAGGGCTGTTTCCCAGCCTGGCCTGGCTGCAGCTTCTGCCCAGCCTCTGCAGGAAGGCATTTGGCATCAGCTGACAGACAGCCCCAATTGCACCACAGTCCATGCCCACCCTCAGATCCCCTGCAATTTCCTGGTGTCCAGGCTGATCAGATACTGGGGCTGTTTGGGGAAATAAGCAGCCTTGGGTTGTCCCAAAATCCTGGGTGATTTCTGATCCTTATCCATTCCTTTCACAAGTGATGCCTCACCTTCCCCATTCCCAGTGAGGAATGTTTCCATCTGATCCAGATGTCTCTTTTGCATTCTCCAGAAATGAAAGGAGAGCCTGTGGAGAAAGAAGCATTTCCCGGAGGAAGCAGTGGTTGCATGCCAGCCTCAGCTCCAGGAAGGGAGGCCATGCCAGGCACAGGCACAGGAGGTAATTGCTGTGCCTCTGGGCCTGAGCCCTGCTGAGGCTTGAGCTGCCCTCTCTGCTGCTTGGCAGTGCGGGCACAGCCTGGATTGGACCGGCACAGCCCAGGGGAATTATCCCGAGCAGGCTCAGGGCACTCGGGTACTGAGCAGTCCTGCTGGGGTCCCTCTATGGGAGACATGTCCTGAAACCTGGCAGTGACTGCATGGGGTGCCCATGGTGGGGAAAGGACAGAGGGGGAGAGCAAGGCTGCAGTGTGTCCTGAGAGGGCCTGGCTGTTTGCTCTTGGGATCTTGGAGCTGTCGCCGCAGAAGGAGGGCAGGAGGGAGTGTAGGAGGGAGGGATGGATAGCTGTGGCACTGCCTGCTGCAGTTTTCCCCAGGGCTTTAGGGAGGATTTTCTGTGAGTTTGAGGGAGAGAACCCCAGGGCCCTGGGCTACTCCAGCCACCCCTCCCAGGGATGTTGCTGAGGGCAGGGAAAGAGTGTGGAGAGTGATCAGGAGCCAGCCCAGAGCTCCCCAGGCCCCTGGGCAGCTTTGGCCATGTCCATTCCCATCTGGGTCCCATAGCCTTACCCGACCCCCTTGCAGTGTCCTTTTGCCTGTAGCATTAGGGGTTCCCAGCATGCCACAGATATGGTTCTGATCTCTGCTCCCTTTTAGACTGGAGTCGTGACATGGGTTTTCAGGAAGTCCTGATGAAGGATGGTTTGAAGTTCCTGGAGGATGCTGGAGGCAAGTTTTCATTCTGCCTTTCCTGAGTGAATAATCAGGATCAATGCAAAAAAAGCTCATTTATAAACAATTTCCCTTAACATTATGTAAGGGCTGAAGGATTCTGAGAATCTTTCCCTGCTCCCTTCTGGATCCCTGAGGGATCCCACAGGATCGCTGTCAGTGGGAGGAAGGAGCATTGATCTTTCAGTCCTCCTCCCGTGTACTGTGCCAGTGTGTCCTTCCGTGTGCTCTGTGCAGTCAAAGAGAAGAGCAGAGAGGGAAGGGGACGGGCCCAGGGCTGTGCCCCGGGGCTGAGCCTTGTGGGCAGCCTGAGGATCTCCTGCAGTGCCACAGGAGCTCTTCTGTCCTGCCTTTCTTTGCAGCTGAACCTGCTGGTGAAGGCCCCACATCCAGGACTGAGGCTCTGGGAGATGCTGAGGGTAGGTCAAGGCCTTTCCCCTGGGAGAGCTGCCAGCTCAGAGCCCAAAGCTCGGCCAGGGAGGCATTGCTGCAGGTGCCAGCACAGAAACATGCATGTGTGTGCCCTCGCCCTGCACGATCCCCTCATGATTTCTGCTGCGGCTCAGTGGTGCCCGTGCAGATCAGCAGAGATGGCAGAAGCTTCTGTGGCTGTTGAGTTACAGGTGTGTCTGCAGGGAGGACGTCTCAAGCTCCAGGGCTGGATGCTTGGCCCCAACCCAGCTCCCATGGCAGGGGTGAGTAGTGTGTCCCTGCTGACCCCACAGGCTGAGCCCCGCTTTTGTGGGATCCATTCCTGGGAAATGGAACTACTTTCTCTTAAGGTCCTCCAAAAGTAAAGACCCAAGATACTGCAGCCAAAACGTCTCATGAGGCAGATGAATTCCTGAGACAAACACAGAAGGAAGCACCCCGAGGACAAGGTGGGTGCGTTTCCCTCATGCTTCCCCTGGGAATCAGCAGCCGGGGGCTTTGGCTGCACATCTGGACACGCCGTGCCCGGCACAGCAGGAAGGGATCCATGGCAGCCTCGCTGCCCCGCTGCTGCTTTCACACCCTGCAGGGCTGTTTCCCAGCCTGGCCTTGCTGCAATTCCTCCCCAGCCTCTGCAGGATGGAATTTGGCATTAGCTGATAGGGTGCCCCAACTGTACCGTGGGCCTGAGATCCCCTGCCATTTCCCAGTCTCTGAGAAGATCAGGAGGTGTAGCTGTTTGCTCATGGGAGTGCACTGGCCCAGCCCCAATTACCTGGGCTTTTTCCTGATCTTTACCTGTGACTTAGACAAGCATTGCCTCATGAAGGTGCCACCTCCCCAGTGGGGAGTGTTTCCATTTGATCCAGTTGACCCTTTTTCCCTTGTTCAAGTGATGGACCAAAAGGCTGTGCAGAAGGAGGAGCACCCAGGGAGAAGCAGTGGCTCATTGGCAGCTCGAGCTGCAGGAAGGAAGGCAATGCCAGACACGGGCACAGGCACAGCAGGTAATTGCTGTGCCGGGCTCAGGCCTGGCCGGGGCTGTGTGGCAGCAGCTCTTCCCCCAGGGCCTGCCCTTGCCCGGCCCGGCAGCAGCCAAAGCTGGAGGCGCCTCGGCTTCCAGGCCTCTGGAGCTGGTTCAGAGCCCCGGGGAAACGGGACTGGTGCAGCAACGTCCCTCCCGCTGCAGCCGCTGCGGAGCTGGCCCTGAGTGCCCAGAGGCCCAAGGCACAGGAGCAGCCCCGAGCGGGAGCCCTGCCGCCAGCCCAGGGCCAGAGCCAGCCCTGGCTCCCGACTGGGCAGGGGCTGCGCTGGGTCCTGACAGGGCCTGAGCCTGTCCCCTGGGGCTGGGGGAGCTGTCACGGGGCAGGGAGGGCCAGGGCTGGCAGTGGCTGCTCAGGGATGGCTTTGGCCCGTGTCCCTGGCAGCAGCCACTGCCCAAGCAGCTGCGCTGCCCCCGGGCTCTCCTCCCGGCCTGCTGGGCTTTGTTGGCTGGCACAGCCTGTGCCAAGGGCCGGCAAGGTGCCTGCAGGCCCCAGCTCTGGGGGAAACAGAGAACGTCCTGCCCGTATCCACCGTGCTGCCAGCTCAGCAGTGCAGCACAGCACGGGCTCACGCTCCCCATCGCTCCCACAGATGTAGCCGGCACCACAAGACCTGTTCCCAATGCCCAGGATGGCCTCGGAAGGGGTTTCTGTCAGGGAACCAGCTGCTGGCTAGGGTGTCTGGCAGGCATGCTTTATTTGGAGCTTGTCTTCATGTTGTTCTGCATTGGAATCTGGTATTCTTGGAACAGAAAACAGTGAGTGTTTTGTTGCTCTCCCCCTCCAACAGCTTCTTTTCAAAGTCTAACGTGGACAGGGAACATTCCCATTGAGGCTGCAGTGGAGTTGTGGCCATTCCATGATTGTCCAAATAACTCTGGTGAGGCTTCTGCTGCTGCCCAGTGCTTCCATTGGCCTCTCAATTGCTGGGCCTTGTCCTGGGGGCCCCGCTGGGGCTGCAGCCAGTGCTGGCTCCCACTGAGGCTGCCTGGCCAAGAGCAGCCCCAGGGGCACAGGGCAGAGGCAGAGGGAGGTGGGGAGGAGAAAGAGCAGGGCCGAGGTTGCCCTTGAAAGGCAGAGGCGCTCTGGGACCCACTCCTGGCCAGAGACCCTGCCCAGAGCCGTGCCCTGCTGGCCGGGGCCTTGAGGGGCAGCTCTCCAGCTGGGCCCAGCTGTGCCAGCAGCTCCAGCCGTGCTGGGGAGCCTTGCCAGCTCTGGGCCCTGCTGTGCACGAGGGTCCCTGTGTGCCACTGGCAGCTGGGGCCTCAGCCACCTCCTCTCTTCACAGGAGCACCTCGGGACAGCAGTTGGAAGACGGTGGCTGCACCTCACAGCCAGACAGCGTGAGCAGCTCCTCCAGCAGCAGGAACGGCCTGGACAGCCCTCTCAAGTCTTCTGTGAAGAGGACCCCAGAACAACCAACTACGAGGGAACCTCCTTTTACCCTGTAGATCCCACTGCCACCTGCTCTCCCCATGGGCCTCCCCAAGCTGCCTTCATCCGTTTTTTCTCTCCATCTGTCCCATCCCAGCCAACTCGAGTACCTCTAGGGACCCCAGGACCAGCCCAGCACCCTCCAGCCCTTCCTGAGACCAACACATCCCTCCCTCTGCCCCTGAGCCCCCTAGCCTTGCCCTCTAGGAATCACTGAAGGTGACACCCCCCCCACCCCTCCCCCCCACCCCCCCCCTCTTGCAGGGTAGGCAATGGCCTATTCTTCTGTTTAAATAAAGAGAAGGATCTGTGTTGTGGTTTCAAAGCAAAACCAGTGAGAGACTCCAAGTCAGAAATACAATTTATTAGGAAAAGGGAAAAAAAACCAAAATACATGCAATAATACAAAAGAAAAATCACTGACAGGCTCAGAATACAGCCTGCTGACACCCTGCTAGTTAGGGTGGTGGAAGCAGTCTAGATGAAATGGCCTTGTGGAAGTGGTGATCCTGTAGAAACAATCTGGTAGCTCTCATCCTCTGGAAAAGCAGTGGGTAAGGGCGGCAGTTCCTCTGAGAATCCAGTGGAAAGCCTGCTTGTTGTGTCCCAAAACCCAGATTATATCCAGCTGGGGATGCTTAGCTCCTCCCCCATGGGCAGAGCATCTCACAGTGGGCTGATATCATTCTGCCTCATGCTGTGGGTCCTTGATTAGCCATGAAACAGAAATGGCTCTGGGAGGGAGTTCTCTCTGAGTCATGTGGCAAGACATTGATGGGCCCATTAACAGGAGATAAGGAAGAAACAATGCCCCTCCTGGTTTCAGCAGCTCTTGAGGATGGGAATAGAACATAATTTTATATTATAACCTAGGACATAATCTAACCCTTCTTCTATTACCATCTATACCCAAACCAATATCCTCTTACTATATATATGTATCTATCTATATATATATGTATAATATAAAATGAAGCTTTACACACAATTCTCGCTTAAAATTAGGTTAGATTTCCTTGTGGTACACAACGACTTTCCTTGTCCTTCTGCATTACCCAGCCAGTGCAACCAGGTCCTTGAGCAAAAATTCCCACAGATGGGTTTGCCCTTGCTTGCGGTGGGATTAATCCAAACAGTCTTTCCTAAAATACCTTTCATGTGTATCACAGGAACTTTGTCTCCATCCCCTGTGTGCAGGGGTTCAGACTGGGCAGCACCAGAATTGATAGGTCCTCAGGTGTTGACCATCCAGATGGCTTTTGCTAAGTTCAGTTCCCAGTTCCTGAAGGTTCCTCCACCAAGTGCCTTCAGGATAGTCTTAAGTAGTCCGTTGCATGGTTCAACTTTCCCAGCAGCTGGTGAGTGATAGGGGATATGATATGTCCTTTCAATGCCATCTTCTCTGGCCCAGGTGTTGATAAGGCTGTTCTTGAAATGAATTCCATTGTCCGACTCAATTCTCTCAGGGTTGCCTTGTCTCCACAGGATTTGCTTTTCTAGGCCCAAGATGGTGTTCCAGGCAGTAGCATGAGGCACAGGGTAGGTTTCCAACCACTCTGTGGTAGGTTCTACCATGGTCAGCATGTAGCGCTTGCCTTGGCGGGTTTGGGGAAGCGTGATGAGGTCAGTTTGCCAGGCTTCCCCATACCTGTACTTCAACCATCGCCCACCGTACCACAGAGGCTTCACCCACTTGGCCTGTTTGATTGCAGCGCAGCTCTCGCAGTTGTGGATGACCTGTGAGATGTTGTCCATAGCAAGGCCCACCCCTCGGTCACGAGCCCATTGCTATGTTGCATCTCTCCCCTGACGACCAGAGGCACCGTGGGCCCAACGAGAGAGCTAGGAATGATTCTCCCTTGTGCTGCCAGTCTAGATCCACCTGTGATACTTTCACCTTGGCAGCTTGGTCCACCTGTTTGTTGTTGTGATGCTCTTCATTAGCCCGACTCTCGGGTACATGCACATCCACATGTCGAATCTCACGGTCAGCCTCTCTACTCGGGTGGCAATGTCCTGCCAAATCTTGGTGGCCCAGATGGGTTTCCCTCTGCGCTGCCAGTTGGCCTTTTTCCAGCAATGCAGCCATCCACATAGAGCATTAGCTGCCATCCATGAATCGGCGTAGAGATAGAGCCTCGGCCACTTCTCTCGTTTGGCAATAGCCAAAGCCAGCTGGACGGCTTTAAGCTCTGCAACCTGACTTGATCCAGCTTGTCTCTCAGTAGCTTGTGCAACTTGTCCTGTGGGGTTCCATGCTGCAGCTTTCCATTTCCGGTTAGTGCCTATAATTCAGCAGGAACCATTAGAGAAGAGAGCATATAGTCTGTCAGGCTCTGGTAGCTCACTATATGGTGGGGCTTCCTTGGCACGTGCCACTTGCTCCTCTTCTTCTTCAGAAGACAATCCAAAAGTCTCCCCTTCAGGCCAGTTTGATAGAATTTCCCAAATGCCAGGGCCATTCGGATTTCCAATCTGGGTGCACTGCGTGATGAGGGCAATCCATTTGCTCCATGTGGTGTCGGTGGCGTGATGTGTGGAAGGAACATTTCCTTTAACCTCCAGCCCAGCACTGGTAGCTGGGGTGCCAGAAGCAGCTGCGTTTTGGTGCCAGTTACTTCTGAGGCAGCTTGAACTCCTTCATAGGCAGCCAAGATTTCCTTCTCTCTGGGAATGTAGTTTGCTTCAGAGCCTTCATAGCTCCATCTCCAGAATCCTAGTGGTCAGCCTTGAGTCTCACCAGGCACCTCTACCAAAGACTCCAGGACAAACCATGGTTCCCAGCTGCAGAGTAGAGCACATTCTTCACCTCTGGTCCCATCCTGACTGGGCCAAGGGCTACCGCATGAGCGATTGCCTGCTTAATCTGGGCAAGGGCTTGTTGCTGTTCAGGACACCAGTGGAAATCGTTCTTCTTGTGGGTGACAAGGTATAGAGGGCTCACAATCTGCCTGTCCTCGGGAATGTGCATTCTCCAAAAGCCTACGGCACCTAGGAAAACTTGTGTTTTCTTCTCCTTGGTAGGTGGAGACAGAGCGGTGATCTTGTTGATTAACAGGAGATAAGGAAGAAACAATGCCCCTCCTGGTTTCAGCAGCTCTTGAGGATGGCATTAGAATACATCTTTACACTGTGACCCAGGACAAGCGGTCACCCCATTGTCCAGGTGGCAGCAGCAGCAAAGCCCACCCAGCACCAGCACTGACTGAGCTCCATGCCCAGGAGGAGCCGTGGATGCCCATGGTGTGGGCAGGCAGAAGCCAGGCAGGGGCTGCTGTTGAAATGGAGGTTTTGGGGGGTTCAATTAAGTTAGCAATATATGGACTAAGCATTTAAATTTTAAATTGTAGAATTATGTGTTGAATTTTAACCTTTTACTTAAGAAACCTCTGCCAAGGTACAAAGGGCATAGGAAAATGCAAAATTTCTGAAGCTTCTTGCTATGAAGGACAATACCAGTATCATAAACAGGGCAGGAGATCTTTCTCCTTTTTAATGCCTTTATTAAAAAAATTCAGCTCAGGCTGGGGAGAAAGGACAGGTCGCCCGCACCCCTGCTGCTCCCAGGAGTGGCACAGAGGAGGAGGATGCTGCAGCTGTGTCCGCTGGTATGCAGGCAGAGCTGGGGCTTCCATCCTCGAGGGAGTAGTGGGAATTCCACTTTTTTGGTCTAACATTCCAGGTCCTCTTTCTAGCTGACATCCTTTCAGGTTAGGGTGAGGAGTAAAAAGGATCTTAGCAGATACTAAGGATTAAGTTCCTCACCTTTAGACATTACTTAGGTTTCATAAATCCATGTTGGCTTCTTGTTTTTAGGGTTTTTTTTCCTGGAAAATTGCAAACTGTGGTGAAATGCATTCTTATCTGCATACTAGCTCTGATGTCACCTCCCCCTGCTACCTTCAGGCTCCTGAGAAGCAGCAGGGGGACAACTGCGCTTGATTTCTAACCATTAACAGGTAATTGAAGAAAAACTATTAACAAGAGGTGATTGCAACATGAAGCTATCAACAACAAATAGTCAACATTTCAACTCTCAGCAACTGGCCCAACCGGTTTAACTTTGCAGCCTTAAAAAAAAAAATGGATAATTTGTTGGGGAGAACACCCCAGGTGTGGAGACACGAGGCTTGTCTCCATTTCAGAAGGCTGATTTATTATATATTCTATTAAAATACTACGTTAAAACTATGCTAAAAGAACAGAGAGGAAAAAATGACCAGAAGGCTACAAAGAAGAAGAACAGAATGGAATGCATAACAAAAATCTTGTGACTGCTCACAGGCTCAACACAGTTGGCTGTGATTGGTCATCAAGTGAAAACAATCCACATGGACCAATGGAAGATGCACCTGTTGCATTCCACAGCAGCAGATAGTTATTGTTTGCATTTCTTTCCTGAGGCCCTCAGCTCCTCAGGAGGGGAAAAATCCTAGGAAAGGATTTTTAATAAAATATCATAGCTACAGATAACTTTTTTACTCATAACACCAGGAGAAGACCAGGGAATTCAGGAAACCTAGACTAAGGTGCTCCTCTGTCTCCAAGCTGATGGACAGAAGTGGTATGTATTCCTTTCCTTTTTTTAGGGTTGGCTACTGATAAATCACATAAGAGACGTCTTTGTGTGTAGTTTTGCACAAGCAGTTTGCAAGCAATCGTCTGCCAGGGAGAGGCCGGTGGTGGGAGGTCCCCAGCTGACAGAGCAGCTGGCGGAGCGTTGATTTGAACTGTGATTGTGTATGGTTATCATGTCTGGATGTGCGTGCTTGTGTGTGTGTGTGGGTGTGAGTGAACGGTGAAACACGCTGGGGGGAGTGAGGTCTTGGTTTAGTTTCTCTGGTAACTGTTATGAATAGAAAATTGTATTTTTTTTAGTTTCAGAGTTAAAAAAAAAAAAAAAGGCAAGTCAAACCGGTCAGACTCCTTTAGGTTCGCTGCCAAAGAAAAGCTCTTCGAATACCTGTTAATGGCTGGTGATTAACTGATTGTTTCCCTGATGCTGGCCACTTACCAAAAAAAAAGACACCAGGACAGACCCCTCCGAGGTAATGAAAATAGGAGTGACATCAGAGCCAGTATGCAAATAAGAAATGCAGTGCGCCTTGGGTTTTTACAGTTTTACAGTTTTTACAAGAAAAACCCCTAAAATCACGAGCCAACAAGTGACTTAAGTGACGTCTAAGGATGGGAGCATAGTCCCGTACCTGCTTGGACCTTTTTATTTTCTCACCCTAACCTGAAAAGAAACTGATTAAAGAGACACCCCGTGTAGCAGGCACAAGGCCTGCAAGGCCCTGGCGATCAGAAGCCTGAGCTAGGAAATACCAAAGTCAGCATGACTAAGGCTTTAGAAGCCCCTCTCTTCCGCCTTCGGACCCTGTTATCTCCCTGTATATCCATAGGTCACTTTTCCCCTGACCCTTACTATTGGACAGTTTTCAATCCCCCTGTAAGGTATAAAAACCCCTAGCCCTGCCCGGTTCGGGAGAGGAGAGCTGTCAATGGACCCTTCGCGGAGACCCGAATAAAAGAACCCTGCGGAACCCACACAGCGCTGCTCCCTCTCTCTGCGTCTGCTGCGGCGATACCCAGGGTGACGGCCCCAGGCATGCTGAAAGAGCTGAAATCACTAAAGAGCTGACTGCAAATCACTATAGCTTGCCTGGGCTGCCTGAGCCTCCCGCTGGGCGATCCTGGACCCTCCGTGAGCTATCCTGGACAACCGGCCTCCCCGCTGGGCTTCTGCCCCTGGGGGCCATAGCTGGCGCACCGAACATAGCGGACGCCCGAACAGCGAGGGGCCCCTGGGCCGACATCTGAACCGCCGTGATAGCCTGGCCGCGGAACTGAATGCCGGACCTGGCATTTCAGAGGAGCAGCATTTCTTCGTGAAATTGTCACTGCCTCCGCTCGCCAGAGATCCTGGAAGGAGAAGCTCTTCGTTTTAGCAGGACTCTTCTGAACAGGAGGTCAGCCGACCCGCACCCCGACACCTGGGCACGCGAGTGTTCGCGGAGGCTGACAAGCAGACGACCCCCAGCAGAACTTTGACCCACAACAGGCTGAAAAGTGTAAGTTTAACACAGCCTCTCTTGCGCGCAAAAATATTTTTCCTTGGGTCCTTTTTTTTTGGGTTTTTTTCTTTTTTTTCTCTCTTTTTTCTGCTGGTGGGAACTGAAAAATGGGATCAAAGCTTAGTAAGCGATCCCAGAACGAGAGAGATTTATATTCCCTAATCCTAGAAATCCTATCTTCTAACAACTTTTCTTTTTCTAAAGGTAACCTTTCAAAAACTAACCTGAAACATTTTATAAAGTGGATTCTCTGCCACTTCCCAGATACTAATACACAGACTATTACCTTAGACTCCTTTTGGGATACAATTGGGACCACGATATATAAGTTTCAAATTAACCAAGACTTTTCTGTAACCCGGTTTTTACCTATGTTTCACGCTATCACTAAAGCTGTAGAAAAAACTAACAAAAAGATTTTAACCTCAGGGCTAACTTCTGTCCAACGAAGCGAAAAGTTCTTATCTCACTTAACAGAAGCGCCTATTTCAAATGCTAATGGAGGAGATAACACCCCCTCCACCCTGGATTCCAGCACTTCGCTGGGTCCTAGTGTCCTGCCATCTGCGCCGCACCCCCCCCGACCCCAGGGCGACCACGGCCCCTGCCCACCCCCTCTTCCCCCCCGCCTTCCCCTCGGGAGCCACACCCTGCGCGCCTCCTTGCTCTGCGTTATCTCCGAGAGCATCTGCGCCAGTTCCCGCCGGGACCGACCCAAACCCCACCCCTCCCCCTGCTCCCCCCGACCCTGCTGGGGCCCCCCCCACCCCCTTTTCCGTCCCTCCTGTCCCTGCCGCGCCCGCCCCCACTCCCTCCCCCGCCCTCGCCCCCCCCCGCTACCATCGCGTCTTTCCCTGCCCCCGGCACCGTCCCTGCTGCAGCAGGGGATCAGCCCGCCTGCGTCTCCGCGCCCCTCCCCACCATCGCGCTTTTGCCTGCCGCCGGAATCGTGCCCGCCGCACCCTCTTCCAGTCCCGCCGCCTCCTCCATCCCTCACACCCCCTGCCCCCATACCCTCGCTGCGCAACCACACACCTGCCCTCAGGGACCCCCGGTCGGGACCCCCCAGACTTCCCTCAGTTCTGCCCCCCCTCCCCACGCCCCCCAGTCCTGTACCTGCTGTATCACGCATTGCACGGCCACTCCAGCACAGCTGCCTTCCTGTAGCCACGTTTTGCCATGTGCTGCCTTACACTCTGACCAGCCACATGCCCCACTGCCAAATGCAGCTCCAGTCAGCTATAAGAAACATAAGGCAAGGCCTGATAGCTCTCACTTCTCGTCATCTGATGACCGCAGTGACAGCGATTCGGATTTGGAAATAGAATATGTAGATCCTTGGGCAAAAATAAAAATGGAAGCCACACAGGCAGGGGACTGGCAATTAGCTCAGAGAATTACTGCCTTTCCAGTAGAATATAAGAAGGGAAAAAAAGGAGGTGCCACTAATAGAAAGACATGGGAACCTATTACAAATAAAGAACTTGTGCAGTTAAGAAATACAGCCACAGAACATGGTAGAAGTTCACATATTTTTAGAAATTTCCTAGAAGCTACATTCTCAGCACATGTTCTGGTACCCCACGATATTAAAAATATTGCCCAGTGCCTCCTTTCTCCCGCTGAGTACATGCTTTGAGAAAGGCATTGGAAAAAGCAATTAAAAACATTATCAGATAACTATGCTGCAGATGCTGATAAGTCAAATTTTACACTCGAACAGCTGGCTGGTGAAGGGGATTTGCAAAAACCCTCTGACCAAGCTGATACTTTACCTAAGGCAACATTACAAGACGTGGCTATAGCAGCAAAAACCTCCTTACTTCTCACCCCAGATGATTCTACCCCCACCCAATATTTTTCTACTATTAAACAAGGAATAGATGAAAGCTTTATCAAATTTGTGGATAGAATTAAGGATGCTCTGGAAAAACAGATAGAGAGCACAGAGGCAAGAAAAGAACTGTTGTGTAAACTTGCCATGAGTAATGCAAATGAAAAATGTAAAGCAATTCTGAGAGCCTTACCCTTAGACACAGAACCTACCATAGAGCAAATGCTGGAAAGCTGCACACGCCACTTGTCCACTGAAGACACAGTGGCCCAAGCAGTTACTAAGGGTATTCCAGAAGGACTTTCTAGTGCACATGCAATAATAGCTTCTAAAGACCAGGTCCGCTGCTACCACTGCAGAGACTGTGGACATTTTATAAAGGACTGTCCAGAGAGGTCACCTCCCAGGTACCCTCGCAATTTCTACCAAAGGTCCCAAAATCAGCAGTACTATCAGCCGCGTCCGGGAAACTTCCATCGGAGCGTGGTGGGGCCCCACGCAAGGACACCAAATCAAAGACCACCCAGACCCAGGCACGCACCATCCCAGGAGATTCCAGACCACATGAGGAGGATCCAACACACGGAGCAATACCAAAGGGAACGCGCCGTCAGCTGGTAACTGCACTGTCCATTGACTTTAAAAATGACAAGGTTTATCGTGTTCCCACAGGCAAACGTGGGCCAAAAGGAGGTCCTTCTAACATCCTAATTATAGGTGATTCTCTCCATACCCCAAAGGAAGTATTTGTTGTTCCAGAAGTACAAACAGTGTACTCGGGACAAGAAATCTCTGTCCAGATGTACTGCACAGACTTACCTTACTTTCTTCCAAAGGGCACTCCATTCGCACAAGCCTTTCTACTCCCTAAGAATCACAGGGAACAGCTTCCTCTCAACCCCACAGCAATGTGGATACAAGTTGTGGGACCGAGTAAGCCTGTCATCGAGTGCGGTGTTATCTGCAGAGGAGAGAAGTTCCACCTACCAGGGATGCTGGACACCGGTGCAGACGTGACCATCATCGCCCGCTCTGAATGGCCAGCACACTGGGAGCTACAACCTGTGGCAGGCATGATTACAGGGATCGGTGGAGCTACAGTTTCCATGCGGAGCAAGAACAACACCCTCGTCAAAGGGCCTGAAGGCAAGTTGGCAACCATCCGCCCATTTGTGGTAAGGGCCCCCATCACCTTGTATGGACGGGACATTTTATGTCAGTGGGGAGCCTCCCTACGTATTCCCAGTCCGGATTTCTAATTGGGGCCACTGAGGAGCGCGCACTGCCAGACACTCCTTGTCTCACCTGGAAATGCCATGACCCGATCTGGATCGAGCAGTGGCCCCTTTCTAAAGTCAGACTGCGCGCACTACACGCCCTTGTGGATGAACAGCTCGCCAAAGACCACATCGTAGAGACCACCAGCCCTTGGAATTCTCCAGTCTTCGTACTACAAAAGCCTGGAACTGACAGGTGGACGCTCCTCCACGATCTTCGCAAAATCAACGAGGTCATCGAGGACATGGGTCCCCTCCAGCCTGTCCTGCCCTCACCATCGATGCTGCCTAGAGACTGGACACTTGCTATCATTGATATTAAAGACTGTTTCTTCAGCATCCCACTGCATCCGCAGGACGCTCCACGGTTTGCCTTCTCCGTTCCCTCTCTTAACAGAGAGGCTCCACTCAAGAAATATCATTGGCTTTTCCTACCTCAAGGACTAAAGTGCAGTCCCAGTATATGCCAGTGGTATGTTGCTCACATCCTGTCTCCTGTTCGGAACCTATTCCCAGGTGCGATCATCCATCACTATATGGACGATATCCTGGTCTGTGCACCAGAAAAAACGTACTTGGACAAAGCAGTTAAAAGGACTATTGAAACCATAGAAAAGGCAGGATTTGAGATCCGTGAGGACAAAATACAGTACACCAATCCATGGACTTACCTTGGACTCCAGATCCGGGAACGGACCATCGTACCCCAGCAGCTCGCCATCCGAGATGACCCAAAAACCCTGAGAGACTTACACAGTCTGTGTGGATCCATCAACTGGGTACGTCCACTGCTAGGAATTACAACAGAGGACCTCGCTCCACTGTTCAGCCTTCTCCGGGGCAAGGAGAATCTGGACTCTCCATGCACTCTAACACCAGAGGCCCGAGATGCCATCACCAAGGTCCAAGAAGCCCTGTCTTCACTCAAAGCCCATCGCTTTGAGCCCAGCCTGCCTTTCCAGTTCGTCATTCTGGGAAAAGCACCTAGGTTCTATGGACTGATTTTCCAATGGGACACTCAACTTCGAGACCCTTTACTAATCCTGGAGTGGATCTTTACAAATATCCAACCCACAAAAACAATTACCACCTTCCAAGAAATTATGGCACATTTAATAAAAAAGGCTAGAACTCACCTCCGCTCCCTTGCAGGGTGTGAGTTCACATGCATATATTTGCCAATGACCACTGGGGACCTGGAACATTTGCTCCAGACCAATGAGAGTCTCCAGTATGCCTTAGATAGCTATACAGGCCAAATTTCAGTACATATCCCAAAACATAAGCTTTTTAATCGTGATGTGACATTTCATCTGATCCCAAAATTAGTCCAAAGTAGGACACCTCTCAAAGCTCTAACCATCTTTACAGATGGCTCAGGGTCATCCCACAAGTCGGTAATGACATGGAGGGACCCTAAGACCCAAAATTGGGAATCTGACATAAAAATAGTGGAGGGATCTCCACAGATTGCGGAGTTAGCAGCTGTTGTCAGAGCCTTTGAGAAATTCAAAGACGAACCTTTTAATCTGGTCACATAAGATTCAGCTTATGTTGCTGGCATAGCTATGAGAGCAGAACATGCTCTTCTCAAAGAGGTTTCCAATCCAAAGTTATACCAATTGATTTCTACATTAACACGCTTAATTTCCCACAGAAAACAACCTTACTATATAATGCATGTGAGGTCACACACTGACCTCCCTGGTTTCATTGCAGAAGGGAACAGGAAAGCAGACACCTTAGCCATGGCAATAGAGACTGCTAATGTCCCTAACATCTTTGCCCAGGCAAAGTTGTCACACTCATTTTTTCATCAAAATGTGCCTGCCCTCATCAGAATGTTCAAGCTTTCAAAAGATCAGGCAAAAGCTATTGTTGCCACATGCCCGAACTGTCAAAACTACCAGATACCATCTGTGGGGACGGGAGTCAATCCCCGAGGTTTAAACAGCTGCCAGCTGTGGCAGACAGATGTAACCCACTTTGCAACTTTTGGAAGGTCAAAATATGTGCATGTATCGGTGGATACATTCTCAGGAGCAGTATTTGCATCAACACATACAGGAGAAACTGCGCAGCACACCATAAAACATTTTCTCCTTGCATTTGCAACCCTGGGAGTACCAAAGGAGATCAAAACAGACAATGGACCTGCCTATACCTCTCGTAAGTTGAAAGAGTTCTTCAGTGAGTGGGGAATACAACACAAGACAGGTATACCTGCAAACCCCACAGGACAATCCATCGTGGAAAGGACACATCAAACTCTCAAAAGAGTCCTCAATCAGCAACAGAGAGGAACAAAAATCATTTCTCCAGTTGCAAGACTTTGCAAGGCTCTCTATGTCATCAACTTCCTGAACTGTACAACCTCAGAGCCTGATCCACCAATACTTCGCCACTTTGCAAATACCACCCAAGCAAAGCTCACGGAGAAACCACCTGTGCTGGTGAAGGATCCAGAAACACATAAAGTCTCTGGACCTTTCGAACTCATTACCTGGGGAAGAGGATATGCATGTGTTCTGCTACCATCTGGTCCAAGATGGTACCCAGGGAAAAACATAAAACCATACCTAGGCACTGCAAATACCACTTCCACAAGCAGTGACAAGAATCCTCCTGAGTCAAGCACAAGACCTCCTCAAAACCAGACCAGCTCGGCCTGGAGACGAAGACGTCGCCAAACGTCCACAAGTGGAGGAGACGACTGTCCCATCACACAGCAGCAGACAAACCAGAAAGCTGAACAACATTCTGCGGCATCAAGCCCTAGGCCAGGCACAGCCTGAAAAAAACTGTTCTCTGAATTAGATGTTATTACCCTTTGTACCCTAAAAACCCTATCGTCCCTTTTATCTACCCTTACCAAAAGCCTCTAACCTTTTACCTTCTCCCCCACCCTTAGCACCATAGGAAAAAAAAAAAAAAAACACCAGTAAAAAACTAAAAATAAAGGGGGGAGGTGGAAGGAACAGAGGAAAGGAACAAGAAAGGAACCCTAACCCTCCCCTCCTACCATAAAAATAACAAGTTTTGCTTATATTCCCGATCAGAAGCCCCATTCCTGCCCAAAGATGAAAAATATCTCGTTGGCGCTGTCCTCACTGCTGCCTGGATGTTCCTCACCGTGCCATGTGCTGTCGGTTGGATCGGCCCACAGCCGAGCCATAATGTCTGGGTAACCTTAGCAAGAACATTAAAACAGGATAACATGTGCTTATCCATGGGGAGCGTTGATAACCCACTTTCCACATGTCTAGTAGGAATTCCTTTTGTAGCCGATGATTGGCCCGCCTATAATTCAGAGCTTCTCCGCACCACAGGTAAGAGACCCCACCAGGTAGAAACTTGGGACCAGTGGACAAAAATACTGCCCAATACTCTTGAGGAACCTCAAGAATTGGATCTGTTGGGGTCCTCTAAGGCCACATTCTGTGTCAAATTTTACTTTAGACATCCAAAGAATAATTTGCCTGAAATTGACCTGAACAAAAACACATACCGAAAAGACATATCGCCAATTAACAAAGCTTACAACCCTCACGATTGGTGTAATTACACTGCTCGTGTGATCTCTGTGTCCTCTCTCCATCCCAAAGTTCTACCCAAGGGAACGTTTCTCATCTGTGGTGACAGAGTATGGGCTGGGATCCCCTCACGACTCCAGGGAGGTCCCTGTACCCTAGGAAAACTTTCTACCCTTACTCCAAATATCACCTTGTTGCACAATTGGAAAAAAGAGAGCGAGTTAAAACGCCACAAAAGGTCCTACACAGCATTTGATGAAAATTGCGATCCCAAATTATACGATTGGAACAAACCTAAAAAGATAGCGGTCTCTATATTCCTACCATGGGTAGCTGCAGCTAAGGCCCTGGGTGACATAAATCACCTTGGGTGCTGGCTCAGTAAGCAAGCTAACGCTACTTCTGCTGCCCTGAGCGATCTCTTAAAGGAAGAAGAAACCACAAGACATGCCTCCCTCCAAAATCGAGCAGCAATTGACTTCCTGCTGCTTGCCCACGGACATGGCTGCGAGGACTTCGAAGGGATGTGCTGCTTCAATCTCTCTTCACGCTCGGAATCCATCCACGCCAACATCCAGAAACTGAAGGGACTTGTGAAGGACTTAAAAGTAGAACAGACCCCAGACTGGGTCAATGACCTCTTCGGTCAATGGGGATTAACGGGATGGGTTGCATCTTTGGTTAAGGGAATGTTGTGGATTTTTCTTGTAATTGTCATCGTGTTGCTTATGTTCTCATGCCTTGTCCATTGTTTTAAAAGAACCATAGTGAACGCCTTTTTTCTAAATACAGAAAGTGGAGTTGTAGCAGGCACAAGGCCTGCAAGGCCTTGGAGATCAGAAGCCTGAGCTAGGAAATACCAAAGTCAGCATGACTAAGGTTTTAGAAGCCCCTCTCTTCCGCCTTTGGGACCCTGTTATCTCCCTGTATATCCATAGGTCACTTTTCCCTTGACCCTTACTATTGGACAGTTTTCAATTCCCCTGTAAGGTATAAAAACCCCTAGCCCTGCCCGGTTCGGCAGAGGAGAGCTGTCACTGGACCCTTCGCGGAGACCCCAATAAAGGAACCCTGCGGAACCCACACAGCGCTGCTCTCTCTCTCTCTGCGTCTGCTGCGGCGATACCTAGGGCGACAGCCCCAGGCAAGCTGAAAGAGCTGAAATCACTAAAGAGCTGAGCTGCGAATCACTATAGCTTGCCTGGGTTGCCTGAGCCCCCCGCTGGGCAATCCTGGACCCTCATTGAGCTATCCTGGCCGGCCTCCCCGCTGGGCTTCTGCCCCTCGGGGGCCATAAGGACAGAGTCCATGGACGGAAGATGTTCTTTTTTGACATCTCTGGAAGTCCCCTTTGGTCCTGAAACAGGCTTGCAGAATTCTGAAACAAAGAACTGCTAAAGAAAACAAGAATTAGCAAACAATTCATTAACAGTCATGAAACAATTCAGAGAAAATTTCTGGAATGCCCTGGCCACAGCCCTTCATTGAACCGCTTGGGCTGAGGCTAATTTTTGGCTTTTCAATGCTTTTGAGCTGCTAGCTCTTTCCACTTTTCTTTATTATTATTATTTTTTTTTTTTCATTAGAAGAAGAGTAGCAGCAGCAGAGTGTCTCTAGGACCCTTGGGTGGCTCTGGTCCTGGTGGGCGGACCAGAGAACTCAGACTTGGCTCACAGAATGGTGGCCTAGGTTCTTGTGGGGAAAGCAAAGTTTTTGAACTCAGCACTGGACGGGGCGATGGCCCCGGCCCAGGGAAATGAGTTAAACGGCTCAGAACTAGCTTGTGAGGCGGGCTCTGCACGCTCAGAACTTGGTAGGACTATGCTGCTAGTGTTTTGAGAGTAGAAATGACGAAATGTTTTTTTTAGAAGCACTGGTGCACACTGGCAGCTGGAGAAGAGAAGTTTTCTCAGGAATTGTTATTTTAGATTTGAGGGTTTCTTGTCTCCAGAGCAAGTGAGCAGTGCTTGCTTTGCTCTGTGTCTCTTGTTTTTGTAAGGTAAATGTTATTTTTTCTGCTTTTTGCTTTTTGGCACTACTTTTATCTCTACTGGGTTGGGAACTAGAGGTAAATGTTACAGGAGCCAACTCCCCCACGCCGCTGGGGCACTCGGGGGAAGGAAGGCACTTTAACTTCTAGGGAGAAGCTCTCGACTATACGCGAAGTGATTTAAAAACTATATTGATTTTGAACACAGCCAGCCGAACTGCTCCTGCAGTCAGCTGGAGGGTTATGCTTTTTTTACGGAAGGATAGGCTTTTCGCAGGGTTTGATGTGAATGATGGAGTTTCGGAAACCTGCGGGACAACTGGGGTGGGTGGTGCAGGCAGCACGGGCGCTGGTGTCGACTTTTGAGGCGGTCTCGTGGGCTCAGCACCATTCTCAGCAAGCTCTTGCACTGCAATTGGATCGGCAGGGAGCGGCGGGACAGGCGGGGGCGGCGGGCTCGGAGCGGGGTCGGCCCGCGCAGGCGCCGCCTGCACCGTTGCGAATTCAGTTGCCGGCTGGGATGCAGAGAAAGAAGACACGGAGGCAGCTCCTGCAGCTCGCGGGAGCAGCAGCACAGCCGGGGAATCACTGTTGTTGATCGCGCTGCCTGGCAACACGGGCGGATCGGCGGGAGGCGGTTCCGGGTGCCGCGGCGCAGGCGCAGTCATCAGAGCCGGCGGAGCTGGCCCGGGCGGCTGCGGGGCCGCGGGCGGAGCCGGCTGAGGCGGAGCCGCGGGGTCCGGCGCCTCCCGCGGGGCTGGCCGAGGCGGAGCCGGATCCGCTCCCTCCCGGGGTGGGGGAAGCGGAGAATTTCGCGGCAAAGCGGGCGGGGCCGGCCCGGAAAGCGGCGGGTTCGGTTTTTCATCCCCCCAAGAGAAGGAGCGGGGGGGGAAGGTAGATCTGTTTGCTCCAAGGGAGCGGAGAAAAAACTTTTGCTCAGCTGTGGGCAGTGCGGGGGGAATGCAAACTCGCGGTTCGTCTTCTTTGAGAGGCTTCTCTCGTGCCGAAGCTGGCGGGGACAGAACGCGACTGCGCTCCCGAGCCATGATGTCCCCTGCAGCCCGTCCCCATTTCAAGATAACGCCATAAATCAGTACGTGCACTGCATGCATCATTGGGGATGAAACACGCTGGACTATTGTCCACCTAAAAAGAGCGTCCATGAACTCCCAAAAACCTAAATCAAGGGAGTCTACGACATTTGTAATAAATCTATGAAATTTTGCCCATCTGAAGAACTCATAACACCGTCTCTCCAACATACATTGAGGAATTCTGTCCCTGCGTCCCCATCTGCACCAGTGTTTAATAACTTTCTCCTCTGACGCAGTAAACGGAACCTGAGCTTCCGAAGGTACCTTTTCCCAACTTTCCTCCCACCTTTTGCGAATGGCAGGATCTTCAGAAAGGGAAAAAATAACAGTACCTCTAGACAGTGTCCTTGTGGATCCAGCTGTGCAGCTCTGCTGCTCTGCGGTCTCTGGACACAATCTCCAGGAAAGTCCAACAGGTTCTCCTGTTCGCCTTGGCTGTGAACTCTGCCCATCTTCAGGGTCTCGTTTCTTCAGCTCCAGGCTAGATTCCATGGTCACTCTTGGGGTGACCATCAGTTTCACACGTCCAGGGGTCACCAATTGTTGCTTTGACTTGGGCCCCTGGTGCGAGGACACGAGGCTTGACTCCATGTTGATCAGAAGGCTGATTTATTATGATATATATTATACTAAAATGCTACATTACAACTATACTAAAAGAACAGAGAGAAAGATCAGAAGGCTACAAAGACAAGAATAGAATAGGAATCAATAACAAAAATCCTCTGACTGCTCACAGCCTTGGCACAGGTGGCTGTGATTGGTCACTGATTGAAAACAATCCACATGGACCAATGGAAGATTCACCTGTGGCACTCCACAGCAGCAGACAGTTATTGTTTACATTTCTTTCCTGGGGCCCTCAGCTCCTCAGGACAGGAAGAATCCTAGCAGAGGCTTTTTCACTAAAAATCCTGGAAACAGAACATTGTCAATACAATTTTTGTGAAATCTACATGAGAATCTGAGGAGATTACTACACAGCTTGGATGCTAGAGGAACTTCTGCAAATAGGTTACAGGGTATTTATTTAACTGATTCAGAACTTTGCTTCAGCTGGCAATAGTTCAAGAATTTTATTTTCTAGTGTCTTTTGGTGGCCCACATTAAAAAACAAAAAAAAACCCCACAAAACAAAAAAAAACCAAAGAACAAGTTCTGTCCTTTTCCAATTTCAAACAGATATTCTTTTTCTTTACCCATGAATTATGACAAAGCAAGTGACGTTCAAAGTCAGCACTCAGAAAGAGCCCTGAGAAGAGACTAGATGTATGCCAATTCCCTCTTGCTATTCAGCTGATTTTATATACTAGCTTTCTGTGTCTCTAGCTTTTTATATGATCTCTGTTACTACAGCCACTTCCAAATCTTGGTAAAAATTAGTAATTTCTCCACCTTCACTTTGTGGGAAATTGTGGGGGCAAAAAAGTAGCATTGTTTAGTCCAAGTTCAAGCAGAAAAACAGAAATTCAGAAATACATTCTGACCCTTGGCCAGTTTTAATTTTTATTTAACAGCACCCACAAGGACACCGTCCCCAAGTGAGGGGAGTGGGGCACGCAGAACTCACCGATTGTGAGGTCACGGGCACATCTCCAGGGAGGCCTGAGGTATAACCGTTGCTGTACATCAACACTGCACTCAGAGCTGAGGACAGGATCCCGAGAGGGAGCTTGCCCAAGGCTGCTGAGCGAGTTTTGGTGTCTCTGAGGCATCTCTCTTCACTCAAGGAAGGATTGGAAGGCTTTGTCAGGAGGAGAAAGGCCGGCAGTGCTGTGGCACAGACCGTCCAGACATTCCTCCGTACCCACAATGGTGCAGCAGAACACTGCTAAGAGGCGTCCCCCTGGCAAGGAACGAGGTGAGAGCCAAGTCTCCCTCCCCAGAGATGGCAGAGGGGGAGCAGCCAAGAACAGCAGAAAGGGGAAACAGGAGATCCACAGAATCACCCCAGAGTAGAGGCCCTCCTCTCATGGGCCAGAGGAGCCAGGCTGGGCTGTGGGCACCGGCACTTCCCCTGCCCTTTAGCCAGCCAGCAGGGCCTTGTGGACAATGCTGCAGGGACATTTCCTGAGCTCTACAAGGTGCTCACTCCCCCTGCCCTCTCTCTCTCTCCCCAATGCACACCGTGTCACCGGGCAGAGGCAGACGCAGAGAGCGGCAGCTGTCTCTCCGGACATGCCAGGCCGGACCAGGCTCGTCGCCGTTCATGGAGACAGCAAGCACAAGACTCGGGCAGCCAGAAAGGAAAACGCATCCGGCTCAACCGCGTGCCACTGCTGCGTGCTGAGACCAGCAGCCCCAGCACCGCCCCTCAGGCGGTGTCAGGGCAGTCCCAGGCCGTGGGGCTGGTCACCAGCAGCAGCAGCAGCTTGCCCTGCCGAAAGCAGGGCCTGAAGCGAGGCCACCCACGGGGAGACACGGATCCTCAGGCACCCAAGAGCCCACTGGCAAAGCGCCGCAGGTTGGAGGATGGTCCAGCCCCTCAGGAGGTGTCAGGGTGGTCCCAAGCCGTGGGGCTGGTCACCAGCAGCAGCTTGCCCTGCCGAAAGCAGGGCCTGAAGCGAGGCCACCCACGGGGAGACACGGATCCTCAGGCACCCAAGAGCCCACTGGCAAAGCGCCGCAGGTTGGAGGATGGTCCAACCCCTCAGGAGGTGTCAGGGTGGTCCCAGGCCGTGGGGCTGGTCACCAGCAGCAGCTTGCCCTGCCAAAAGCAGGGCCTGAAGCGAGGCCACCCACGGGGAGACACGGATCCTCAGGCACCCAAGAGCCCACTGGCAAAGCGCCGCAGGTTGGAGGATGGTCCAACCCCTCAGGAGGTGTCAGGGTGGTCCCAGGCCGTGGGGCTGGTCACCAGCAGCAGCTTGCCCTGCCGAAAGCAGGGCCTGAAGCGAGGCCACCCACGGGGAGACACGGATCCTCAGGCACCCAAGAGCCCACTGGCAAAGCGCCGCAGGTTGGAGGATGGTCCAGCCCAGAGTGCTGGTACCACCAGCCAGGTGGCATTGAGGCTGTCCCAGGAATCTCAGTCATCCAGGAAACAAACAGCCCCATACATACCCCCCTGGATCTTGCCCCGCTCCCAATCCGGGCCAATTCGTGTGAGGCACGTCTTGCGGCGGCAGCGGCGAGATAAAAAGCCCTACAGTCGGCCTGAAAACCATGGCAGCACCAGACGAGCACCCACCCCTGTTGTTTGGCCCCCTCATCCCTCAAAATAAAGTTTTCTGGTTTGTTTGTTTGAACTGGGAGATGCCACATTCTTTTTTCCAGTTGTCTGCAGCTGATCTCCAAATAGGGGCCCCAAGCTCAGTGGGACAAGTGTGTGCCTTCAAGGACTCACCTGTCCCATGGCAACACCCAGCGTCACCATGTCCCCTGGTCTGGAGATACCAAAGGAGCACGGGGATTTTGCAAGCATTCCTGGCTGAGGCAGCCTCAGTGGGAGGGCACAGCTCTGCCTGCTGCAGGTGCCCAGGAGGGAAAATCATGGATGCAGTAGGATTATTCCCCTCCCAACCCAGCCCAGGCACAGTTCAATCTACCACTGCTGCCACTGGGGTTGCACGTACCAGCCTGGAGAGTAACTGGAATAAGAGAGAGTAACTTCCCAGCATCAGTGCAGCTGATGCTGGGAAGGTAAAACTAAAGCCAGTCCCGCCCCCAGTAAAAATACACTGCACCTGAAAAAAAATAGCCAGCACCCTCCTGTTCTCTGCAAATGGGACCAAAAATTTCAAAAGCATTAAAAAAATTAACCAGGCTTTGGAGCAGTTACAGGTCAGACTACATGAGGCTGGAAAAGATTGTACAGGTGACAGTTCTCAGAGGAAAATTAGCAGGAAATCCCTTCTTTCTGCTATTAAAATCTCAGGCTGTTGCCATGAGACACTCAAGCCACAAGAAAAGTACTTCAGCACCAGCATCCAACTGAGCACCTGTTTGATCCACTTCAGTGGAAAGCCATCACTTTGCCAGCAGAATTCCTCCTCTGGGTTACACACAACATATTTTTTTCTATCTGGGAGTGCCACTGGATTTTTTTACCTAGCATTTGATATTAAATTGTGGAAGTATTTTAAATTAAAAGGGAATGAAAAGATGGACCCACGAGATGGGACAGGAGGAAGCCAGGCAGCCCTTTAAAGAGGGAGATGCTAAGCTGTACATCCAGGAGAGCTCCTCTGAGCACAGAGCAGCCACAGAGCACACCTGACCACAACATTTCTAGTTCACCTGTGTTCTTATAAATGGGAAAAGAACAAAACAGTGGCAGGAAAGGAGGCAGAAGTCAACTGTGAGAGTTTCATTCTCCATGCATGATTCTCTGCAAGAAGCACTGGAGAAGTGCATGGGGTAAGAGTTCTGCAAGTGCCAGGCTCTTCTGCAGCAGAAAAGGTCTAAAAAAATCAAAATTCTAGCAAGCAAAATAAATCCATCCTTTAGGGCTTGTAAATACTCCGATGAATCTCAGTTACTTTGGGACAAAAACAAACACAGGGCAAACTTTCCCAAGTATGGTTTCATGACAAAATTCCCATTTGTCTGCTCCTGTTTGTCGGAGAAGACAAGGTTACAAGCTGCCCAGCTCAAGAAGGAAAGGAGGATCTACACTTCCCTGTCATATTTTCCTACTGACAAAGGATTTAAGACAGAGAATTTGGGTAAATGGAAGGATAAGACTGGAGTACGGATGAAGTTTCACATCTAAGATACTTCATTTGCTAAAATAGAAGCACTTTTGTTGTACATGGATCTCCTTGCTAAACCTCTTTGTCTTCAAACTCCCTTCCTCCATGGCAGAACTGAGCAAGCTCCATGTGTCAGAGCTTCGAGTTAAAAGCTCTGTGAAGAGTTAGTTTTAATGGATCCATTTCCAGTCCGTGGGGTTGCTGTCATGAGGAGCTCATGTGGCTTTTTGTTGAGATCAAAATCAATGAGCCATTTGTCCCAGCTCCACCTGTCCTGAGGCAGCACTGGCTCCACTGTGCCATTTCTAATGAAAATTGAACCTCCTAAAGAAGCCAGGCCAAAATCACAAGAGAGTAGTCACAAAAATTAATTTCGGCAGTTTACTGGGTATTGATCTAACAGCTACCACCTTCCCAAAGTCCAGGCAACAGTTAACAAGGCTCTTTGCTCTGTAAACGGCCTTTCAATTGGTAGTGTTTCATACCCATGCAGAAAAACAAAAAGCCACTTCCACTGTAGAAACATGAGCTGCAGCTATGCAGTAAGTTGTGCTCAGTAGCTGACCTGCTGCTTTAGTTTTGGGGCAGGAGATACTGCCATAAAATTTCACAAGGAAACTATCAAGTATCTAAACTATGCAGCATTATGTTATTTTCTACCTCCAGTATTGCCAGCACATAGCTTGAGGAAGACAGGTATTTACCAGCCACCATAGATGAAAAAATTAGAATGAAAAATGGCTTTTAAGGAAATCAGAGTGATGGCCACCAGTCATTTTCCAGCTTTGCAGGATTTTGGTTCACAGTCAATCTAAACAAGCCTGCATATGTCTAGCAAGAAGGAAATCACAGAAACATTTCATAGATTGTAGCAGTTTGTTTGGGGGGGGGGGGTTTCCCCGGGGAGTCCCCGGAGGGCCCCCTGGGCTGTGAGTTCGCTGGCAGCAGCAGGCACGCAAGGAGACTCCACACGGCTTCTGAGGGTGCTGATTAGATGAGGGTTTATTGGGGGCCCCAGCCCCGGGAGTAACATGGTTTCAGAGGGAGAAGGGGGAAAGGCAAAAGGAAGGGGGAGAGAAGGCGAGCCTAGGGGAGAGATGGGCCATGAGAGAATCTGGTCTTCCTCGCACAGCTTAAGAGGGAAATTCAAAGTGGGCACGAAATAAGATTTGGGCCAATGGGATTGCAGATTCATGGGACTTCAGGGGAGGAACACAGGTTGGAATAAATCATACATTTTTGAGGGGTACATTTTCAAGATAGAGCATACCATTTGAATGAAATGCAACACCACAATAGATTAATATGATAGATGATAGATAGATAGATAGATAGATAGATAGATAGATAGATAGATTGACAAGGAAAATAGAGATATATGAATGCACTTGCCTGTATAACTTTGTATAGAAAAGGATGGGGAAGTGACAGGTTATTCTTTTCCACACATGGGAAACTGTCTTTTTCCCAGAAAAATCAGCTTCCTTCTTCAGTGACCACCAGGGTATCTGAAGACCCCACCAAGAAGGCCCTGTGATGCCATTGGCCTGTGCATCCAGCAAGTCAAGAAAGTAAGGCCTGCCTCTTAATACTACAGTGGTGTTAAAGAGGTTTATTCTCGGTTTTTGGTACCAAGAGGAACAAACTGAAGCCACTTGCCATAAAATGCCTGCACAAGCACCAGTGCAAATCACAGCCAAAGGAAGGATGAAGCCAAGGTGTCCCACAACCACAGCCCAAGCGGCCAGAGATCCTCCTTCAACCCTGGCTGCATTGAAGCCCCACTGACTGCCAAGAAGAAAAGCGCCCTACTGAGAGCAAGCAAACTTAACCCTCTGGCAGGACACAAATTCAGAGGGAAAAAAATTTTAAAATCCCCACACCACCAGACACACTTCCCAGTGAGAAGGGTTGGAACACTCTGCCCCTCAGCACTTCCCCGGCAGGCAGGTTCCCAAAGGTGCTGGGAGCTAAGCTGTGCCCTGCGAGGGAACAGAGCCAGCCTCCCTTCAGTGGGAGAAGGCGCGGCCTCAGCTGTAGCCCCGGGTGCCTGCGGTGGCCCAGGGCACGGCCATGGCTGTCAATGTGTTGGGCTGCAGCACAGGGCAGGCCGGAGCTCAGCAGCCTCAGCAGAGCCCAGGGCCGCGGCCCTTCCCTGCCGGGGCCCGAGCCTGGCCCGGCCCGGCCCGGCCTGAGCAGCCCGGACTGGCCCAGGGGATGGGCTGCGCCCGCCCGCTGTGCCCACAGGCTGGGCCCAAGCCTTTGCAAGAGGCTTTCTCCCAGCTTGGCAAAACCTCGGCCAAGTGTCCCTGTGCTGTGCTGAGAAGAGTAAAAACCCTCTCAAATTTAACCCTGCTGCCCAACGCATGAGGGATCCCTGCACACCTTAGGAGAGGCCATCAATACTCCTTTGTGCCTCATGAGGGATCCCTGCACCCCTCAGCAGGGACACCAAAATATCCCTTTGAGCCTCTTCAGGTCCAGGCCCAGATGATGCCACGGAAGGAAATGTGCCCTCAGCCCAGGGACGCTCAGCATGGGCTCCCCCATCCCCTCGGGGCCCCGCCGCTGGGCACAGCAGCCCCTGCCTGGCTCCTGCCTGCCCACACCGTGGCCATCCACGGCTGCTCCTGGGCATGGAGCTCAGCCAGTGCTGGTGCCGGGTGGGCTTTGTTGGTGCTACCAACCGGACATAGCTGTGAAAACTCTAATTCTTTATTTAAACATAAAATGTGGGACAAGCCCTGCCCTGCCAGGCAAGGGCTGCCCACCTTCAGTCCTGGCTGGGGAACAGGACCAGGGGGCTCAGGGGCAGAGGGTCTCCTTGAGGAGGGGTGGGTTTTGGGACGGCCGCATGGCGGGGATGCAGCCACGGCAGGGCAGATAGGGGCAGAAGGGAAGAGCTGGGATAAACTGCCAGGTTGTCATTGCCTCTGTTTTTAGGTTTGTCTTCTGAAGATACACGCGAGCACCTGTGAATAGAGGTGGTGGCTGAGGCCCCAGCTGCCAGTGGCACACAGGGACCCTCGTGCACAGCAGGGCCCATAACTGGCAAGGCTCCCCAGCATGGCTGGAGCTGCTGGCACAGCTGGGCCCAGCTGGACAGCTGCCCCTCAAGGCCCCGGCCAGCAGGGCACGGCTCTGGGCAGGGTCCCTGGCCAGGAGCGGGCCCCAGAGCGCCTCTGCCTTTCAAGGGCAATCTCGGCCCTGCTCTTTCTCCTCCCCACCTCCCTCTGCCTCTGCCCCGTGCCCCTGGGGCTGCTCTTGGCCAGGCAGCCTCAGTGGGAGCCAGCTCTGGCTGCTGCCCCAGCGGGGCCCCCAGGACAAGGCCCAGCAATTGAGAGGCCAATGGAAGCACTGGGCAGCAGCAGAAGCCTCAGCAGAGTTATTTGGACAATCATGGACTGGCCACAACTCCACTGCAGCCTCAATGGGAATGTTCCCTGTCCACGTTAGACTTTCAAAAGAAGCTGTTGGAGGGGGAGAGCACAAAACACTCACTGTTTTCTGTTCCAAGAATACCAGATTCCAATGCAGAACAACATGAAGACAAGCTCCAAATAAAGCATGCCTGCCAGAAACCCTAGCCAGCAGCCGGTTCCCTGACAAAAACCCCTTCCGAGGCCATCCTGGGCATTGGGAACAGGTCTTGTGGTGCCGGCTGCATCTGTGGGAGCAATGGGGAGCGTCAGCCCGTGCTGTGCTGCGCTGCTGAGCTGGCAGCACGGTGGATACGGGCAGGACGTTCTCTGTTTCCCCCAGAGCTGGGGCCTGCAGGCACCTTGCCGGCCCTTGGCACAGGCTGTGCCAGCCAACAAAGCCCAGCAGGCCGGGAGGAGAGCCCGGGGGCAGCGCAGCTGCTTGGGCAGTGGCTGCTGCCAGGGACACGGGCCAAAGCCATCCCTGAGCAGCCACTGCCAGCCCTGGCCCTCCCTGCCCCGTGACAGCTCCCCCAGCCCCAGGGGACAGTCAGGCCCTCTCAGGAGACACTGGAGCAATCACCTGCTGTGCCAGTGCCTGGAACTGCCTGTTCTCCTGCAGAAGAGGCTGCCACTGAGCCGCTGCTTCTTCCTGGAACAGCCACCTTCTGTGCCAGCTTTTGGGTCATCGCTGGAGAAAGAAAAGGGACAGATGGATCAGATGGGACAGTTCCCCATTGGGGAGGTGTCATCTTCAGAAGCTAACACTGGTGAAAGTCATGGACAAGGATCACGAAATCAGATGAGCTTTTGGGATTGGACAGGCCCCTCCCTTCTCCAAACCACCACCTCTTGTGATCTGCCTGGAGACTGGGAAATTGCAAGGGATCTCAGGGTGGGCATGGCCCATGGTGCAGTTTGGGCTCCCTGTCAGCAGATGCCAAATGCCTTCCTGCAGAGGCTGGGCAGAAGCTGCAGCCAGGCCAGACTGGGAAACAGCCCTGCAGGGCGTGAAAGCAGCAGCAGCAGCGAGGCTGCCATGGATCCCTTCCCGCTGTGCCGGGCATGGCGTGTCCAGATGTGCAGCCAAAGGCCCTGGCTGCTGAGTCCCAGGGGAAGCATGAGGGAAATGCACCCACCACAGCATCTCTCCAGGTCACTCAGCATCTGGCCCAGATGTTTTCCTGACTCCAGGAACTTGCTGTCTCCTCTTTGGTACTGCCTGTTGGAGGACCTTAAAAGTACTTCCAGTTCATGTGGATGGATCCCACAAAAATAGGACTCAGCCTGCGGTGTCAGCAGGGACACACTACTCACCCCTGCCATGGGAGCTGGGATTGTGTGCAGCATCCAGCCCTGGGGCTTGAAAAGTCCTCCCTGCAGACACACCTGGAACTCAACAGCCAGAGAAGCTTCTGTCACCTTGTTCTTCCAGGCTTACAATAATTATTCTCTGAGGGAAACTGGTGAACTAACCTGCAGAAATTCCCAAGGGCTCCAAATCATCTTCCATCCCCACTGCTGGAGAAGCCATCCCAGCACCCTCACCTAGAAGGGAGCACAGATCAGAAGTGTTTCCATGGTGTACTGGAATCTCCTTCTGCCCTAGGGATCTGGGCACTGCAAGGGAGGGAAATGCACTGACCATGGCGTCTCACCTGTGCACTCATCATCTGGTCCAGATGTTTGGCCGCCTCCAGGAATTTTTTGTCTTCTGTGTCTTGGGTCTTGTCTCTTCAAGGACATTAGAGAAAGGTAGTTCCTCTTCATGAGGATGGGTCGGATAAGGCCATGGGAGCCAGATGTCAATGACAATGACCAAAGCAGTACCAGGGGCTGGGGAGCTATGGCCTTGCCCCGGTCACTCTCCACACTATTTCCTAGCTCTGTGAAACATCCTTGGAGTGGAAACTGAGGAAGCCCCAGGCCCCTTGGGTCTCCCTCCCTCCCACAGAGGAAACCCTCCCAAAAGCCCTTAGCAAAACCATCCCCAGCGCTTCCCGGGGAGCAGGGAACACTGTGCCGGGAATGGGAGCCAGGCTGCCGGCTCACCTGCTCCCCGTGCTTGCAGCGGAGCAGCCTGGGCAGCCCTGGCAGGCAGGGCCACGGCCAGGAGCAGCAGAAGTAGGAGGCGCAGAGCAAGGGCCATGGTGCCTTGTCCTCTGCCAGTCCCACAGCTCTTGCTGCCACCGCTGTCCTGACACCGCTGTGCCAACGTCAGCACCGCTGCTGCCACTGCCGCTGCTGCCGCAACAGTTCTGCTCAGGGACTGACTGCTGGCTCCTTGTGCTGCTGTGCAACCACGGGGCTCTGGGACCTCTGGGACCTCAGGGCCTGCTGTGAGCTCATGGCCAGGGTGCAGTTGTTTCGGGAGCTGGATCTGCCTTCTTCGGGAGGGAGCTCATCTTGCCCAGCTGCTCTGCCCAAGAGCTGTGACACAGTCCCAGCCCAGCTGATATCACTGGTTGGGACATGAAGGGATGGAGAGCAGCTCTACCAAGGAATTGGGGTTGCTGCTAGAAGAGAGGTTGGACATGAGGCAGCCATGTGCGTCCAGGGGAGAGTGCCCAGCTGGTTGAAGGAGGTGATTCCACCTCTCTGCTCTGGTGAGACCCCACCTGGAGTACTGTGGAAGAGGTTTTATAGTGACCTCTGTGAGC
Source organism: Passer domesticus (assembly GCF_036417665.1). NCBI lineage: Eukaryota > Metazoa > Chordata > Aves > Passeriformes > Passeridae > Passer > Passer domesticus. The sequence continues at coordinate 10,145,016 of NC_087482.1, read as the reverse complement.
CATCAAAAAGTTTGATAAGAGGATCCGTGCTAACCCCTGAAAGAATTTCCTACCAAGGCTGTTGACATAGAAACCAAGAAAGAAAGAAGGATAAATAAGAGAAACCTGCAACTCCCTATTTCAATGAGTATTTCGTTTGTATCTCGTGACCAATGAGTAAAGTATAAACTTAAGAGCTTTGTAAGAATGGAGAAAAAGCATGCAGGCTAGAATAAAAACAGGGTTTGAAGCCTTCTGGAAATGGACTGTGTTGCTTTGTAGTGTCTCGGTCTCTCCCACGACAGAGTACTGCATCCTGCTCTGGGTCCCCAAGGCAGGAAAGACATGGACCTGTTGGATCTAGTCCAGAGGAGGGACAAGATGCTCTGAGGGCTGGAGCCCTTCTGCTTTGGAGACAGGCTGGGAGAGCTGGCAGTGTTCAGCCTGGAAGAGAGAGGACTCCAGGGACACCTGATTGCTGCCTTTCAGGGCCTTCTGGGGGCTTGTAAAGAGATGGGACAGAATTTTTAGTAAAGCTTTTTGTGACCAGACCGAGGGTCTTTTAATCTATAAGATGGTCGATTCAGACTAGATGAAAGAAACACATTTTTTACACTGTTGATTTTGAAACCCTGGCAGAGGTTGCCCAGAGATGTGGACCTCTATCCCTGCAGACATTCAAGCTCCTGTTCTGAGCAACCTCACCTAGTTCAAGGTGTCCCTGCTCACTGCAGGCCATTGGGACTAGATGGCCGTTAAATGTCCCTTCCAAGCCAAGCCATTCTGTGCTCCTGTGCACCATCAAAGCAGTGCTGCATTAGTGCTGGGCTGATTATGCTGGCACCTGTATTTTGGTACTTGTGCCATTTAGCAATTGGCCACAAGAGGATTGATGGGCTGGACAGTGAAGTCTGCAAATAACACACAGTGTGCTCAAGGAGAAACAGGAGAGCAACACGGCTTCCAGTTCAGATAAATGCCAGCATTTTGCTGCGCATTCCTGGTTAGAGAAATAAAGGAATGTCCTGAAGATCCCTTCATGTGGGTTCATTATTGGCCGTATCAGTACTTGTGTTCTGTAAAACAGGTAAGTTGTTACAGCTTCTTGCCCCATTTATCCCTGGATAAACCCCAAATACTGCATTGCTCCTTGTCTACTTTCTTCCAAGTCAGGGCAAATTTTGTTCATTACTGAGTGGGACATATTCATCTGTTCACAAGCAAATTCCTCTTGCCACTCACACGATGGCAAGACTGCTTTGTTGATTTGCTCTAATCAGACTGTAATTAAGGCCTACCTCTCACTAGAATTAAAGCTGATGCATTGGGAGGCAAAGTGTTGAGTCATTTCTCCTGGAGTCTGACACTGTAGAGAGTTGTTCTGTAAGTAAATGGCATTTGAAGACAGGTGTAGTCTACCATACTTCTGGCATACTAGAAGTGAGAAAAAACCCTTTGAATCAGGATTTTATCCTTTCTTCCTCCACCTCCTCCTCCCAGGAATTTTAATCTCTGAGGTCTAAGCTCTTCAGCTGCCTCACAAACATTCTTTTAATTCAGGCAGGCATCCATGCATTGAGCCACAAATCAGGACCGTGGTGTGAACCTTGAAGCAATGTAGGTTTATAGCACTGAAAATAATAATCCAATACCCAGGTTAAGCCAAGCATTTCTCAAATAACTCCACATGTCCTCAGAGATGTTTCAAAAACGATCACTGTTATAGGTGGGAGTGGGCAGAAAGAGTGTCCTCAAAATTAAAAATACAGCTTTCTGAGATCTTTATATTACTATAAAAAGAGAGTCCAAATTGTTCTTCTACGGAACATTAACTAAGAAGTGAATGTCAGATTGTGAAAATAATTCCTTGGCGAACCAAAAAAAAAACATAAATAAAAACAAGTTTACATGTAGATAATAAGTAAACCATCATGCTGAGGAAAAACCCAGACCTGCAAAAACTAAAATGAATTAGGCTGTATCGTCTCTCTCAATACAAAAAATCCCAAATACTGAAAATTATCAGAGATCCTCAAGGGCATTACTAAATATAGAAACTTCCAGGTATTGGGAAAAATGAAGGAAACTGTAGTGTGCAATTCACAGATGTAACCTCGAATTTATTTGTGGATTTGTTGCAAAATTTCTGAGAGCAGAGTGGAAAAGCATAGGGGCTGATCAGATCATGTGCGGGCATGTACAGCAGTCTGAGGGATGTTTCTGGAACCAAGTGCAGGGAGCAAAAGCAGGACACAATTCCTGGGACAATCTCTTTGCTGGCTGTGGACTTTTTGACAGTCTGTCCCCCGGGGCTGGAGGAGCAGTCACGGGGCAGGGAGGGCCAGGGCTGGCAGTGGCTGCTCAGGGATGGCTTTGGCCCATGTCCCTGGCAGCAGCCACTGCCCAAGCAGCTGCGCTGCCCCCGGGCTCTCCTCCCGGCCTGCTGGGCTTTGTTGGCTGGCACAGCCTGTGCCAAGGGCCGGCAAGGTGCCTGCAGGCCCCAGCTCTGGGGGAAACAGAGAACGTCCTGCCCGTATCCACCGTGCTGCCAGCTCAGCAGTGCAGCACAGCACGGGCTCACGCTTCCCATTGCTCCCACAGATGCAGCCGGCACCACAACACGTCTTCCTGATGCCCAGAATGGCTTCGGAAGGGGCTTCTGGAAGGGAGCAGGCTGCTGGGCAGGGTTAATGGCAGGCCTGCTTTTTTTGGAGTTTATCTTCATCTTATGCTGGGTCCAAATTCATTTTTACTGGAAGAGAAAATGGTGAGTGTTTTCTTCATCTTTTCCTGAAACAGCTTGTTATGAAGATCTAATGCAGACAGGAAACATTCACAGGGAGGCTGCAATGGAGTTGTGGCCAGTCCATGGTTGTCCAAATAATTCTGCTGAGGGTTCTGCTGCTGCCCAGTGCTTCCATTGGCCTCTCAATTGCTGGGCCTTGTCCTGGGGGGCCCGCTGGGGCTGCAGCCAGGGCTGGCTCCCACTGAGGCTGCCTGGCCAAGAGCAGCCCCAGGGGCACGGGGCAGAGGCAGAGGGAGGTGGGGAGGAGAAAGAGCAGGGCCGAGGTTGCCCTTGAAAGGCAGAGGCACTGTGGGGCCCGCTCCTGGCCAGGGACCCTGCCCAGAGCCGTGCCCTGCTGGCCGGGGCCTTGAGGGGCAGCTGTCCAGCTGGGCCCAGCTGTGCCAGCAGCTCCAGCCGTGCTGGGGAGCCTTGCCAGCTCTGGGCCCTGCTGTGCACGAGGGTCCCCGTGTGCCACTGGCAGCTGGGGCCTCAGCCACCTCCTCTCTTCACAGGAGCGCCTCTGGACTGCAACTGAAGGGCAGTGGCTGGACCTCATACCCAGATAACTTAAGTAGCTCCTCCAGCAGTGATAAGAACCTGGGTAGCCCCATGAAAAGCCCTCAGTGGACAACCCCAGAACAGCTGGCCTAGAAGAGGAAATCAGCCTATCACTGTGGAAATCCCAGTGCCACCTCCACTCCCTATAGGAACCCTGAGCCGCCTCCGCTACCCATGGGGATTTTCAAGATGCCTCCACCCCCTCCCAGTCCATCTCCACCTATGCAGCAACCCAGAACCAGTTCAGCACCTTCCATACCCAGCCGAGACCACCCCCTCCTGATTGCCCAAAATGCTCAGAGCAGCCCTCCAAATGACACTGAAAGAGCCTCCATGCCACACCACCTACTCCCATTCCAGGGCAGGGTTTGGCCCAGATCTTGTGATGCAATAAAGTGATGGAGCTGTCACCCATCAGTGTCCGGGTGGTAGCAGCAGCAAAGCCCACACGGCACCAGCAGTGGCTGACCTCCATGCCCAGGAACAGCCGTGGATGGCCACGGTGTGGGCAGGCAGGAGCCAGGCAGGGGCTGCTGTGCCCAGCGGCGGGGCCCCGAGGGGATGGGGGAGCCCATGCTGAGCGTCCCTGGGCTGAGGGCACATTTCCTTCTTTGGCACCACCTAGGACTTTTCCTCCTCCAGTGGCATGCCCAGGAAAAGAGGAAAGCCATAAACAGCATCTCCAGGGACACAGCCTGACCAGCAATGTCAGTAGGCAAAACACAAATTTTGCTGAGTAATGGCTCATTGATGAAGTAAAACATTTACATTCAGGGCAATCCATTCATACAGACGGGGGCACACTCTGGGGGTACAGCTAAGGGCATGAGGTCACAGCAAACTCAGGGGTCACAACAGGCTGAGGTCACAGCAGGCTCTGATGTCACAGAGGTGCCAGAGGTGCCAGAGCCCCGTGGTTGCACAGCAGCACAAGGACCCAGCAGTCAGTCCCTGAGCACAACTGTTGCGGCAGCAGCGGCGGTGGCAGCAGCGGTGCTGACATTGGGACAGCGGTGTCGGGACAGCGGTGGCAGCAAGAGCTGTGGGACTGGCAGAGGGCAAGGCAGCATGGCCCTTGCTCTGCGCCTCCTACTCCTGCTGCTCCTGGCCGTGGCCCTGCCTGCCAGGGCTGCCCAGGCTGCTCCGCTGCAAGCGCGGCGAGCAGGTGAGCCGGCAGCCTGGCTGCCCTTTCCCGGGACAGCGCTTCCTGCTCCCTGGGAAGCGCTGGGGATGGTTTTGCCCAGGGCTTTTGGGAGGGTTTCCTCTGTGGGAGTGAGAGAGCCCCCACGGGGCCTGGGCTCCTCCAGCCACCACTCCAGGGATGTTGCACAGGGCCTGCAAAGAGAGTGGAGAGTGACCAGAGCCAGTCCAGAGCTCCCCAGGCCCTTGTGCAGCTTTGGCCTTGTCCACTGACATCTGGCTCCCACAGCCTTACCCGACCCCCTTGCAGTGTCCAGTTCCCTAACGCAGAGGGGGATCCCAGAACATCATGGAAATGGTTCTGATCTTTGCTCCCTTCTAGACTGGGATGGCGTCATGGACTATCTGGATGCCCTATCGGATAATGACTTGAAACCCCCGGAGAATGCTGGAGGTAAGTTCTCTGTGAGCCTTTCAGAGAAAATACTCTCTGTCCAGGCAGCAAGAGCTCAGTCAAGTGGCATTTCCCTTAACATAATCTCAGGACTGAAAGAATCTCCAAAATTTGCCCTGCTCCCCACTGAGGCCCTGAGTGATCCCACAGGATTGCTATCTGTTGCAGAAAGGAGCATTTAGGTGTCCATCTTCCTCCCATGTGCAATGTCAGTGTGTCCTTCCATGTGCTCTGTGCAGCCAGGGAGAAGGGCAGAGAGGGAAGGGGCCGGGCCCAGGGCTGTGCCCCATGGCTGAGCCTTTTGCAGCTCCTCTGCCGGCCCCTGGGAGCCTGAGCTGCTCCTGCTGCCACTGCCAAGCCCTGGCCCTGCCCGGGGCTGGCTTTAGAGCTGCTGGCAGCTCCAGGGAGTCCTTTCTGCCACGACTGCCCCGCAAGGGGCTCCTTCCATCCCAGTGTGGGGCCACTGCAGGCACGAGGTCCCCCTGCCCCTGCTCCTGAGTGGGAGGCAGAGCTGAGGGAGTGCCTTGGAGGGCACCAATCACCCAGGTGCACTCACTGCCACTCGGGCCTGAAGGAGAAATTCAATCACTTTCCATTAAGGTCTTCCTAGATGGATGAACCAAGACGCAGGAGACAGCAAGTCGCTGGAGGCAGCCAAACTTCTGGACAAGATGCTGAGTGACCTTGAGAGACGTCGTGGTGGGTGCATTTGCCTCATGCTGCCCCTGGGACTCAGCAGCCGGTGCCTTTGGCTGCACATCTGGACACACCGTGCACAGTGGGAAGGGATCTATGGCAGCCTCGCTGCCCCGCTGCTGCTTTCACGCCCTGCAGGGCTGTTTCCCAGCCTGGCCTGGCTGCAGCTTCTGCCCAGCCCCTGCAGGAAGGCATTTGGCATCAGCTGAGAGGCTGCCCAAACTGCACCATTGGGCTGAGATGCCCTGCAATTTCCCGGTCACCAGGCAGATCAGGAATGGCAGCTGTTTGGACAAGAGAGTGCCCTGTCCAATCCCAAAAGTTTTTATGATTTCCAGATCCTTATTCATCAGTTTGACCAGTATTGTCTCCTGAAGATTCCAACTCCCAGAAAGGGGAACATCTGCACCTAATCCAACGGTTCCCTTTTCTTTCTGCAGAGATGAAACGAAAGGCTGTACTGAAGGCTGAGTTTTCCAGAGGAAGCAGTGGCTCATTGGCAGCCTCTGCTGCAGGAAGGGAGGCGATGCCAGGCACAGGCCCAGGAGGTAATTGCTGTGCCTCTGGGCCTGAGCCTTGCTGAGGCTTGAGCTGCCCTCTCTGCTGCTTTGTGTCAGTGCCTGTCCCTCCAGGGATGTTGCACAGGGCCTGCAAAGAGGGTGGAGAGTGACCAGAGCCAGTCCAGAGCTCCCCAGGCCCTTGTGCAGCTTTGGCCTTGTCCACTGACATCTGGCTCTCAGAGCCTTACCCGACCCCCTTGCAGTGCCCAGTTCTCAAAGGCAGAAGGGGATCCCAGCACACCATGGAAATGGGTCTGATCTATGCTCCCTTTCTAGGTGAGGGTGCTGGGATAGGTTCTCCAGCAGCTGGGATGGAAGATGGTTTGGAACCCTTGGGAGCCTCTGCAGGTAAGTTCTCAACTTCCCCTCAGAGAATAATCATTGACAAACTGTCAGGAACCAGGTGACAGGAGCTTCTGTGGCTGTTGAGTTCCAGGTGTGTCTGCAGGGAGGACTTTTCAAGCTCCAGGTCTGGTTGCTGAACACAAGCCCAGCTCCCATCGCAGGGGTGAGTAGTGTGTGCCTGCTGACCCCACAGGCTGAGCCCTGGTTCTGTGGAATCCACTTCTGGAGAAATGGAAATAATTTCTCTTAAGGTCCTTTGAGAGGGAGGAAAAAAACTACAAAACAGAGTGAGTCCCTGGAGGAATCCAACCAAGCAGACCAAATCTTGACTGGACTGGAGAGACAACGTGGTGGGTGCATTTCCCTCATTCTTCTCCTGGGACTCAGCAGCTGGGGGCTTTGGCTGCACATCTGGACATGCCGTGCCCGGCACAGCAGGAAGGGATCCATGGCAGCCTCGCTGCCCCGCTGCTGCTTTCACACCCTGCAGGGCTGTTTCCCAGCCTGGCCTGCCTGCAGCATCTGCCCAGCCTCTGCAGGAAGGCATTTGGCATCAGCTGACAGGGAGCCCAAACTGCACCACGGCCATGCACACCCTGAGATCCCCTGCAATTTCCTGGTCTCTGGGTAGATCTGGAAAGGCAACTATTTGGAGATGGGAGGGCCCTGGAGCAGCCCCAAGAGCCTTGGCCTTTCCCTGATACTTATCCATACCTTTGACATTTAGTGTTTCCTAAAGATGCCACCACCCTAATGGGGAATGGTTCCACCAGATCCAGCTGTCCTTTTTCCTTTCTCCAGATATGGACCAAAAAGCTTTACGGAAGGCAGCACTTCCTGGAGGAAACGATGGCTCAGTGCCAGCCACCGATGCACAAAGGGAGGAGATGCCAGACAGTGCCACAGAAGGTGATTGCTCTGCCAGGCTCAGTCAGGCTCAGCAGTCCTGCTGGGCCCATTCCCTGGGAGACACGTCCCAAAACCTGGGAGCAGCTGCACAGGGTGGCAATGGTGGGGAAAGGGCAGAGGGGGAGTGCAAGGATTCCCATGCCTCCTGACAGAGCCTGAGCCTGTCCCCTGGGGCTGGGGGAGCTGTCACGGGGCAGGGAGGGCCAGGGGTGGCAGTGGCTGCTCAGGGATGGCTTTGGCCCGTGTCCCTGGCAGCAGCCACTGCCCAAGCAGCTGCGCTGCCCCCGGGCTCTCCTCCCGGCCTGCTGGGCTTTGTTGGCTGGCACAGCCTGTGCCAAGGGCCGGCAAGGTGCCTGCAGGCCCCAGCTCTGGGGGAAACAGAGAACGTCCTGCTGTATCCACCGTGCTGCCAGCTCAGCAGTGCAGCACAGCACGGGCTCACGCTCCCCATTGCTCCCACAGACGTTATCAATGAAACAGGAATATATGCCCCGGATCCAGTGCGCCTCCCAAGAATTGTCTGCCCCCAGGATGTGTGCAGAACCTGCATGATAGGCACGGTGGTGACAGTGATCACTGTGCCACTTGTGCTGATAGGCTGCTATTTTGGCATTCGCAAGCTGTACGAGCACAGAGGGTCAGTTGTTGATTTTTCTCCACAGTTTTCTTATAATTCTGCTCCTGGCATAGGTAGCCTGACTGGGAGTCATGCTGCTGTGGACTTGTGGCCAGTCCATGGTTGTCCAAATAACTCTGCTGAGGGTTCTACTGCTGCCCAGTGCTTCCATTGGCCTCTCAATTGCTGGGCCTTGTCCTGGGGGCCTGCTGGGGCTGCAGCCAGAGCTGGCTCCCACTGAGGCTGCCTGGCCAAGAGCAGCCCCAGGGGCACAGGGCAGAGGCAGAGCAAGTTCTCCACAGTATTTGGGCAGCACAGCTCAAGATAGGACAGGACAGTGCTTATTTAGTAGCTCGTGTAAAGTTTCATTGTAACAGTGGTGTTGCAGATCAAGCAAATTTGCTCCAGATCCATGTTAAAACAAATCCAATGTGATGAAGGTTTGGCTTTGGCCTTGAGACTTTGCTCTTTGTGTGAGCCCTGCTCTGGATTGATTCCCAATCAATCTTGGAGCTGGTTTTGGACGAAGGCTCATCCCAGCCCTGAGCCTTGGCAGTTCTCTGGCCTCAAAGGGACAGCTGAGGCTGCACTGCACATGACTGGGGTTCAGGGCTCCATTATCAAAGAGCTTTGAGATGTTTAAATTACTGTATTCTTACTACATGGTTTTTGTTATGAAATTCATTCATTAGATTTTAAAACTTAGTTGTAATAAAACTTCTTTTCCAGTGCTTTTTCCCGTTATTTGATATAGTCAGTGATGGCCTAATTATCCCATGGCTGAATTAAAAGACTGTAAGTATTAGAAAATGAAATAATGTTGACACTCTTATATCTTTCAAAGACTCCTGAAACTTATGTTGGTTTGATGTGACCAACAGAAGAGTTTGGCTCTGCTTTTAATTGAAACAAGCGGCAGAGCTGGAACCTGTTGAAAAGAGTCTCTTCGCTTCATAGCTAAAGCAAACAGCCAGTGTTCTTATTGAGGAATATAATATCTATATTTCATGTATATACTCCTGACAAGTAGCTGATAGAAATGAGGGATTTGGACTCTTTGGGAAGTACTGACCAGTTGGGCATTGGCTCTCTGAAGCTCAGTCTGTAATAACCAATCTTTTTCAGAAGAGAATGTTCAGTTTCTTCCTGGCCCTCACACTCTCGCATTTGCATTGAAAAACACTTCTCAAAAGAAATTTACAACAGCTCTTTGTGGTCCCTTAGTTGACTTTTCTCTCTTTCTCCACAGACGCAGATGCATACCTGTATGAATCCATTAAAAAAGCTGGAAAGCAGCTCCTGGAGAAGAGGGCATACATCTGTTCCCACCCTCTGGACAGGACCTTCTGATTCCTCCCTGAGAGCAGGCACTCATGGATGTCAGTCAGGGAGGAATTTGCTGCAGTTCCAGAATGTGGCATCTTAAAAGCATCTGCTATTTAATGTCTTTTCTGAATGTAACTGTGTAGAATAAAATTTCTTTCTAATCAAAACTTCATACAAAAAGGATAAAAAAAGAGATTTATTTTTTTTTAAAGCTGCTCATTCACTGAGCAAGGCTGAAAGACTTGGGGAATGAGAACAGTTCTGTTTGGGAGGCACCTCCAGCTTTCTTGTCCAGCAGCACCATCAGGACATTGAGTTCCCAGTGTCCAGGGATGGTTTTGCTGTCGCCCTGAGGAACACCACTGGACACTGACATCCATCGGGCCTCTGAGCCATTGTCCACAACCCCGTGGATGTGACCAGCCAGGCAATGCCTCATTCTCCAAACTGTGCCTCATCAGATCCTTAGCTCACCAAACGCGGGACAAGGATGCTGGGCAGGGCTGATGTGTCCAGGGCATTACAGCAGTGCAGAGTGGTGGCATCTGTAGCTCTTCCCTTGTGCACTGAGGCAGCCACTCCATCATGGAAGGCCTCTGGCTTGGTCAGGCAGCACAGACCCACCTCAAGGTTTCCTTTGGCATATCAAAGCATTGAAGAGCTCGGATGGTTTCGCCCGCTGTGTTATTGACTGACTGTGTCCTTTGAGGACCACAAGAGGAAGCAGAGCCTTCCATTGCACATGAAGAGCAAATGGTGAAGTAAAGGCTTCACCCTTTCCTATGAAACAAAAAAGCTGTGTGAGCCAGGGTCCTCCCAAGATGCCAAACTTCCAGCTGGGAAGCTGCTGGCAGGAGGGAGGGGGTAGTTGTCTCCAGCCAGAGATCACTCACTCCTCAGCATCGTGGGCTGTGGCTGACAGTGCCTGAGGAGCTCAGAAATCCTTGGATGTGATCTCCTGGGCCAGTGTCCAGAACACAGAGCAGTGAGCTCGACTGGGGGGACTGGCCCAGCCCTTGGACACAACTGCCAGGCAGGACAAGCTCCGCCCCCAGAAAGGAAAATTCCAGCCCGGAGATCCATCTCCACCCAGGCCATGAAGTCACAGCAGGATTGTGAGGTCACAGCAGGATGGTGAGGTCACAGCAGGCTCTGGGGTCACAGCAGGCTCTGGGGTCACAGAGCCCTGTGGTTCTACAGCATCACAATGTCCAGCCCCTCCGTCCTTAAAAAGCGGTGCTGACGTTGGGACAGCGGTGGCAGCAAGAGCTGCGGGACTGGCAGCGGGCAAGGCACCATGGCCCTTGCTCTGCACCTCTTCCTCCTGCTGCTCCTGGCCGTGGCCCTGCCTGCCAGGGCTGCCCAGGCTGCTCCGCTGCAAGCGCGGGGAGCAGGTGAGCCGGCAGCCTGGCTCCCCTTTCCTGGGACAGCGCTCTGTGGGAGACAGTCATGGGAATGATGGGGCTGGAATGCCCTGGGAGGACAGTGCTGTTTAGTTAGAGTGAGAGACTGGCACAAATCCCCAGGACTCTCTGGTTGTTAATGTGCTGTTGTCATTCAACTGCTGTTTGTTCCCTGTTCTAGAGAGTTCTGTGCCCCCTCTCCCCCTGCTGGCTTTCCCTGGGAAACCACCCCCTCTCTGCTCCCCCACTGGTGGACCCCCAGTCACCCCATTTCAACTCCTCCCCTGACTCCCTTCCCCATTGATGATTTGTACCCTGACCCCTCCTACCTTCCCCCAGTGATGTACCCTGGCCCATCCCCTGCTGCTCACTCTTGGCCCCTGGTTCCCTTCATCAGAGCTTGTGCTCCTGTTTGTTCTCCTCACCCTCACCCCACCTGGAGCCCTGGATCTTCCCTAAACAAACCCTGCTGGATCTGCCAAGCCAAGAGTGCCCTCGTCTGTCTGGTGAGGCTGTCATTACTCCATCCGGGCTCAGGCGTCTGCTGGGCTGGGGGAGTTGTCAAGGCTGCCCGAAGCGGAGACGCTTTTGGTGCTGCAGGCACCCCGACAGCACCTGCCTGGGGAAGCTACTCTGGCCTCCTACAGCGCTCCCTGCTCCCCGGGAAGTGCTGGAGATGGTTTTACCCAGGGCTTTGGGGAGGGTTTCCTCTGTGGGAGAGAGAGAGCCCCCACGGGCCTGGGGATGCTCCAGCCACCACTCCAGGGATGTTGCCCAGGGCAGGGAAAGAGGGTGGAGAGTGACCAGAGCTTACCCAGAGCTCCCCAGGCCCCTGTGCAGCTTTGGCCTTGTCCACTGACATCTGGCAGCCAAGGCCTTACCCAACCCCCTTGCAGTGCCCACTTCCCCAAGACACAGGGGGATCCCAGCACACCATGGAAATGGGTCTGGTCTGTGCTCCCTTCTGCTTTGGGGTTGTGACATTGCTTATATCAGAAAGCTGGTGAATGACAGTTTGAAGATTCTACAGCATGCTGGAGGCAAATGCTCTGTGTGCATTTCCTGACAAAATAATCGAGGTCCATGTGCCAAGAGCTCACTCATGTGCCCTTTCCTTTAACATCAGCTCCCACTGAGGCTGCCTGGCCAAGAGCACAGGGCAGAGGCAGAGAAACTTCTGTACATCATTTGGGCAGCACAGCTCATGACAGAACAGGACAGTGCTTTTTTAGTAGCTTGTGTAAAATTTCATGGTAACAGTGGTGTTGCAGTGAAGCAAAATTTGCTCCAGATCTGTGTTAAAACAAATCCAACGTGATGAAGGTTCGGCTTTGGCCTTGAGACTTTGCTCTTTGTGTGAGCCCTGCTCTGGATTGATTCCCAATCAGTCTTGGAGCCGCTTTTGGGTGAAGGCTCATCCCAGTCCTGAGTTCTCTGGCCTCAAAGGGAGAGCTGAGGCTGCACTGCACATGACTGGGGTTCAGGGCTCCATTATCAAAGAGCTTTGAGATGTTTAAATTACTGTATCCTTGCTAGATAGTTATTGTTATGAAATTCATTCATTGGATTTAAAACTCAATTGTAATAAAACTTCTTTTCCAGTGCTTTTTCCAGTTATTTGATATAGTCAGTGATGGCCTAATTATCCCATGGCTGAATTAGAAGACTGTAAGTATTATAAAATAAAATAATGTTGACGCTCTTATGTCTTTCACAGACTCCTGATACTTATGTTGGTTTGATGTGACCAACAGAAGAGTTTGGCTCTGCTTTTAATTGAAACAAGCAGCAGAGCTGGAACCTGTTGAAGAGAGTCTCTTCACAGCTAAAGCAAACTGCCAGGGTTCTTTTTTTCCAGCTGTGGGTAGGACGATAAAAATTTCTCCGCAGTAAATCGTCCTGACCAGTAACTGATATAAACTAGGCATTTGGGCTGTTTGCTGCCTCACCCCTGAGTTCCTCAGAGCTGCAGCTCCCTGTTCTCTTGGCAGACAGGGGCTGGCTATGGATGACAGTCACGTCTCTGGCCTGGTGCACACCAGGTCCACACATGAGCTGAGGGATCATTCTTGCACACCCCATCCTGGAAGAACCCAGTTCATTGATGAGTCTGACACAGTTTGATGCATGGCAGCAAAAGAAGGCAAAATAAAGGCTAGAATTGGTACCATTCTGTAATATGCTTTTACCACCAACATTATCCAAGTTCCTGTGCTTGTTTTCCTGGAGAATTTGCACTCAACCGAGCTTCAGTGCCTTTGACCAAATCAGTCTTAAGAGCAGCTTGGGGCTGGTCAGTCATTTAGATGTGAGCACTGACTGGGGTCCAGGCAACAAAAGACCATTAGCTGCAGGCCACCCATACAGCTTTTCATCTTAATGAGAACAAAGCCTTTATTTTTTCAATCTGAGGGATGTTGGGAGGATTTTTGCACCATCAGGCCAAGGTACAAGGCTCTGGATCTACACAGCACTTTGGTAAGGAGGGGAACACAGGTGGGGACAATCCAGGCTGTTAGCAGTGCCCCCACCCCCTGATTAGGGACAGCACAATTACTTTTAGAGCTCATTAACCAGCTGGTGAAACACTGATCATCTTTTCTTGCCCCTTGCACACTCACAGACAAGTTGAAAAGAAAATCTCTTTTACATCATGATCTCTGAGCACCAAAGCAAAGACCAAGAAAAAAAAAAGCCAAAAACACCCCAACCAACTAAAATACAAATAATTTTTTCACCAGTCTGGTTTTTGTATAAGAGCTTTATAAGACTGACTAAGCCAGTGCTGAATTAAGAGTGGCACATGTTATGTGCCTTCCATAAAGAGTGGGACAGCTGCTGCCATGCAAATGTGGGTGCAGGGTCAGACCCTTTACTTCAGACCTACCCTGCCTTCCTGGGGGACAGAAATTCATCTGTTAGAATCCCTTGGAGCTTCTGGAGCTGCTCTTGGCCCTCCTGTGGATAACTGGGCTGCTGTGGAGCACTGGAGAACTTTCAGCTTGGTACCTGTTATGTATATTATGGTAATTCATACTGATAGAACACAAATATATATATATAAAAGAATAAAATATCAAGCCTTGAAATCACAGTAGCAAGGGAAGAGGGGATTGCTTCACAGGGTGAGGAAACCGCAGCTGGCAGTCGGGTAGGAGGAGTGTCATTAACATAGGAAGTGAACCCAGCCGGCACAGGAGATTGTCGTTCTCACTGGTGTGAACAGGAGGAGGCCCAGCGATGATGGCCCATGGAGATGTTCATCTTAGACAGAGGGGACCATCAAGGACATACATCTGCATACGGGATTCCGGTAACCGAAGAGTGGATACACATCAGTTCCCAGACAAGGTTCTGTCCAGCACAGGACGGAGAATAGAGGCATCATGAATGTGAAAAACCCTGAGGAAAGACAAAGGGACTCTGCCACGGGCTAGAAAAAGAGTATAAGAATGGATTCTGCCAAGCGGCATTGGTGAACAGGGGGGATTGGGTGCGATAGAAGGCGGATCTGTGTTCACCCAGCTTCCATCCCGGGGTCAGTGCTGTCCTTGATTGTTGGCTGTCGGGACTGTATATCGGTTGTGAATAAATTTACATTTTATTTTTATTGAATTGGCTGGATCGATTTTTACCTGTAACAGTATCCATGTATGGGGGCCTGCAGAATCTAAGCAGCATCTTCCTTGGCCAACAACAGACTGGAAAGGAAAAAACAGCATCAGAAACCTGAGAGATGGAAAACTTTGGGCTGTTTGAGATCAAAAATGTCACCTAAAAATCTCAATGGCGAAGAACAACCTTTCTCACAAGGATTCCAGTAGAATAAATGACACAGGTGTTGGAATAACAGCCAGTGCCCACAGCAATGACAATTCCTTGGTGAGGAGGGTCCCAATTCCTTGGAGAGTCGGCTGAGTAACGACACTCACAGCCAATGTGGCTACATGTCATCCTCCTTTATTAAGCAACTTTGGCATATTTATCCTTCTCTATACACTGTCGCACGCCACTGGTGCATAATGCTGATTGGTTAAGTAGCTATATTCACACATACATCTTAATTACTGATTGGTTGTCACACTATAAGCATCTTTAGCTAAGGTGTGCCAAATGAGCAGCTCCCACGACGAGCTTGGCGCATTTGGTTTCATCCTGACACAATGCTCATTCTTCCTTGTTGTATCTATTTGAGGACAGTGCATGGTCTATCTTGTTCCTGTTTGAGGACAGTACATGGTTTTCAGAGTAACTCTGTAATCTGCAGACCAGGGCTGTCCCATTCCCGCAGGAGAAGAATATCACGGCCTTGTTCAGCCAAGAATCCTTCTACACCTTGGAATAAAAGGCAGTGCCCACTGCAAAGACATTTCCCTGTCCTGTGGGCTCCATAACCCGCACATGAACATGGTACTTTCAGTTGAAAGTCAATCTAAACAAGCCAGCATATGTCTAGCAAGAAGGAAATCACAGTTCAGGTTTGCTCCTCCACCCAAGCTTTGTTATATCAAAGATGGATGGTATTCTTTTCCAGCTCTCAAGAGATGTGTCATAATGTACGAATAAACAAAATATCATGCATGGAAATATTTCATAGATTGTAGAAGTTCCTTTGAGGGGAGCTCCCCGGGAGTCCCCGGAGGGCCCCCTGGGCTGTGAGTTCGCTGGCAGCAGCAGGGACGCAAGGAGACTCCACACAGCTTCTGAGGGTGCTGATTAGATGAGGGTTTATTGGGGGACCCAGCCCCAGGAGTAACATGGTTTCAGAGGGAGAAGGGGGAAAGGGAAAACGAGGGGGAGAGAGGGCGAGCCTAGGGGAGAGATGGGCCATGAGAGAATCTGGTTTTCCTCGCACAGCTTAAGAGGGAACTTCAAAGTGGGTGCGAAATAAGATTTGGGTCAATGGGATTGCAGATTCATGGGACTTCAGAGGAGGAACACAGCTTGGAATAAACCATATATTTTCAAGAGGTACATTTTCGAGACAGAGCATACTATTTGAATAAAATGCAACACCACAATAGATTAGTAAGATAGATAGATAGATAGATAGATAGATAGATAGATAGATAGATAGATAAGGCAGACAGAGATAGATGAATGCACATGCTTGTATCACTTTACAGAGAAAGGGATAGGGAAGTGACAGGTTATTCTTTTCCATACATGGGAAACAATCTTTTTCCCAGAAAAATCAGCTTCCTTCTTCAGTGACCACCAGGGTATCTGAAGACCCCACCAAGAAGGCCCTGTGATGCCTATGGCCTGTGCATCCAGCAAGTCAAGAAAGTAAGGCCGGCCTCTTAATACTAAAGAGGTTAAAGAGGTTTATTCTCGGTTTTTGGTGGCAAGAGGAACGAACTGAAGCCACTTAGTCTAAAATGCCTGCACAAGCACCAGTGCAAATCACAGCCAAAGGAAGGATGAAGCCAAGGTGTCCCACAACCACTGCCCAAGCAGCCAGAGATCCTCCTTCAACCCTGGCTGCATTGAAACCCCACTGACTGCCAAGAAGAAAAGCGCCCTACTGAGAGCAAGCAAACTTAACCCTCTCCCATGACACAAATTTAGAAGGAAAAAAAATTTAAAATCCCTACACCACCAGACACAATTCCCAGTGAGAAGGGTTGGAACTCTCTGCCCCCCAGCACTTCCCCGGCAGGCAGGTTCCCAAAGGTGCTGGGAGCTAAGCTGTGCCCTCCGAGGGAACAGAGCCAGCCTCCCTTCAGTGGGAGAAGGCGCGGCCTCAGCTGTAGCCCCGGGTGCCTGCGGTGGCCCAGGGCACGGCCATGGCTGTCAATGTGTTGGGCTGCAGCACAGGGCAGGCCGGAGCTCAGCAGCCTCAGCAGAGCCCAGGGCCGCGGCCCTTCCCTGCCGGGGCCCGAGCCTGGCCCGGCCCGGCCTGAGCAGCCCGGACTGGCCCAGGGGATGGGCTGCGCCCGCCCGCTGTGCCCACAGGCTGGGCCCAAGCCTTTGCAAGAGGCTTTCTCCCAGCTTGGCAAAACCTCGGCCAAATGTCCCAATGCCGTGCTGAGAAGAGTAAAAAACCCCCTCAAATTTAACCCTGCTGCCCAACACATGAGGGATCCCTGCACACCTTAGGAGAGGCCAACAATACTCCTTTGTGCCTCATAAGGATTCCCTGCACCCCTCAACAGGGACTCCAAAATATCCCAGTGTGCCTCTTCAGGTCCAGGCCCAGATGATCCCCCACAAGGAAATGTGCCCTCAGCCCAGGGACGCTCAGCATGGGCTCCCCCTTCCCTTCGGGGCCCCGCCACTGGGCACAGCAGCCCCTGCCTGGCTCCTGCCTGCTCACACCGTGGCCATCCACGGCTGCTCCTGGGCATGGAGCTCAGCCAGTGCTTTTGCCGGGTGGGCTTTGCTGCTGCTACCACATGCACATAGCTGCGAAAACTCTAATTCTTTATTTAAACATAAAATATGGGACAAGCTCTGCCCTGGCAGACAAGGGCTGCCCACCTTCATTCCTGGCCGGGGAACAAGACCAGGGGACTCAGGGGGAGAGGGTCTCGTTGAGGAGGGGTGGGTTTTGGGATGGCCTCATGGCGGGGATGCAGCCATGGCAAGGCAGACAGGGGCAGAAGTGAAGAACTGGGATAAAGTTTCAGGTTCTCATTGCCTCTGTTTTTAGGTGCGTCTTCTGAACATGCACAGGAGCACCTGTGAAGAGAGGAGGTGGCTGAGGCCCCAGCTGCCAGTGGCACACAGGGACCCTCGTGCACAGCAGGGCCCAGAGCTGGCAAGGCTCCCCAGCACGGCTGGAGCTGCTGGCACAGCTGGGCCCAGCTGGACAGCTGCCCCTCAAGGCCCCGGCCAGCAGGACACGGCTCTGGGCAGGGTCCCTGGCCAGGAGCGGGCCCCAGAGCGCCTCTGCCTTTCAAGGGCAACCTCGGCCCTGCTCTTTCTCCTCCCCACCTCCCTCTGCCTCTGCCCTGTGCCCCTGGGGCTGCTCTTGGCCAGGCAGCCTCAGTGGGAGCCAGCACGGGCTGCAGCCCCAGCGGGGCCCCCAGGACAAGGCCCAGCAATTGAGAGGCCAATGGAAGCACTGGGCAGCAGCAGAACCCTCAGCAGAGTTATTTGGAGAACCAGGGACTGGCCACAGCTCCACTGCAAACTCTCTGGGAATATTCCCTGACTATGAGCAGCCTTTAAAGGAAGCTGCTTGAGGCAGAGAATCGCAAAACACTCACCATTTTCTCGTCCAGCAATACCAGATTCCAGCAGAGCACAAAAGCAGGCACAGTGCTGCACCAGCCACAATGACCATCAACTTAATCAAACAAGGTGTTCCCCAGCAGAAAACTCTTATCATGCTTTTCCAAGTGTAGTCAGAATCTGTTGAGGTCTCGGCTGCATCTGTGGGAGCAATGGGGAGCGTGAGCCCATGCTGTGCTGCACTGCTGAAATGCAGCGTGGTGGATACGGGCAGGACGTCCTCACTCCCTGTTTCCTCCAGAGCTGGGGCCTGCAGGCACTTTGCTGCCCCTTGGCACAGGACTGCTGAGTACCCAAACCCCCTGAGCCTGCATGCCGTAATTCCTCTATGCTGTGCCCTTCTCTTCCAGGTAACACTTGTCAAAGACATGGATAAGGACAAGGAAAATGGCCAGGATTTTGGAGCTGCTCCAGGGCCCTCTCTCCTGCAAAGAGCAGCCCCTCCAGATGTGCTCAGGGACTGGGAAATGGCAGGGGATCTTAGGCTGGGCATGGCCTGTGGTGCATGGATGCCTTCCCGCTGTGCCGGGCACGGCATGTCCAGATGTGCAGCCAAAGCCCCCGGCTGCTGAGTCCCAGGGGAAGCATGAGAGCAATGCACCCACCACTCTGGCTGTCCACACCACTCCGTTTTTGTTCCAGATGTTTGGAATGGTCCAGGGACTTACGAGCTCCTGTAGGTTTCTTCTTCCTTCTTGGAGGACCTTAAGAGAAACAGAGTTCCATTTCCCAGGAATGGATCCCACAAAACGAAGTCCCAGCCTGTGGGGTCAGCAGGGACACACTACTCACCCCTGCCATGGGAGCGGGGCTTGTGTGCAACATCCACCAAAGTCCTCCCTGCAGACACATCTGTAACACAACAGCCACAGAAGCTTCTGTCATCTCTGCTGATCTGCACGGGCACCCCTGAGCCACAGGAGCAGTGAGGGGATCGCGCAGCGCAAGGGCACACACGTGCATGGTTCTGTGCTGGCACCTGCAGCGCTGCCCCCCTGGCCCAGCTTTGGCCTCTGAGCTGGCAGCTCTCCCAGGGGGAAAGGCCTTGACCTACCCTCAGCATCTCTCAGAGGCTCAGTAATGGGTACAGGTTGGGAATTCAGATCGTCTTCATCAAAAGTATTATCTTCGTCATCAAGATCGTCTTCATCATCAGGTTCACCTGCAAAGGACGGACACAACAGCTCCTGTGACACTGTACAAGATTCTCCTTCAGGCCCGAGTGGCAGTAAGGGCACCTGGGTGACTGGTGCCCTCCAAGGCACTCCCTCAGCTCTGCCTCCCACTCAGGAGCAGGGGCATGGGGACCACGTTCCTGCAGTGGCCCCACACTGGCATGGAAGGAGCCCCTTGCAGGGCAGTCGGGGCAGAAAAGACTCCCTGGAGCTGCCAGCAGCTCTAAACCCAGACACGGGCAGGGCCAGGGCTTGAAAGTGGCAGCAGGAGTAGCTCAGGCTCCCTGGGACAGGCAAAAGAGCTGCCAAAGGCTCAGCCCCGGGGCACAGCCCTGGGCCCGACCCCTTCCCTCTCTGCCCTCTCCCTGGCTGCAAAAAAGCACATGGAAAAACACAGTGACATTGCCCACAGGAGGAAGATGGACAGCTAAATGCTCCTTCCTCCCACTGACAGCAATCCTGTGGGATCGCTGTTGGGTACAAGAGTAGAAATTTGGAGGCCAGGATTTCCAGAATCCATCAAACTTCAGAGGATCTTAAGGGAAATGACAGAGGAATATTACTCTGGACAATGATTACACTTGGACAATGATTGCTCTGTTAGCAAAGAGTTGCTGAAAACCTACCATCACCAAGCTCCAACATCCTTAAACTGTGCTTTAACAGTGTTTCCCAGTGATGCAAGTCACGTTCCCAATCTAGAAAGGAGCACAGATGGGAACTGTTCCATGCTGTGCTGGGATCCCCTTGTATAGGGAACCGAGCACTGCAAGGGGGTCAGGTAATGCTGTGTGCCCGCACTGCCAGGCAGCAGAGAGGACATCTGAAGCCTCAGCAGGGCTCAGGCCCAGAGGCACAGCAATTACCTCCTGGGCCTGTGCCTGGCAGCGCCTCCCTTCCTGAGGCAGAGGCTGCCATAGAGCCACCGCTTCCTCCGGGAAACTCAGCCTTCAGCACAGGCTCTCGTTCCATGTCTGCAGAAAGGAGAAGGCAATGCTGGATCAAGTGTGGCTCTTCCCCAGTGGGAATGTGTCATCTTCAGGACGCAATGCTTGTCTCAGTAATGGATAAGATCCAGGAGAAAGACCAGGTTATTGGGGCCGCTCCAGGGCCCTCCCTCCTCCAAAGAGCTGCCCCTCCAGATGTGCTCAGAGACAGGGAAATTGCAGGGGATCTCGGGGTGGGCATGCCCCATGGTGCAGTTTGGGCAGCCAGTCAGCTGATGCCAAATGCCTTCCTGCAGGAGCTGGGCAGAAGCTGCAGCCAGGCCAGGCTGGGAAACAGCCCTGCAGGGCGTGAAAGCAGCAGCAGCAGCATGGGGCAGCGAGGCTGCCATGGATCCCTTCCCACTGTGCCGGGCATGGCGTGTCCAGATGTGCAGCCAAAGCCCCCGGCTGCTGAGTCCCAGGGGAAGCATGAGGGAAATGCACCCACCACGTTGTCTCTCCAGGTCACTCCCGATCCTGTCCATCTGTTTGGATGCCTCCAGGGACTTCCTGTCTCCTCTAGGTTTGTTCCTCCCTCTCAGAGGACCTTAAGAAAAGCATTTTCATTTCAGGTGAATGGATCCCAGTGAACCAGGGCTCAGCCTGTGGGGTCACCAGGCATACACTACTCACCCCTGCCATGGGAGCGGGGCTTGTGTGCAGCAACCAGGAAAGGAGCCTGAAAAGTCTTTCCTGCAGACACACCTGTAATTCAACAGCCACAGAAGCTCCTGTCACCTGCTTCCTGACAGGTTCTCAATGATTATTCTTTTAGCAACATTGACAACATACCTGCTGGAGGGTTAAGACCCTGGAAATCTTCATTAAGCCAAGCTGCTGGAGAAGCCTTCCTAGCATGCTCGTCTAGAGGGGAGCACAGATCAGATCAGAACCATTTCCATGGTGTGCTGAGATTCCCCTCTGCCTTAGAGAACTGGGCACTGTAAGGGGGTCGGGTAAGGCCTTGGCTGCCAGATGTCAGTGGACAAGGCCAAAGGTGCACAGGGGTCTGGGGAGCTCTGGAATGGCTCTGGTCACTCTCCACACTCTTTGCAGGCCCTGTGTAACATCCCTGGGGTGGTGGCTGGAGCCGCCCAGGCCCCGTGGGGGCTCTGTCCCTCCCACAGAGGAAACCCTCCCTAAAGCCCCAGGCAAAACCATCCCCAGCGCTTCCTGGGGAGCAGGGAGCGCTGTCCCGGGAAAGGGCAGCCAGGCTGCCGGCTCACCTGCTCGCCACACTTGCAGTGGAGCAGCCTGGGCAGCCCTGTCAGGCAGGGCCACGGCCAGGAGTAGTAGGAGGAAGAGGCGCAGAGCAAGGGCCATGGTGCCTTGCCCTCTGCCAGTCCCACGGCTCTTGCTGCCACCGCTGTCCTGACACTGCTGTCCCAACGTCAGCACCGCTGCTGCCACCGCCGCTGCTGCCGCAACAGTTGTGCTCCAGGACTGACTGCTGGCTCCTTGTGCTGCTGTGCAACCACGGGGCTCTGGCACCTCTGGCACCTCTGTGACCTCAGAGCCTGCTGTGTCCTCAGCCTGCTGTGACCCCAGAGCCTGCTGTGACCTCATGGCCGGGGCAGAATTTTGTGGGAATGGATCTCAAGAGGTGCCCTTCCAGCAAGGAGAGTGTGTCCCTGCTGGTAGCTATGTGCAATCTAGCTCTTTTTCACAAGAAGTGAGTTATACAATATTGGACACGTGAGACATTTCATGGTTCTACATGCCAAAGCAATGTCATGTCCAAAATTCAGCTCACGTTGGCCATTCCCACTATTGCAGGCAGCCCCAGCCCTGCCCCGCTCCCACCAAGTCCGTGCTGTGCGCTGTGCTGGCCTTTGACCCCTATTTCAAAAGTGGAGGACTTGATGCCATAGCTTACAAAAGTAATGCAACACAGGCCATCAGGGGAGCTGCACACTTTAGGCTATACCTTCAGCCATCCTAAAATCCCCCTGTGTGCCATCACAAGAGACCCCAGACCCCTGCTCAACTTACAGGTGTCCCTCGGCCCCTGCACACCTTTCCACATACAGTAAATTCCCTGCACAATTTTTGGGTGCCCCCAGACTCTTGCACAGCACAGAGATGATCCAAAGCCCCTGCATGCCTTCAGAGGGACCGAAACATAACACTCAGGGAGCAGCAACAGGGCTGAGCCATCTTCTGTGTGTGCTCACCACGTGTCCCTGGGGGAACAGATGAGGCTTGGGGGCAAATGGCCACTCTGCTCATAAGAGATCTGCGGGTGCCACAGGCTCAGGCTCAGTCTCTGTCTCTGGGCTCTGAGCTCACCCCTCAGGCTATGAAGGACTTCCTTCAGAGTCCAGCCTCATTCCATTGATCTCAAGGCAAGCACTTTCTAGGTGGTTTCCCTCTTTTCCTGGGCATGCCCCTGGACGGGGTCCAGGCCCAGATGATCCCACAGAAGGAAATGTGGCCTCAGCCCAGGGATGCTCAGCATGGGCTCCCCCATCCCCTCGGGGCCCCGCTGCTGGGCACAGCAGCCCCTGCCTGGCTCCTGCCTGCCCACACCGTGGCCATCCACGGCTGCTCCTGGGCACGGAGCTCAGCCAGTGCTGGTGCCTGGTGGGCTTTGCTGCTGCTACCACCTGGACATAGTTGTGACAACTCCAACTCTTTATTTAAACATAAAATGTGGGCAAACCCTGCCCTGCCAGACAAGGGCTGCCCACCTTCAGTCTTGGCTGGGGAACAGGACCAGGGGGCTCAGGGGCAGGGGGTCTCATTGTGGAGGGGTGGGTTTTGGGACGGCCTCATGATGTTGATGCAGCCACAGCAGGGCAGATAGGGGCAGAAGCGAAGACCTGGCATAAACTGTCAAGTTCTCATTGCTTCTGCTTTTCTGCTTGTATTCTGAATATGCACTGGAGCACCTGTGTAGAGAGGAGGTGGCTGAGGCCCCAGCTGCCAGTGGCACACAGGGACCCTCCTGCATAGCAGGGCCCAGAGCTGATTTGGGAAGTGCTGTGCTGCCCCATTTCTTCAGCCCCACTAGCTGCCCACACCCACAGTGGCACTGGGCCGCCCCCAGAAAGCTGTCGAATCTGGGCTGTGGCTGCAGGGCACAGCTGCTCTACAGCACAGGTGGACTGCCTTGGGGGTAGGACTGCCCTGAGGGTAGGGACAAGGAACAGGGTGAGGTCTGCTCTATGTTTTCCTAAGCTGATTATTCTACAGACCATCAGGGGCAGGCCAACACTGCACTAAAGGCATACACCAACTTACAAACCTGGCAGGGTCCCAGGGCAGGATCCAATCTTTAGCCAATTGGGAGAAACTGAGGGTGGAACACCAGGCGGGGAATACAAGGTTTAAACCAATTGGGGATTACAGGGGAGGGGAAGAACTTAAACAAACCAATGGGGTTCCGAAGGATACAAAATTGATAGGAAAATTTCTAGAGCAAGGGGCAGGCTTGGAGAGGGACTGACATGCAATGGGAGGAGGAACAGTGAACAAAAGGGCAGGTCTTTGGGGAGATGGACAAGCGGGGCAAAACCAACATCACAGGGGGGAACGGAGCAACCCATTGGTAATAAAATATGGTAAAACAATAGAAAATAAGGGGAGGGGTATAAAACTGACTGCTAGGACTGAATTACAATCAAAGTCCTGAACTGCAGTGGGGAAGCTCTGATTCAAGGTTCAGTTGAGCACTTCCAAATTATTTCCTGGCAGAAACAGATAGCCAAACTTGCCCTTATCACATGCAAACAGAGGGTTCCTCAACAGCAACCCATTCTGAGGCTTTTCTGGGAATGGGGAAGACGTGTTGTGGTGCCAGGTGCATCTGTGGGAGTGATGGGGAGCGTGAGCCCGTGCTGTGCTGCACTGCTGAGCTGGCAGCACGGTGGATACGGGCAGGACGTTCTCTGTTTCCCCCAGAGCTGGGGCCTGCAGGCACCTTGCCGGCCCTTGGCACAGGCTGTGCCAGCCAACAAAGCCCAGCAGGCCGGGAGGAGAGCCCGGGGGCAGCACAGCTGCTTGGGCAGTGGCTGCTGCCAGGGACACGGGCCAAAGCCATCCCTGAGTAGCCACTACCACCCCTGGCCCTCCCTGCCCCGTGACAGCTCCCCCAGCCCCAGGGGACAGACTGTCAAAAACTCCACAGCCAGCAAAGAGATTGTCCCAGGAATTGTGTGCTGCTTTTCTTCCCTCCAGTTGTAAATCCCTCAGACTGCTGTAAATGCCCACACGTGGTCTGATCAACCCCTATGCTTTTCCAGTCTCCTCTCAGAAATTCTGCAACAAAGCCACTAACAAATTCTAGGTTACATCTGTGAATTGCATGCTACACTTTTCTTCATGTTTTTCTCAATACCAGGAAGTTTCTATATAAAGTAATGCCCTTGAGAATCTCTGATTCTTTTCAGGTTTTATTTTATTAAGACAGACGAAACAGCCTTATTGGTTTTAGTTTTGGCAGGTCTGTTTTTTTTCTCCGCATGATGGTTTACTTATTATCTACATTTAAGCTTGTTTTTATTTATGGGTTTTTTATTCCCCAAGCAGTAATTTTGACAGTCTTTTGTTCACTTCTTAGTTGATGTTCCATAGATGAACAGTTTGGACTCTTTTTTTATAGGAATATAAAGATCTCAGAAAGCTCTATTTTTAATTTTGATAACATTCTCTCTCCCTGCTCCTAGCTTTTACAATGATGGTTTTTGAAACATCACTGAGGATAGGTGGAGTTATTTGGGAAATAACCAATAGGCTTGGCTTAACCTGGGTATTGGATTATTATTTTCAGTGCTATAAACCTACATTGCTTCAAGGTTCACACCACGGTCCTGATTTGTGGCTCACTGCATGGATACCTGCCTGAATTAAAACAATGTTTGTGAGGCAGCTGAAGAGCTTAGACCTCAGAGATTAAAATTCCTGGGAGGAGGAGGTGGAGGAAGAAAGGATAAAATCCTGATTCAAAGGGTTTTTTCTCACTTCTAGTATGCCAGAAGTATGGTAGACTACACCTGTCTTCAGATGTCATTTACTTACAGAACAACTCTCTACAGTGCCAGACTCCAGGAGAAATGACTCAACACTTTGCCTCCCAATGCATCAGATTTAATTCTAGTGAGAGGTAGGCCTTAATTACAGTCCGATTAGAGCAAATCAACAAAGCAGTCTTGCCATTGTGAGAGTGGCAAGAGGAATTTGCTTGTGAACAGATGAATATGTCCCACTCAGTAATGAACAAAATTTGCCCTGACTTGGAAGAAAGTAGACAAGGAGCAATGCAGTATTTGGGTTTTATCCAGGGATAAATGGGGCAAGAAGCTGTAACAACTTACCTGTTTTACAGAACACAAGTACTGATATGGACAATAATGAACCCACAAGAAAAGATCTTCAGGACATTCCTTTATTTCTCTAACCAGGAATGGGCAGCAAAATGCTGGCATTTATCTGAACTGGAAGCCGTGTTGCTCTCCTGTTTCTCCTTGAGCATACTTTGTGTTATTTGCAGACTTCACTTCCCAGCCCATCAATCCTCTCGTGGCCAATTGCTAAATGGCACAAGTACCAAAATACAGGTGCCAGCATAATCAGCCCAGCACTAATGCAGCACTGCTTTGATGGTGCACAGGAGCACAGAATGGCTTGGCTTGGAAGGGACATTTAAAGGCCATCTAGTCCCAATGGCCTGGAGTGAGCAGGGACACCTTGAACTAGGTCAGGTTGCTCAGAGCAGGAGCTTGAATGTCTGCAGGGATGGATGTCCACCTGTCTGGGCAACCTTTGCCAAGGTTTAATAAGCAATAGTGTAAAATATGTGTTTCTTTCATCTAATCTGAATTGACCATTTTTTAGATTAAAACCATTCCCCCTCGGTCTGGTCACAAAAGGCTCTACTAAAAATTCTGTCCCATCTGTTTACAAGCCCCCATAAGGCCCTGAAAGGCAGCAATCAGGTGTCCCTGGAGTCTTCTCTCTTCCAGGCTGAACACTGCCAGCTCTCCCAGCCTGTCTCCAAAGCAGAAGGGCTCCAGCCCTCAGAGCATTTTGTCCCTCCTCTGGACTAGATCCAACAGGACCATGTCCTTCCTTTCTTGGGGACCCAGGGCTGGATGCAGTACTCTGTCGTGGGAGAGACCGAGACACTACAAAGCAACACAGTCCATTTCCAGAAGGCTTCAAACCCTGTTTTTATTCTAGCCTGCATACTTTTTCTCCATTCTTACAAAGCTCTTAACTTTACACTTTATTCATTGGTCACGAGAGACAAGCAAAATGCTTATTGAAATAGGGAGTTGCAGGTTTCTCTTATTTATTCTTCTTTCTTGGTTTTCATATCAAAAACATTGGTAGGAAATTCTTTCAGGGGTAAACATGGATCCTCTTATCAAACTTCTCGATGGCTCACAGAAATCACTATAAAACCCCTTCCAGAGTACTCCCAGTAGGGTCTCGCCTGAGCGGAGGTGGGGAATCACCTCCTTCAACCTGCTGGGCACTCTCCTTTGGATGCACATGGCTGCCTCACGTCCAGCCTCTCATCTAGCTGCAACACCAAGTCTTTCTCGGCAGGTCTGCTCTGCATCCCTTCATGCCTCAACCTGTGAGATCAGCTGAGCTGGGACTGTGTCACAGCCCTTGGGCAGAGCAGCTGGGCAGGAAGAGCTCCCTTCCGAAGAAGGCAGATCCAGCTCCAAAAGCAATTCCACCCTGGCCATGAGGTCACAGAAGGCTGTGAGATCACAGAGGTCCCAGAGCCCCGTGGTTGCAAAGCAGCACAAGGAGCCAGCAGTCAGTCCTTGAGCACAACTGTTGCGGCAGCATCGGCGGTGGCAGCAGCGGTGCTGACGTTGGGACAGCGGTGTCAGGACAGCGGTGGCAGCAAGAGCTGTGGGACTGGCAGAGGGCAAGGCACCATGGCCCTTGCTCTACGCCTCTCCCTCCTGCTGCTCCTGGCCGTGGCCCTGCCTGCCTGGGCTGCCCAGGCTGCTCCACTCCAAGTGTGGCGAGCAGGTGAGCCGGCAGCCTGGCTCCCCTTTCCCGGCACAGCGCTCCCTGCTCCCCGGGATGTGCTAGGGAGGGTTTCCTCTGTGGGAGGGAGAGAGCACCAATGGTCCCTGGGCTCCTCCAGCCACCCCTCCAGGGATGTTGCACAGGGCCTGCAAAGAGGGTGGAGAGTGACCAGAGCCATTCCAGAGTTCCCCAGGCCCCTGTGCAGCTTTGGCCTTGTCCATTGATATCTGGCAGCCAAGGCCTTACCTGACCCCCTTGCAGTGCCCAGTTCTCTAAGGGAGAGGGGAATCCCAGCACACCATGGAAATGGGTTCTGATCTGATCTGTGCTCCCCTCTAGATGAGCATGCTAGGAAGGCTTCTCCAGCAGCTTGGCTTAATGAAGATTTCCAGGGTCTTAACCCTCCAGCAGGTATGTTGTCAATGTTGCTAAAAGAATAATCATTGAGAACCTGTCAGGAAGCAGGTGACAGGAGCTTCTGTGGCTGTTGAATTACAGGTGTGTCTGCAGGAAAGACTTTTCAGGCTCCTTTCCTGGTTGCTGCACACAAGCCCCGCTCCCATGGCAGGGGTGAGTAGTGTGTGCCTGCTGACCCCACAGGCTGAGCCCTGGTTCACTGGGATCCATTCACCCGAAATGCAAATGCTTTTCTTAAGGTCCTCTGAGAGGGAGGAACAAACCTAGAGGAGACAGGAAGTCCCTGGAGGCATCCAAACAGATGGACAGGATCTGGAGTGACCTGGAGAGACAACGTGGTGGGTGCATTTCCCTCATGCTTCCCCTGGGACTCAGCAGCCAGGGGCTTTGGCTGCACATCTGGACATGCCGTGCCCAGCACAGTGGGAAGGGATCCATGGCAGCCTCGCTGCCCCGCTGCTGCTGCTGCTGCTGCTTTGACACCCTGCAGGGCTGTTTCCCAGTCTGGCCTGGCTGCAGCTTCTGCCCAGCCTCTGCAGGAAGGCATTTGGCATCAGCTGACAGGGAGCCCAAACTGCACCATGGGCCATGCCCACCCTGAGATCCCCTGCAATTTCCCAGTCTCTGAGTGCATCTGGAGGGGCCGCTCTTTGGAGGAGGCAGGGCCCTGGTCTTTGTCCTGGATCTTATCCATTACTGAGACAAGCATTGCCTCCTGAAGATGCCACATTCCCATTGGGAAACAACCCCACCTGATTCAGCTGTCCTTTTTCCTTTCTGCAGACATGGAAGGAGAGCCTGTGCTGAAGGCTGAGTTTCCCGGAGGAAGCAGTGGCTCTATGGCAGCCTCTGCCTCAGGAAGGGAGGAGCTGCCAGGCACAGGCCCAGGAGGTAATTTCTGTGCCTCTGGGCCTGAGCCCTGCTGAAGCTTCAGCTGCCCTCTCTGCTGCTTGGCAGTGCAGGCACACAGCATTACCTGACCCCCTTGCAGTGCTCGGTTCCCTATACAAGGGGATCCCAGCACAGCATGGAACAGTTCCCATCTGTGCTCCTTTCTAGATTGGGAACGTGACTTGCATCACTGGGAAACGCTGTTAAAGCACAGTTTAAGGATGTTGGAGCTTGGTGATGGTAGGTTTTCAGCAACTCTTTGCTAACAGAGCAATCATTGTCCAAGTGTACTCATTGTCCAGAGTAATATTCCTCTGTCATTTCCCTTAAGATCCTCTGAAGTTTGATGGATTCTGGAAATCCTGGCCTCCAAATTTCTACTCTTGTACCCAACAGTGATCCCACAGGATTGCTGTCAGTGGGAGGAAGGAGCAGTCCAACTTCCTCCCGTGTGCAATGCCAGTGTGTCCTTCCATGTGCTCTGTGCAGCCAGGGAGGAGAGCAGAGAGGGAAGGGGTCGGGCCCAGGGCTGTGCCCCGGGGCTGAGCCTTTGGCAGCTCCTTTGCCAGCCCCAGGGAGCCTGAGCTGCTCCTGCTGCCACTTTCAAGCCCTGGCCCTGCCCGTGTCTGGGTTTAGAGCTGCTGGCAGCTCCAGGGAGTCCTTTCTGCCCTGACTGTCCGGCAAAGGGATCCTTCCATCCCAGTGTGGGGCCACTGCAGGCACGTGCTCCCCCTGCCCCTGCTCCTGAGTGGGAGGCAGAGCTGAGGGAGTGCCTTGGAGGGCACCAATCACCCAGGTGCCCTTACTGCCACTCGGGCCTGAAGGAGAATCTTCAACAGTGTCACAGGAGCTGTTGTGTCCATCCTTTGCAGGTGAACCTGATGATGAAGACGATCCTGATGATGAAGATAATACTTTTGATGAAGACGATCTGAATTCCCAACCTGTACCCATTACTGAGCCTCTGGGAGATGCTGAGGGTAGGTCAAGGCCTTTCCCCTGGGAGAGCTGCCAGCTCAGAGCCCAAAGCTTGGCCAGGGGGGCATCGCTGCAGGTGCCAGCACAGAACCATGCACGTGTGTGCCCTTGCGCTGCGCGATCCCCTCACTGCTCCTGTGGCTCAGGGGTGCCCGTGTAGATCAGCAGAGATGACAGAAGCTTCTGTGGCTGTTGTGTTACAGGTGTGTCTGCAGGGAGGACTTTGGTGGATGTTGCACACAAGCCCAGCTCCCATGGCAGGGGTGAGTAGTGTGTCCCTGCTGACCCCACAGGCTGGGACTTCGTTTTGTGGGATCCATTCCTGGGAAATGGAAATATTACTCTTAAGGTCCTCCAAGAAGGAAGAAGAAACCTACAGGAGCTCGTAAGTCCCTGGACCATTCCAAACATCTGGAACAAAAACAGAGTGGCGTGGACAGCCAGCTTAGTGGGTGCATTTCCCTCAGCCTTCCCCTGGGACTCAGCAGCCGGGGGCTTTGGCTGCACATGTGGACACACCGTGCCCAGCACAGCGGGAAGACATCAATGCACCACAGGCCATGCACACCCTAAGATCCCCTGCAATTTCCCAGTCTCTGCGCACATCTGGAGGGGCCGCTCTTTGCAGGAGAGAGGGCCCTGGAGCAGCTCCAAAATCCTGGCCATTTTCCTTGTCGTTATCCATTTCTTTGACAAGTGTTAGTTGGAACAGAAGGGCACAGCATAGAGGAATTATGGCATGCAGGGTCAGGGGTTTGGGTACTGAGCAGTCCTGTGCCAAGGGGCAGCAAAGTGCCTGCAGGCCCCAGCTCTGGAGGAAACAGGGAGTGAGGACGTCCTGCCCGTATCCACCACGCTGCATTTCAGCAGTGCAGCACAGCATGGGCTCACGCTCCCCATCGCTCCCACAGATGCAGCCGAGACCTCAACAGATTCTGACTACACTTGGAAAAGCATGAGAAGAGTTTTCTGCTGGGGAACACCTTGTTTGATTAAGTTGATGGCCATTGTGGCTGGTGCAGCACTGTGCCTGCTTTTGTGCTCTGCCGGAATCTGGTATTGCTGGAAGAGAAAACGGTGAGTGGTTTGCGATTCTCTGCCTCAAACAGCTTCCTTTACAGGCTGCTCATAGTCAGGGAATTTTCCCAGAGAGTTTGCAGTGGAGCTGTGGCCAGTCCCTGGTTGTCCAGACATCTCTGCTGAGGGTTCTGCTGCTGCCCAGTGCTTTCATTGGCCTCTTAATTGCTGGGCCTTGTCCTGGGGCCCCGCTGGGGCTGCAGCCCGTGCTGGCTCCCACTGAGGCTGCCTGGCCAAGAGCAGCCCCAGGGGCACAGGGCAGAGGCAGAGGGAGGTGGGGAGGAGAAAGAGCAGGGCCGAGGTTGCCCTTGAAAGGCAGAGGCGCTCTGGGGCCCGCTCCTGGCCAGGGACCCTGCCCAGAGCCGTGCCCTGCTGGCCGGGGCCTTGAGGGGCAGCTGTCCAGCTGGGCCCAGCTGTGCCAGCAGCTCCAGCCGTGCTGGGGAGCCTTGCCAGCTCTGGGCCCTGCTGTGCACGAGGGTCCCTGTGTGCCACTGGCAGCTGGGGCCTCAGCCACCTCCTCTCTTCACAGGTGCTCCTGTGCGTCTTCAGCAGATGGGCCTAACAACACAGACAGCGGGAGCTTGACAGTTTATCCCAGCTCTCCACTTCTGCCCCTATCTGCCCTGCCATGGCTGCAGCAGCGTCAGGAGGCCATTCCAAAACCCATCCTTCCACGAGACCCTCTGCCCCTGAGCCCCCTGGTCCTGTTCCCTGGCCAGGACTGAAGGTGGGCATCCCCTGTCTGCCAGGGCAGGGCTTGGCCCATATTTCATATTTAAATAAAAGAATAAAGTTTTCACAACTATGTCTGTGTGGTAGGGGAAGCAAAGCCCACCCGGCACCAGCACTGGCTGAGCTCCATGCCCAGGAGCAGCCGTGGATGCCCATGGTGTGGGCAGGCAGGAACCAGGCAGGGGCTGCTGTGCCCAGCGGCGGGGCCCCGAAGGGAAGGGGGAGCCCATGCTGACCGTCCCTGGGCTGAGGGCACATTTCCTTCGGTGGCATCATCTGGGCCTGGACCTGAAGAGGCACAAAGGGATATTTTGGGGTCCCTGCTGAGGGGTGCAGGGATCCCTCATGAGGCACAAAGGAGTATTGATGGCCTCTCCTAAGGTGTGCAGGGATCCCTCATGCGTTGGGCAGCAGGGTTAAATTTGAGGGGTTTTTTTGCTCTTCTCAGCAAGCACAGGGACACTTGGCCGAGGTTTTGCCAAGCTGGGAGAAAGCCTCTTGCAAAGGCTTGGGCCCAGCCTGTGGGCACAGCGGGCGGGCGCAGCCCATCCCCTGGGCCAGTCCGGGCTGCTCAGGCCGGGCCGGGCCGGGCCAGGCTCGGGCCCCGGCAGGGAAGGGCCGCGGCCCTGGGCTCTGCTGAGGCTGCTGAGCTCCGGCCTGCCCTGTGCTGCAGCCCAACACATTGACAGCCATGGCCGTGCCCTGGGCCACCGCAGGCACCCGGGGCTACAGCTGAGGCCGCGCCTTCTCCCACTGAAGGGAGGCTGGCTCTGTTCCCTCGGAGGGCACAGCTTAGCTCCCAGCACCTTTGGGAACCTGCCTGCCGGGGAAGTGCTGGGGGGCAGAGAGTTCCAACCCTTCTGTCGTGGTTTGGCCCAGAAATGTGTTTCTGGAAAGGTCTAAGTCGGGCCAATCAGTGGCCAAATTCAAAATTGGCATGTGATTTGGCCACTGAGGATCTGGCTACGCCTCTGAGAACACACGTGGGTTAAAAGCAGGAGATTGCCAGAGAACTTCCTCTTTGGGAACCCGGCGTTGGTGAGTAAGGTCTGGCCTCTCCCCTGCCGAGCTGCGTCTGGGTGGGGGAGGGGGAGGCCATGACAGGGAGGAGGCCGGGAGCCCCAAAAGGTGCAGAGGTGGAAGAGAACATGCAGGGGTTGATGAGAATTGAGATGTCTGGGCAGCCCCCCCGGAGAGAGAGACAGAGATTGTGCTGGCAACTCAGCCGGCCAGAAGCGGGGGATGCGGCAGAGAGGTGCCTGGCAGCTCTGGGAGTCCTGGACAGGCAGAAGTGAAGATTTTAACCCCTTTGTAGACTAATAGAAACCTTGCAAATACTGAATCCTCCTGAATCAGGATGAGGTGAGAGAGAGATGAGAGATGAGCAAGCGTGAGGAAAGCTGGAAGAGGAGAGAAGAATCCTGAGTGTAAGAGATGATGGAGTGGCCTTAGGCTGGACTCTTTCTTGTATAGCCATGGACAGACCCGTGTTTTTTCCCCGTGACCCAGAGACTGTATTTAGGGGGAGGCAACACCCGGGAGTCAAGAGTGAAGCAGCGGCTTGAACAGAAACAACTGAAGAAAGTGTGAGATGCCCTCTGTCTCCACGGAGAGGAAGATCTCTGCTCATGAGGCCCCTCGGGGGCCTCACAGGGGGTGAAATGTGGGGGGGACTGGTGTCCCAAAGTTGAAACTGTTCATGAGGCCCCTCGGCCCCAGGGGGTGAAATTTGGGGGGGACTGGTGTCCCGAAGTTGAGAGACTGCTGATTCTAGAAGTAGGTGAAGCATCTTTAAACGGGGAGCCCTAAAAGCAGTCCTGGCCCGTGTCCAGTGGTGAGAGCACTGGACATGGGGGGGGAGAAGTCACGAGGGCCGATGTTCTCTGGGTGGGGCCATGGATGATGCGGAAGCACAGGAGGTTTCAATTGTGCTTCCGGGGGAGGCCTATGAGGCAAGGGGGGACTCCTCTCTCCCTGATGGATTTGAGGGTTGATAATTTGAGGGATGGTGAATCTGTGGAGAAAAGGGAGGGGGAGGAGGAAAGTATCTGGAAGGTTTTCATTTTTAGCTTGGTATGTGTTCCTTTTTAGATTTGTAATAAATAAAGTGTTGTGTTTTTCCCTCCATCCCCGAATGGGAGCCTGCTTTGTTCTGTTCCAGGGTCACATCTCACAGCAACCCTTTTGGAAATATATCCTTCATGGGGGCCCTGGCATTGTGCCAGGGTCAAACCATGACACCTTCTCACTGGGAAGTGTGGCTGGTGGTGTAGGGATTTTAAATTTTTTTCCCTCTAAATTTGTGTCCTGCCAGAGGGTTAAGTTTGCTTGCTCTCAGTAGGGCGCTTTTATTCTTGGCAGTCAGTGGGGTTTCAATGCAGCCAGGGTTGAAGGAGGATCTCTGGCTGCTTGGGCTATGGTTGTGGGACACCTTGGCTTCATCCTTCCTTTGGCTGTTATTTGCACTGGTGCTTGTGCAGGCATTTTACAGTAACTGGCTTCAGTTTGTTCCTCTTGGTACCAAAAACCGAGAATAAACCTCTTTAACACCACTGAACTATTAAGAGGCAGGCCTCACTTTCTTGACTTGCTGGATGCACAGGCCATTGGCATCACAGGGCCTTCTTGGTGGGGTCTTCAGATACCCTGGTGGTCACTGAAGAAGGAAGCTGAATTTTCTGGGAAAAAGATAGTTTCCCATGTGTGGAAAAGAATAACCTGTCACTTCCCCATCCCTTTCTATACAAAGTGATACAGGCAAGTGCATTCATCTATCTCTATCTGCCTTGTCAATCCATTTATCTATCTATCTATCTATCTATCTATCTATCTATCTCTCTCTCTCTCTATCTATCTATCTATCTATCATCTATCTATCATCTATCTATCTTAATAGTCTATTGTGGTGTTGCATTTTATTCAAATTGTATGCTCTGTCTCAAAAATGTAGCTCTCGAAAATATATGGTTTATTCCAAGCTGTGTTCCTCCCCTAAAGTGCCATGAATCTACAATCCCATTTGCCCAGACCTTATTTCGCACCTACATTGAATTTCCCTCTTAAACTGTGTGAGGAAGACCAGATTCTCTCATGGCCCATCTCTCCCCTGCCCTCGTCCTCTCTCCCTCTCCCTTTCCCTTTCCCCCTTCTCCCTCTGAAATCATGTTACTCCCGGGGCTGGCACCCCCAATAAACCCTCATCTAATCAGCACCCTCAGAAGCCGTGTGGAGTCTCCTTGCGTGCCTGCTGCTGCCAGCGAACTTATAGCCCAGGGGACTCCCCGGGGAGCTCCCCTCCAAGGAACTGCTACAATCTATGAAATATTTCTAAGCATGATATTTTGTTTATTCGTAAATTATGACACATCTCTTGAGAGCTGGAAAAGAAAACCATCCATCTTTGATATAGAAAAGCTTGGGTGTAGGAGCAGAGATGATCTGTGATTTCCTTCTTGCTAGACATATGCTGGCTTGTTTAGATTGACTTTCAACTGAAATCCTACAAAGCTGGAAAATGACTGGTGGTCATCACTCTGATATCCTTAAAAGCCCTTTATTTCATTTTAATTTTTTTCATCTATGATGGCTGGTAAATACCTTTCTTCCTTAAGCTATGTGCAGGCAATATTGGAGGTAGAAACTACCATAACACGGCATATTTTAGATACTTGAAAATTTTCTTGTGAAATTTTATGGCAGTATCTCCTGCCTCAAAACTAAAGCAGCAGGTCAGCTACTGAACATAACTTACTGCATAGCTGCAGCTCATGTTTCTACAGTGGAAGTGGCTTTTTGTTCTTCTGCATGGGTATGAAACACTACCAATTGAAAGGCTGCTTACAGAGCAAAGAGCCTTTTTTAGGGTAGCCTGGACTTTGGGAAGGTGGTAGCTGTTAGATCAATACCCAGCAAACTACCTAAATTAGTTTTTGTGACTACTCTCTTGTGATTTTGGCCTGGCTTCTTTAGGAGATTCTGTTTTCATTTAGAAATGGCACAGTGGAGCCAGTGCTGCCTCCGGACAGGTGGAGCTGGGACAAATGGCTCATTGATTTTGATCTCAACAAAAAGCCACCTGAGCTCCTCATGACAGCAACCCCACGGACTGGTAACGGATCCATTAAAACTAACTCATCACAGAGCTTTTGAGTCTCTGACATATGGTGCTTGTTCAGTTCTGCCATGGAGGAAGGGAGTTTGAAGACAAAGAGGTTTAGCAAGGAGATCCATGTACAACAAAAGTGCTTCTATTTCAGCAAATGAAGTATCTTAGGATGTAAACCCTAATCCATACTCCAGTCTTATCCCTCCATTACCCAAATTCTTGGTCTTAATTCCTTTGTCAGTAGGAAAATATGACAGGAAAGTGTAGATCCTCCTTTCCTTCTTCAGCTGGACAGCTTGTAACCTTGTCTTCTCCCACAGACAGGAGCAGACAAACGGGAATCTTGTGATGAAACCATACTTGGGCAAGTTTGCCCTGTGTTTGTTTTTGCCCTGAAGTAACTGAGATTCACTGGAGTATTTACAAGCCATAAATGATGGATTTATTGGGGTTGCTAGAATCTTTCATATTTTATGACTTTTCTGCTGCACAACAGCCTGGCACTTGCAGAACTCTTGCCCCATGCACTTCTCCAGTGCTTCTTGCACAGAATCTTTGGGAAGCACTCAGGAAAAGCACCATGTTCATGTGTGGTTTGTGGAGCCCACAGGACAGGGAAATGTCTTTGCAGTGGGCACTGCCTTTTATTCCAAGGTGTAGAAGGATTCTTGGCTGAACAATGCCATGATATTCCCCTTTGGGAATTGGACAGCCCTGGTCTGCAGATTACAGAGTTACTCTGAAAACCATGTACCGTCCTCAAACAGGAATAAGATAGACCATGTGCTGTCCTCAAATAGATACAACAAGGAAGAATGAGCATTGTGCCAGGATGAAACCAAATGGGCCAAGCACGTCGTGGGAGCTCCTAATTTGGCACACCTTAGCTAAAGATGCTTATAGCGTGACAACCAATCAGTAATTAAGATGTGTGTGTGAATATAGCTACTTAACCAATCAGCATTAAGCACTAGTGGCGTGCGACAGTGTATAGAGAAGGATAAATATGTCAAAGTTGCTTAATAAACGAGGACGACATGTAGCCACATTGGCTGTGAGTGTCGTTACTCAGCCGACTCTCCGTGGGACCCTCCTCACCAAGGAATTGTCATTGCTGTGGGCACTGGCTGTTATTCCAACACCTGTGTCATTTATTCTACTGGAATCCTTGTGAGAAAGGTTGTTCTTCACCACCGAGATTTTTAGTTGACATTTTTGATCTCAAACAGCCCAAAGTTTTCCATCTCTCAGGTTTCTGATGCTGGTTTTTCCTTTCCAGTCTGTTGTTGGCCAAGGAAGATGCTGCTTAGATTCTGCAGGCCCCCATACATGGGTACTGTTATAGGTAAAAATCGATCCAGCCAATTTAATAAAAATAAAATATAAATTTATTCACAACCGATATACAGTCCCGACAGCCAACAATCAAGGACAGCACCGACCCCGGGATGGAAGCTGGGTGAACACAGATCCACCTTCTATCACCCCCAATCCCCCCTGTTCACCAATGCCGCTTGGCAGAATCCTTTCTTATACTCTTTTTCTAGCCCGTGGCAGAGTCCCTTTGTCTTTCCTCAGGGTTCTTCACATTCATGGTGCCTCTATTCTCCGTCCTGTGCTGGACAGAACCTTGTCCGGGAACTGATGTGTATCCACTCTTCGGTTACCGGAATCCCGTATGCAGATGTATGTCCTTGATGGTCCCCTCTGTCTAAGATGAACATCTCCATGGGCCATCATCGCTGGGCCTCCTCCTGTTCACACCAGTGAGAACGACAATCTCCTGTGCCGGCTGGGTTCACTTCCTATGTTAATGACACTCCTCCTACCCGACTGCCAGCTGCGGTTTCCTCACCCTGTGAAGCAATCCCCTCTTCCCTTGCTACTGTGATTTCAAGGCTTGATATTTTATTCTTATATATATATATATATATATATATATATTCTCTCTGCACAAATTACCATAATACACATAACAATTACCAAGATGAAAATTCTTCAGTTCTCCACAGCAGCCCAGTTATCCACAGGAGGGCCATCCATGAGCAGCTCCAAAAATCCAAGGGATTCTAACAGATGAATTTCTGTCCCTCAGGAAGGCAGGGCTGGGTCTGAAGTAAAGGGTCTGACCCTGCACCCACCTTTGCATGGCAGCAGCTGTCCCACACTTTGTGCAAGGCACAAAACATGTGCCACTCTTAATTCAGCACTGGCTTAGTCAGTCTTATAAAGTTCTAATAAAAGCTCCGACTGGGCAAAAAATTATTTGTATTTTAGTTGTTTGGGGGTTTTGGGTTTTTTGGTTTGGTTTTTTGGGGTTTTTTTTGGTTTGGTTTTTTTTTTTTTTTTTGTTAGTTGTTGTTGTTTGTTTTGGTTTTTTTGGGTTTTTTTTTCATGGTTCTTTGCTTTGGCGCTCAAAAATCATGGAGGAAGAGGCAGATTTCTGTTCAACTTGCCTGTCAGTATGCAGGGGGCATGAAAAGAAGGTCAGTTTTTCACCAGCTGGTTAAGGAGCTCTAAAAGCAATTGTGCTGTCCCTAATCAGGGGGTGGGCGCACTGCTAACAGCCTGGATTGCCCCCACCTGTGTTTCCCTCCTTACCAAAGTGCTGTGTAGATCCAGAGCCTTGTGCCTTGGCCCAATGGTGCAAAAATCCTCCCAACATCCCTCAGATTGCAAAAATAAAGGCTTTGTGCTCATTAAGATGAAAAGCTGTATGGGTGGCCTGTAGCTAATGTTCTTTTGTTGCCTGGACCCCAGTCAGTGCTCACACCTAAATGACTGACCAGCCCCAAGCTGCTCTTAAGACTGATTTGATCAAAGGCACTGAAGCTCTGTTGAGTGCCAATTCTCCAGGAAAACAAGCACAGGAACTTGGATAATGTTGGTGGCAAAAGCATATTACAGAATGGTAACAATTCCAGCCTTTATTTTGCCTTCTTTTGCTGCCATGCATCAAACTGTGTCAGACTCATCACTGACCTGGGTTCTTCCAGGATGGGGTGTGCAAGGATGATCCCTCAGCTCATGTGTGGACCTGGTGTGCACCAGGCCAGAGACGTGACTGTCATCCATAGCCAGCCCCTGTCTGCCATGAGAACAGGGAGCTGCAGCTCTGAGGAACTCAGGGGTGAGGCAGCAAACAGCCCAAATGCCTAGTTTATATCAGTTACTGGTCAGGAGGATTTACTGCGGAGAAATTTTTATCTTCCTACCCAGAGCTGGAATAAAAGAACCCTGGCAGTTTGCTTTAGCTGTGAAGAGACTCTTTTCAACAGGTTCCAGCTCTGCTGCTTGTTTCAATTAAAAGCAGAGCCAAACTCTTCTGTTGGTCACATCAAACCAACATAAGTTTCAGGAGTCTGTGAAAGACATTAGAGGGTCAACATTATTTTATTTTATTATACTTACAGTCTTCTAATTCAGCCATGGGATACTTAGGCCATCACTGACTATAACAAATAACGGGAAAAAGCACTGGAAAAGAAGTTTTATTACAACTAAGTTTTAAAATCTAATGAATGAACTTCATAACAAAAACTATCTAGCAAGGATACAGTAATTTAAACATCTCAAAGCTCTTTGATAATGGAGCCCTGAACCCCAGTCATGTGCAGTGCAGCCTTAGCTGTCCCTTTGAGGCCAGAGAACTGCCAAGGCTCAGGGCTGGGATGAGCCTTTGTCCAAAAGGGGCTCCAAGACTGATTGGGAATCAATCCAGAGCAGGGCTCACACAAAGAGCAAAGTCTCAAGGCCAAAGCCGAACCTTCATCACATTGGATTTGTTTTAACACAGATCTGGAGCAAATTTTGCTTCACTGCAACACCACTGTTACCATGAAATTTTACACAAGCTACTAAAAAAGCACTGTCCTGTTCTGTCGTGAGCTGTGCTGCCCAAATGATGTACAGAAGTTTCTCTGCCTCTGCCCTGTGCTCTTGGCCAGGCAGCCTCAGTGGGAGCTGATGTTAAAGGAAAGGGCACATGAGTGAGCTCTTGGCACATGGACCTCGATTATTTTGTCAGGAAATGCACACAGAGCATTTGCCTTCAGCATGCTGTAGAATCTTCAAACTGTCATTCACCAGCTTTCTGATATAAGCAATGTCACAACCCCAAAGCAGAAGGGAGCACAGACCAGACCCATTTCCATGGTGTGCTGGGATCCCCCTGTGTCTTGGGGAAGTGGGCACTGCAAGGGGGTTGGGTAAGGCCTTGGCTGCCAGATGTCAGTGGACAAGGCCAAAGCTGCACAGGGGCCTGGGGAGCTCTGGGTAAGCTCTGGTCACTCTCCACCCTCTTTGCAGGCCCTGTGCAACATCCCTGGATGGGTGGCTGGAGCAGCCCCAGGCCCGTAGGGGCTCTCTCTCTCCCACAGAGGAAACCCTCCCCAAAGCCCTGGGTAAAACCATCCCCAGCACTTCCCAGGGAGCAGGGAGCGCTGCGGGAGGCCAGAGTAGCTTCCCCAGGCAGGTGCTGTCGGGGTGCCTGCAGCACCAAAAGCGTCTCCGCTTCGGGCAGCCTTGACAACTCCCCCAGCCCAGCAGACGCCTGAGCCCGGATGGAGTAATGACAGCCTCACCAGACAGACGAGGGCACTCTTGGCTTGGCAGATCCAGCAGGGTTTGTTTAGGGAAGATCCAGGGCTCCAGGTGGGGTGAGGGTGAGGAGAACAAACAGGAGCACAAGCTCTGATGAAGGGAACCAGGGGCCAAGAGCAAG
The DNA here is from genome assembly GCF_036417665.1 of Passer domesticus. Lineage (NCBI taxonomy): Eukaryota > Metazoa > Chordata > Aves > Passeriformes > Passeridae > Passer > Passer domesticus. The sequence continues at coordinate 10,104,929 of NC_087482.1, read as the reverse complement.
CATCAGGGGATGGGCCAGGGTATATCACTGGGGGAAGGTAGGAGGGGTCAGGGTACAAATCATGCAATGGGGAAGGGAGTCAGGGGAGGAGTTGAAATGGGGTGACTGGGGGTCCACCAGTGGGGGAGCAGAGAGGGGGTGGTTTCCCAGGGAAAGCCAGTGGGGGAAGAGGGGGCACAGAACTCTCTAGAACAGGGGGATGAACAGCACATTAACAACCAGAGACTCCTGGGGATTTGTGCCAGCCTCTCACTCTAACTAAACAGCACTGTCCTCCCAGGGCATTCCAGCCCCATCATTCCCATGACTGTCTTCCACATCTTCCCCTTTTTTATTTATTAAATAAACATTACCTAAAGTTTTGTCTCCGGTTTTCTTAAAGCACTTCAGCACTGTTGAGAGTATAGCAACGATGAGGAAGACCCACCATAAACTCTTAAGAATAGGCTTAAGAATGGGGGCCACCCACCCAGGAACGCCCCATTGCATAATCGTTTTGTCCATCATGTCCACAGCCTTCTTATCAGTAAGAAGAGTCTTCATTTGGTCTTGCATTTGCTTGATGTTGCCTCGGATCGACGTGCTTCTTGAAGAAAGGTTAAAACAACAAAGTCCTTCAAAATCCTCACAACCATGGCCATGGGCGAGCAGCAGGAAGTCGATTGCCGCTCTGTTCTGGAGGGTGGCATGTCTGGTGGTTTCTTTGTCCACCAAGAGGTCTGATAGGGTGGTGGACGTAGCGTTGGTCTGCTTACTGAGCCAGCACTCCAGGTGAGAAAGCTCACCGAGAGCCTTGGCTGCTGCGACCCATGGCAAAAATATGGACACAGCTACCCTCTTTGTCTTGCCCCTGTTGTACATTTGGTCATCACAATTTTGGTTGAATTGAGAGTATGATAGTTTTTGGCATGTCAGTTGAGTTTCTCATGTCCAATATTTAATTGGAGTAGTGTTGGGGTAAGGGTGGTAAGCTGATCAAGGCTGCAGGGGCCCCCTTTGATCTTTGAGGGGATCCCTGCCCAGACCCTGTTGCTGCAGATGAGAAACACTGCCCTGGGGAGTACTCTGGGTAATGCAGAGGACTTAGACAGTGTTTCAGCAGTATAATTGTACCACTCAACAACCTTGTATCTTGTATCATTTGGAGATACATCTTTTCTCACATTCATCTGTGGCTTAGTTATTTCCAGGCAGTTTTGTTTGAGTGGTTCACAGAAAAAGCTTACACAGTCAGTGGCTTTTGAGGAGCCCAGTAGGTCTAGTTGCTGGGGCTCTTGTGGTGCATGTGGTAGAATCTTCATCCAATCATCCCAAGTGTACACTGGGGTGGGTTTCTTACCTGTATATGGGTATTTGTTTGGTGACAGGGGGATTCCCACCAGACATGTAGACAGCAAGTCTTCTACACTTCCCATGGCCATGCAAAAATGATCTTGTTTGAGAGATTTCACTAGTGTGATCTATACATTTTCTTTTGGTTGTGGCATGACCCATCCGACCGATGTTTGGATGCATAGGAGGGCAGTGGTGGTGGTGGCAGCCATTAAGATGTTTTGGGGTGTCCTGGGAGTGGGCATCTGGTTCTCAAACGAATCAGGTATAGACTGTTTGAGCACTGCTAGAAACAGGAATAGTCAAGTTAGCTGTCACCGTTATTTTCTTTGTTTTGTAACCACTATATACTAAGTCTTTGGTTTTCCTTTCTGTCTCCTCCCATATTTAAATTAATAGGTTAAAGACATAGGTAAGGTTGGTTATGGGGGTAATGGGTAGGGGTTAGGGGAGAGATCGAGGGACGGGGTATGAGGGAAATGCTACTGGGATTTCAGGAGAGGGTATAAAGGAACCTGTAGAGTCATTTAACATTGGAAAATATCTCCGGGAAATTAGAACTTCAGCAATGATATTTGGCTGGACAGGCTTCTTTCTTCGGCGTCGCCAGGCAACAGCGTCTGCAGGCCCCAGCTCTGGGGGAAACAGAGGACGTCCTGCCCCCATCCACTGTGCTGCCAACTCAGCAGTGCAGCACCGCAGCACAGGATGAGCTCATGCTCCCCATTGCTCCCACAGATGCAGCCAGCACCACAACACATCTTCCTGATGCCCAGAAGGGCCTCAGAAGGAGCTTCTGTAAGGGAACAGGCTGCTAGGCAGGCTTAATGGCAGGCCTGCTTTGTTTGGCGTTTATCTGCATCTTATGCTGTGTCCAAATTCATTATTACTGGAAGAGAAAATGGTGAGTGTTTTCTTCATCTTTCGCTGAAACAGCTTCTTATGAAAATCTAATGTAGACAGGAAACATTCGCAGGGAGGCCGCAATGGAGTTGTGGCCAGTTCATGGTTCTCCAAATAATTCTGCTGAGGGTTCTGCTGCTGCCCAGTGCTTCCATTGGCCTCTCAATTGCTGGGCCTTGTCCTGGGGGCCCCGCTGGGGCTGCAGCCAGTGCTGGCTCCCACTGAGGCTGCCTGGCCAAGAGCAGCCCCAGGGGCACAGGGCAGAGGCAGAGGGAGATGGGGAGGAGAAAGAGCAGGGCCGAGATTGCCCTTGAAAGGCAGAGGCGCTCTGGGGCCCGCTCCTGGCCAGGGACCCTGCCCAGAGCCATGCCCTGCTGGCCGGGGCCTTGAGGGGCAGCTGTCCAGCTGGGCCCAGCTGTGCCAGCAGCTCCAGCCGTGCTGGGGAGCCTTGCCAGCTCTGGGCCCTGCTGTGCACGAGGCTCCCCATGTGCCACTGGCAGCTGGGGCCTCAGCCACCTCCTCTCTGCACAGGAGTGCCTCTGCAGCTTCACAAGACCGGCCAAAGAGTTCCATCAGGGAGACCTGTACCTGTACCTGCACCTGTCATCAGCCATCCCCAAGCCATGCCCAACATCCCTGCCACGGCTGCATTATCAGCTTGTTGCTAGGGACATGCTGCCACCACCCAGAACAGGCGCCTCTGGTCCTGAACGTTCTGGCATTGGTATCCAGCCAGGACTGAAGGTGGGCCCCTCCTGCCAGGGAATGGCTTGAGCAACACCTTTGGGCTTCACCTCTGCTCTCTGGGTGGCAGCACCAGCCCTAGCTGTGCTGATTTTCTGGGCACCGCCAGTTTTGTGCAGACAGCAGCCGGGCATGGGTCTCCTGAGACTAGGAGCTACTATATTTATTTTTGATTTTGCAAGATTTAGGAACATTTGTCATAGAATATTCCCCTAAAAATTCTTCCCCTTTTCCGTAATAGTTCTATATTTTTCAACGTAGTTTTAGAATTGGGAAAAACATAGAACATTTTCACACTTCTAGAGTAAATTATAAAATTGCATTGAATTGGTAATCTTTATTCCTGGAAGAACTAAGACAATAAAAGACACCTTGTCTACTGCAGAGGCTCATTTCCCAGGGCAGATTTGTATCTTGTCACAATAACTAACAACAAACCTTTTCCCTCATATTTTCTGGGATTTCTGACAAGCTCACGTCTTAGTCTTCAGAGGCAAGCTTTGAGCACAGTAGGAATCTCTTCAAGTCACCATCTTTGTTTGCTTCTGCCAAGAACTGCCTCAGTAGTAGAGCAGAGGCTTCTCTCAGCTTCCTTCCACCCCGCTCCACCCCAAGCCTGTCCTGAGCCCTCTCCTGCAGCTGCTGCACTGCCGTGGAGCTGCTGTAAAACACAACAGCTCTGCCACAGCCGCTCAGCTGGATTGGAGAAGCTTTCTGGCCATGATTACATTAGGCTGGTGGCTTCTCGAAACACAAGCTGAGCTTCTGAATGCTGTGTTTCACCTGGCACAGGAACTGATGCTACCTTTCTCATGGAGCCTAAACTCCCATGGGCTTTCAACGCTTTCTGGCCAGCATACGGCCTGGAAAACCATTTAATGCAGCCATTTAGTACTGAAAATGGCCCAGTCTGTGTACCAAAGGAACTTGTTTAAATGCTGGAGCACACCAGCGCATCCTTCCAGGGCATATCTTCTCCCCCACACCTCTCCCTCCATGACTGCCAAACAGCACCTTTGACAGTTCTTTCCTCCAGAAGCTGAATGGCACCATTTCATTTGGGGGAGGAAAATAAAGGAAATGTTCTGGGATACCATCATCATCATCATCGTCATCATCATCATCATCAGAATGAGCTGCAAATCAGTTAAATGACATCAACAACTCAGACTGTGGACTTATTTCTCAGAGTGCAGCACTGGCTGTACTACCCCTTGAAAGTGCAGATGTGCTACAGTCTTTAAAATCAGGTGGACGCAGACAAACTTTGGAGCCAAGCCCAGCTCTGGGAGAGCTTTAGGGATTGGGCCTCCACGGGCACCGCTGTGTGCCTGGAGTAACCTGCCCCAAGCCATCTGCCACCTGAAGAGCCAAGTAGGGCACGGAAAGGCACAGGCTGCAGAGGGGCTGGGAGTGCAGGGAGCCCATCCTGGTCAGGACTAACACGCTCATCCCACCTTTGGACTGGGTTTGGATGGAGACCAGAACTAATAGCTGGCAAAAGGAAAAGAGGGTACAAAGGTCCCTGGAGTCCCCTGCCCCAGTACCTCAGCCAGTGGGGAAAGGAAGAGGGCAATATGTGGCTGGGGGTTTAAAAGGAGGCTGTGTTCCCCACTAGCTGAGAGAGACAACCCCACAAGTGGATGTCCCAATGGACTCTCTCCCTATGTTCAAACAAAGCTGCAGGACTCCTCTGGCTCCTTTATGGACACTGGCTTTTCACAGCGTGATTTTTATGCACACCTGTTTCCTTGTATCAGACTATCAGCAGCCTGCAGTGACTCACTGCCACTCTGGTGTGCAGGGGAAATGGAACTAATTTCCATTGGGGCCCTCCCAGAGGGAAGAACAAACCCAGAGGAGACAAGCAACCCCTGCAGGCATCCAAACTTCTGCACCAGAGGCTGAGTGAGCTGCAGAGGGGGCGTAGTGGGTGCATTTCCCTCAGCAGCTGGGCACTTGAGCTGCACACGTGTGTTGGATAATATACCAAGTTTAATTTTTGTTTCATGTCTCCAGTCAGGCTTGGTTTGCCTTTGCCTTAGGGAAAGGAATTCTCATGGCTTTTTTAAGGGATCTTGCACCACTCTCAAGGGAAATGAGCTGAACATCTCAATGAACTGGGAATAACCCAAAAGGTCCCCAAAAAGATAATGACCATCAAGAACACATCAATGACCATCAGCAAACATCAAGGAACATCTGCCCCAGACACTGCCCCCTGGCATAGTTGGAGACACCTGGTCTGGAAGAGGTTGAGAAGAAAATCAAGGAGGGTGGACTTTATTAACATCAGAGGCCAAGAAATCTGGCTTCAGGAGAAAAACAAATACTAAGAACTATGTGACCTGAGACCAACGAATATTAAAGGAATGGAAAATTACATCTAGTTGAATATTAGGAAGTCTGAAGCTTAATTATGGAGCTCTGTGTATTGTGATGTGTTTTTTCTTTTATTAGTTTGATTTGTAATTGTGTGGTTTCCTTATGCTGTTCCTTTTGTCCCTGCCCTTTTCCCAGAACTTTCAGCATTTTTCCTTTAATGTTATTAGATGCTGGTTTCTCCCAGAGCTTGCCTCCCCTCGAGAATTTTCAGTTTTGTATTTCTTCAAACTTTATTAGTTCACTGAAACTGTTTTCCTCCCTTGAAATTCTTCATTGGTTTATACATTGTATTTCCCGCCTTGTTTTTACTCCCAATTTTCCTGATTTGTTAAAGATTGTATCCTCCCGCTGGGACCTGTCCCTGTCTATAAGTTACTGTTTGCCCTCAGTTCAGGGTCCTGGGATGATGAAGAGGGGAACTTTTACCATCAAATAAAGTTACCCCGGGACCCGTCTTGCTGTTCCTTTGTTTCATGCTGTGCCATCACTGGCAGCTGGGATTTAGTGGAGCTCGGGGGAGGGGGATTGTTGCCCCCCTGTCACCATCTAGCTGGGCCAAGCAACAGTGATGTGTAGTTATGTTATTGTAGTTTAGATGTCCTCTGTTCTCCCCATAGTTCCCTTTCCCCCCATGTATTGTTACCATCAGGCAGCCCGGGTTGTCAAGGCCAGGTAGAAGAAGGCGTGCACGTGTCCCTTACCTGGGGCAGTTGGGAATGGAGAAGCTTGTTGCCAAGGGGGTACAGCATGGCAACACCTGATCTCCCATCAAGTTACAAGAAAGCAATCTCCACCGATAAATGGCAAAGAAGAGCTGACTGACAGACTTTGGCAGGGCCCAGGGCTGTCTGATGCAAGTCTCAGGGGTAGAACAGGCTGAGCACCAATCTTGAAAAAGAGCCAGCAACGTGGTCTCCACGAGGCCAGTTCCCAGCGCTGCAAATTTTTCCTTATATAGTCCTTTGTTGTATTTTTGTTAAGGTTTAATAAACCTTTTTACATTTTCAAAGTGAGCAGTTGTTTCTCACAGATAGAACTACTGTCAATATGCTTTTGCTTTGTGTGATTGGTCAAAAAACTTTTGAAGAAAGTTGTAATATTAAGTTCTTGGTCTACTGCCAGGGATGTGAGCTGCTGGCATCTTCCCATTGTCATAGCCATGTAATGGGACTGATGCTGGAAAAGAAACAGCTTGAGATGCGTTCCCCAGCAGTTCCATCCCGTTCGTGATTTGTACGTAGACTCCCCCGGTCAGCAATAAATGGTGCTCCTCAGTGAGGAGGATTTGTAGACTAGAGGAATATAAAAAATAAAAAATAAGACCATGGACAGTGCTATTGCCAGAGGCCCAGGCTGTTAAAAGGAGGAATGGATCATGCCCTTTGTTGTCTGTAGCTGGTATCCTTGTAAGTAACAAGTAGCAACTTTAGGGGCTCCTGGGCAACGAGATGGGAAACCATCTATCTAAAACAGGAGGGGACGTCTTTTACCGGCTTCAGACAATTTTACAGGAAAAAGGACATTCAGACAGCTCAAAACATGAACGAAAAGACTTATTAATCTGGGTAAAAGTGAATACTCAAAATATAGACTTGAAGTCTGCTTTTACCTTTGATTTCTGGGACCGGATAAACAGGAAAATTTACAATCTAGTCTCTCTCAAAAGGAAGAGACTTTAGTCAAACCTGTTTCCAGAGCTTTGTCATAGAGCTTTAAACAGAATGATCGTAACAGAGACTTTCTCAAACACCAAACCAGAACACCTAGTTCTAAGATGTTAACTCCGAGTGGTGCTAGGTCTTTGTCCTTCTCTGGGAGGATCTCGGGTTTTGTTTGTAGCTCTTTCCCTTCTCCTGGCATGTCTGGGGTTTCCCCAGGCAGTGTGGACAGCATCCCAATCCCTGCAAAAGGGGAATCAGATCAGCTTCCAGCTTCGGTCGTGTCCTCTGTTTCTTCCAGGATTCCCTGTGCCTCTGATGCTGTGACCAGGCACCCTCCATTTCTCCGCAAAATCATCCACCCCTGGATTTCCTGGGAAAGCATTTGGGATTTTCATTGTGCTCCAAGAATTTGGGGTGTCAGGAGTCGTGTTCTGGGGAGATTGGGAGTCAAACGGGTGTGAGAGATGAGAGTTTGGGGAAGGTTTGCAAAACAAGGGCTGCTGTTTCTGCGCCCTGTTCCTCTTCCAAACAAGTTGCGGTCGGATCTTGTTCTGAAGTTGTTCAGCGGGGTCTGCCAAGGGGGGCTCCAGATCCACTTTGCCTGGCCAAGGGGCTGTGGGAATCACCCCTGCCACGGTTTCTTCCCGGGAAGTCATTCCCTCAGATCGGGCTCAGGCGGGCAGATTGTTTTGCAGTTCTGAGAATTCTTTTCATAGAGATTCCTCCACCAAGCCTCTTCCAGGGTTTTTGCTGCTTTTAGCACCCCAGACTCTGGTTACAGCTAGTGGGGGGCTTTAGATTTAGCTCTGCCTGCAGGGAAGCAGGCAGGGGGACAAACAGAAGCAGCGGGAGGCAGCCAAGAGTCAAGCAGAGCTGGGATGGCTCTGCCCAGAGAGATGGATGGGGTGGAGGCGGGAGAGCTCAGGAAAGTTTCTGTGCAAACACAAAGAGTTCATTAGGAGCCTTGAAACCTCTCTCGTTTGTTGCTGGGGGTTGGGCGGGGGGGAAAGCATGCTGAGATCGCAGCTCAGACCTGAGAGTTTTCCAGCTGAGTCCCTGTGGGTGGGGATGCGGTGTGGAACCTGTAACAGTTCATTGCAAAGTGTCACAAATACAAATTTGGGATCTGCAGCTGTAGAGCAGCTTGATTTGTATGAATCTATAAACCCCAATTTAGTGAATTGAGATGTGATTTAGCAAGCTCTAGCTTTCTTCCTCTAACCAATACAACACATTCCTCGGCCGCTACCTCCAGCGGCGGGCAGGGGAAGGGAGGTGTGGGGTGTGTTAAAAATGTAGAGCTCTCCTCCTCCACCCTTCCTGGTAGGGCTCCCGGGAAGGGCGACACCTCTGCCAAGAACTTGGAGCTTCTTGGCAAGGTTCCTGAGACAGCTGATTGCTGTGACAACACTACCTGTTCTTCTGTACCAGATACAGGAGTGATGAGAGGAAGAAACCACACGCAGTCTAAATCAGAGGGAAACCTTCCACTTCAACTACCTAATTCATCTAATATTAGTCAAAGTTTAGAAAAAATTTAGACTCAAATAAAGAGCTCCTTGCCTTAACCTGTAGGATATAGTCATAATGATGTAAATCCATGCTATGAAACTCATTCTCACCATGATATAAAAGAACTCCGTCAAGCTTTGAAAGAATGTAGGTTCTCTTCTCCTTATTTTAAGAATGTCTTGAAAAGTATATTTAATTCTTTTACTTTAGTCCCTGCTGATTGTCAAAATGTAGCTTCCTTGATCTGAACCAATTCACAATATCTTTTATGGGAATTACAACGGAAAAAATCTTCTTAATAAATCAGTTGAAAAATATAACAATACTCCTTATGAGAATATAGATATTATATACCCAACTAGCAAGTGATCCAACTTTCCACAGACCAGAAAATCAGGCTGTAGAATTGCCTCAGCCTATAGTCAGAGATATTAAAAATGCTGCTAGAAAAGCTTTCCTTGCAGTTGAGCCAGCTGGTACCCATGTAAATGCTTACCCTACTATCAAACAAACTGATTTAGAACCCTTTAGTTCTTTCCTAGATAGATTAAGCCAAGCTGTTGAAAAACAGTGTCCAGGTGAACAAACTCATTTCTGTTTTATTCAAAACCTTGCTTTTGTCAATGCTAACAAAGAATGTAAAAAAATTATTTTAACTGTACCTGATCAGCCTCCAAGTGTAACACAGATGCTAACAGCTGGCAGTAAGCTCACCTCTCCACAACATCTGGCTAATGTACAAGTCAATGCTTTTGGAAAGCAGATTGCAGAATCGCAGCAAGAATAGTCTAGAAAAACATCGGGAGATAATTTAGGAAAAGCTTTAAGTGAAAATTTGAGACAACAAATGGAAAAGCTTGAAAAAGTCCTGGAAGCACAAACAAAAATTTTGTCAAAATCTGTTGGCACTGTACAGTTGGACTCTGATAAAAAAATTTCTTGCTTTGCTTATAGTAAAACACATTAAAAAAGATTGTCCTTCAAAAACAATCCAACCTAAACAACTTTCTATTTGCCCTCGATGTCGGAAAGGGAAGCATCTTGCTAAGCACTGACACTCTCAGTTTGACATCGATGGCAAACCTTTGTCGTTAAACTCAAAAAAGATCGTGGATAATCTCTAAAAAGAGCGTGGATTAGCACCGCGCCTCGACACAAGCAGTGGTACCTCCTGACAGTCAATTACCCAGCCAAGTGGCATTGGTACCTTCATCATTTATTCCACAGTCAACCATTCCTCAAATGGTCCCAGCTCAATACGCTCAAGTACAAGGTTTGAATTGGCCTCCTCAAAATTAATACAGCTTTTAAATAAATTTTGTTATGAAAGTATTCCTACTGGAATTATCAGGCTTTCTTCAACAAAGACAAGATCTTTTAATTATAGGCAAGGCCAGCAACAAAATTTTCAGACTTTCAGTGCATCCAGCTGTTGTTTCAGTAAATTGTAACAAAGAGCTAGTAATTTTAGCTCTTGCACTTAATGTTCCTATAGTAATTCCACCAAAAACACCTATAGCTATTGCATTTCTTTTACCCATGAATACATCCAAGCAAAACAACTTTCCAGAGAATTCAATTCTGTCTGTGCCGTTTGGAACTCAGGTCCTGAGATCTTTTGGGTGCAATCTTTAGACCACAGCCAACCAAAATTGACTTGCAGCCTGACTCACCGTGGTAAAACAATTTCCATTACAGGCATGCCAGGTACTGGTGCAGGTGTCACTGTAATTTCTCACGTGTTTTGGCCCAGTGATTGGGATTTGGTAACTCCTGCAAGTTCCCTCACAGGGACTGGAGGTGCTACTGCGTGTTTGCAAAGTACATCCCTGATTAACATTACAAGTCCTGAAGGACAAAGAGCGACAGTGTGTCCTTTTGTTGTTCAGAAGCCTCTCAGTGTCTGGGGGAGAGACATCCTGTCCCAACAGGGAGCAAAACTAAAAGTGAGCCTGTGATGGAAACCACATCAAAACCTGCCACTTTAAAGCTGAACTAAAAAACTGATCATCCTGTAGAGATTGATCAATAGCCTTTAACTGAGAAAAAAATTAAATATCCTTAAAAGATTAGTAAAAGAACAGTTACAGCAAGGTCACATCACACCCACAAACAGTCCCTGAAATTCACCGTGGTATTTGTCAACCACAAGAAGACATCGGACAATCCTGGATGTTGCTTCATGACCTAAAGAAGATCAATAAAATAATTGAAGACATGGGACCTCTTCAGCCTAGACTTCCTTCTTTATCAATGATCCCAAAACCCTGGCCTCTTGTTGACATTGATTTAAACGACTGTTTTTTCCACATCCCACTTCATCCCAGTGATGCTCCAAGATTTGTCTTTTCAGTTCCAGTCAGTCATCAATCGAAGAGAACCCATCCAGAGATACCACCAGAAATCATTGCCTCAAAGAATAAAATAATTGCCTATAATTTGTCAATATTTTGTTGCATAAGTTTTGTCTCCAGGTCAACAGAAGCATCCAAGATCCATTATTCTACACTAGATAGATGATTTGCTCATCACAACTACAATGCAGCCAAGGAGAAAACAAACTCGTTCTAGTGTTGTTACTGAAATCCAAAATACTGGAGTTGAAATTTCTATGACCAAAATTCAAGAAGTTCCACCCTAGAAGTATCTAGAATGGAAAATGAAAAAACAATACAAAATGTACAGCTCCAGACCAGTATCAGCAACCTACAAAATTTACAACAACTTCTAAGAGAAATCACTTAGGTCAGGACTGATTTGAGTATTACCAGTGATGAAATGAGATCACTTTTTAATTTACTGAGAAGAAGCTGTGACATCAATTCTCCTAAAACTCTAACACCTGAAGCTCTTGCAGGCCTTAACAAAGTCATAGAAGCTCTCCAAAGACGACAAGCTCATCACTGTATTCCAGAAAAGCCTTACTTTTTTGCAATTTTGAGAGAAAAAAATGCAACTTTGTAGCCTCATCTTTTGATGAGACTCTTCTAAGAGAGATCCTTTGTTGATAATAAAATAAGTCTTTCTTCCTTACAAGTTTCCAAAGACTCTTTTTTCAGTTTTAGAGATAATAGCACAAATTGTAATGAAAGCCAGAATAAAATTGTTAAGTTTAGCAGGTCAAGAATTTGCAGTTATCTAGTTACCATCGGAAAAAAAAACTTATCTTAATTAGGCAATGTAAAATTCTGATGATTTGCAATATGCATTGTTACATTTTCCAAGTATTTGTTGTGTTCATTACCCAGCTCACAAATTATCGCAAGAAAAATTGAGTTGGAGAGAGAAACCTGTTAGGCAAAGAAGCTTTGAACGCAATAACTCTTTTCACTAAGAAATCTAGCAAAAGTCAGAAGTCAGTTGTAACTTAGTTGAACCAAACAACTAAAATTTAAGAATCAGATATTGCAATAGTAGAAGGATCTCCTCAAATTGTTAAGCTTGCTGCTGTAGTTTGGGCTTTTCATCTCTTTCTACAACCTTTTAATTTAATCACAGATTCTGCTTATGTTGCTAATGTGGTTAAAATATTAGAAAGATCAGTTCCAAAAGATGTTATGTTGGTAATGTAGTTCAAAGAATAGAAAGATCAGTTTAAAGAATGTTAATAATGACACTTTATATCGTTGGCTTTCATGTCTTTATACAACTTTGCAATCTAGAACTAATCCATATTTTGTTTCTCACATTAGGGCTCATTCCTTGCTTCCTAGATTTTTAGTGGAAGGAAACGCAGGAGCACCAAACCTGACAATGGTCATTTCAAACACTTTACCAAACATTTTTGAATAAGGAAAACTGTGTCATGCCTTTTTTCACCAAAATGCACAAGCACTTGTGCAAATGTTTCAAATTTCCAAAAGTGAAGCTAAGGCTATCGTCAGTACTTACACTCAGTCAGCTTCTGCAGCCTCCTGTTTCTACAAGAGAGTCAACCCACAAAGCTTACAAAGCCTGCAGTTATGGCAAACGGATATCACTAAATATCCTTCCTTTGGTACATTTAAAAATATACGTGTTTCAGTAGACACGTTCTCTTGCACAGTTTTTACTTCTGCTCGCAAAAGTAAAACAAGTAATCATGCCTGTCAACCTTTTTTGCAAGCTTTTGCTTCATTAAGTGTACCCCAAGAAGGAAAAACTGACAATAGTCCTGCATATAGATCTCAAAAATTAGCCACATTTTAAAAAAATTAAGTGTTCATCACAACTTTAGTATTCCTCATTCTCCCACAAGTCAAGCAATTATTGAGACAACACATCAAACATTAAAACACGTTCTTCATCGACAGAAGGGGAAGTAGAGGTCACACCACAGATGAGGTTGAACAAAGCTTTCTATGTTTTGAATTTTTTAAACAGCTCTGTTGCAGAACCTGATCCACCAATTTTTAGGCATTTTTCAAATAACACACAGATGAAACGGAAAGAAAATCCCCCTGTTTTAATTAGAAACCCTGAGACTGGACAAATTTGAGGTCCTTTTGGCTTTATCACTTGGGGCAAAGGGTGTGCTCCTGTCTCTACAGGTGCAGGAATTAAGTGGGTCCCAACCAAAAACATCAAACCGTATCACACCCCAGAACGTGTTGACGAGTCCAAGACCGTGGAAGCGAGTACGCAGACGTGAGCCCAAAAGAGGCATCACAGGTCACGCCTGGCATTCCTTGTTCATCCCTGGAACCTGCAAAGTCTGATTGAATGTGAAATAAATGGACAGGAGATCTTTCTCCTTTTTAATGCCTTTATTAAGAAGAATCAGCTCAGGTGGGGAGAAATCGACGGGTTGCGCCCTCGCCGCCGTTGCTCCCAGGCGTGGCACAAAGAAGGAGGATGATGCAGCTTTGTCCACTGGTCTGCAGACAGAGCTGGGGACTCTGTCCTCACGGGAGAGTCGTGGAGTCCTTGGCTTGTTTGTTTAACACTCTGGGATGTCTTCTTAATCAGTATCTTTTCAGGTTAGGGTGAGAAACAAAAAGGTCCAAGCAGGTACGGGACTATGCTCCCATCCTTAGACATCACTTAAGTCACTTGTTGGCTCGTGATTTTTAGGGGTTTTTCTTGTAAAAACTGTAAAACTGTAAAAACCCAGGGTGCAATGCATTTCTCATTTGCATGTTTTCTCTGGTGTCACTGCCCATTCTCTTTACCCTGGAGGGTTTCCCTTGGTATCTTTTTGGCAAATGGACAGCATCAGAGGAACAATAGTTAATCATCGGCCATTAATGGGTAATTAGAAACTTTTTCTTTGGCAGCGAAACCAAAGGAGTCTGAACTTAAAAAAAATACAATTTTCTATTCATAACAGCTCCCCCCTTTTTTTCTTTGATCGGGCTTAAGCTTAAGCTTGCATCAACTTATAATTTTTGGCTCATTAACATAGAATTTCCTATATTTTTTGTATTGATTATACATTTCCTCAGCACTCAGGTGATCATATTTACTAAACTTCATTACTCTTTTTGGTTTTTTTAGGTTAATTCCTTTAGAGATCCTTAGGTTATTTTGTACAGCAGATGTCACCATTTTTGTTAAACATGGAAATAAGAACAGACTAACAAGTGTACCCACAGTGAAAGTTATAGTTTTCCAACTTTTTTTGAAAATCCATAGATTATCCCACCAACTGGAATCAAGTGTAGGAGTCCTTTGATTTCTTAAATATGCTAGTTTTCTTATTTCGTTTAAAGTGTTTCCAATGACTGCTACAATTAATTTGATTTGATAAATTACTGTTTTGGTTTGGTTGAGTTGGTCATTAATATGATTAAGAGCCAATGCGGTCTGATTAGATATTACTTCTAATTCTGATTGTAGTTTCAAAATTTTGTTTAACATATCTTGTTTCTTCAGTTTTGTTTTTCTCAAATCCTCATATATAGGAACTCTTAAACTTGATCCAGATTCTTTGTGTATTATAAAGACAGTTTGTTTTATAATTCTAATGATGCCACCACTAGACCAGCCTCTTGGCAATTCAGTGGATGCTGTGGTACCATTGACCCAAAACAGGTGTTTAGGGGTTTCCTGAAAGATATTAGTTTTTGTCGTGCCCTCCCAATATTTAGAAATACTTTTTCCTTTTACCAGATTTACCAGGTTTGCTTCAGTAGCATCACGTTCAAAGCACCACCAGGATTCTCCTACAGGGTGCTCTCCCAGGAGTGGCTGCCTAAAGGTGGCGGTGTTCTGGGCCATCCAATATATTTTCTTATTCTCTTGATAAAAGATCAATTGGGAGAGGTTAACACAGTTGTTGTGGACTCTCAGCAAGGAGCTTACTTCTTTCTCATAGAAAGGTTGGTAATACTCATTGCACAGCTCTCCTGGGCTCTCCAGAGCACCACCAGCAATCAGAGCAGGCACTACTACCCTTCCCAAGAGTCCGGTATGGGTCATCTTGCACAGCCTGCCCACCCGGCCTTGCCTCTTGAGGATTTTACTGAGAAGAAGTCTCCAAGTTCTTTAGAGTCTCTTGCTCCTCTGGTTAAACCTCTCTTGATCTGTCCCTGCTAATTTGGTCCCTCCTAGGGGAGCACTCTGCAGAAGATTAACCTGGGGTCTTTGGTACCAAGTTGGGACGACTAAACTAGAATTACTTATTAACAATTTTTAACTTGTACAAATTTCTCAAAACACTTCAAGACATGTTATGATTCTAAACTTTTTCTTATGCAGTTCATCAGTCTTTTTGAATGCCAATTTTAAGTCATTTGGTCCTTTTATAATAGTATACTCAGCTGAATTAACTCCTGATGCGGTTGAATCCTGTCCTGAGTTAGGGTGTGAGGGTGGTGTAGAATCTGGTCCAATACCAGAGGGGGACACTGAAGAATCTTGTCCAATGCCTGGGGGTGAGAGAGGTGTGAAATCTGGTCCAATACCAGAGGGAGACACTGACGAATCTTGTCCAATACTCGGGGGTGAGACTGGTCCTTTAATTCTCGTGATGTGGGTCCAACCTTTTTCTCTGGTTCGCACAGCCGAATTAGTGATGAGGAGTACCTGAAAGGGGCCTTCAAATTTAGGCATTAATGGTCTATAATTCCAGGATTTTATTAAAACCCAATCTCCTGGGTCGATGTCGTGTGCCTTTGTATCAAGAGGGGAGGTTTGGGGGAGGTATCCTCTTTTTCTAAGTCCTTCTAGGGTTCTTCCAATTACTTTTAAATATTTCCTTGTAGCTTCTTCTCCTTCCAGATAGTCTCCCGTGCTATAGGGTGTAAACAAGAATGGCAATCCAAACATCATTTCATAGGGTGAAATCCCTATATCAGACCGAGGTCTTGTTCTGATGCACAAGAGCGCTGGGGCAAACACTTTAGCCAATTCATTTTTGAGAGTTTTGTTCATTCGTTCTACCCCCTCCAGAACTCTGGGGGTGCCATGGAGTACGCAATCTCCATTTTATTCCTAAAGCTTTAATTATAATTTGCAATGTTTGGGCCACAAAATGTGGACCTCGGTCTGAGTCTATGGTATTCACCATTCTATTCTGGTTCACTTTTTATGCACAGGTTATTTCTTAGGAAATAATCACATAGTCCTTGGACTCCCCAGTGGGTTAATTCTTGTAGTTCTGTTAGCACCATCCTAGCAAGTGCTTTGTTTAGAAACACCCGTCCGTCAGGTATTAACCACTCCCCCATATCCCTTGATGTAACTTTAAATTTCACAAAATATGAGTTCTTTTTTTCTTTTTCCCTACTCGGGTGGTTTCTGCTTAAAAAAAACTTTTAGCAGATCTTCTGGTCTTAAAGCTGCTTCCTTTGCTATCTTGATCAGCTAGCAAAGGTTTCACAACTTTAGGCTAAACAGTCTGGGGGGGGTGGTCCAGTTGCTCCACAGTAATAGCAGCAGCTTTCACTCAAAGGGACTCGAGGCCTCTCCATGCCTCCTGCCCTTGACAGTACTGGTGTATCCTTGCCTGCTCCTGGTGGTGGACCCCCCCCACTCTTTTGTGGCCTTGTACTGTAGGAAAGAGTTGTTTGCTCCCACACTTTCTCTGGCTATAGCAAGCATGATCTTAGCTTTGGCCTTTGCTTTTTCTTCTTCCCTCCTTAAATACACTTTCAATGCTTCCCTCAATAACTCATTAATGTCTCTTTCTTGCCAATCCTCAATCTTTTCCAGTTTTCTCCGTATATCAGGCCAAGATTTAGTAACAAAATGGACTTTTAGTAGCATTTCAACTTCGCTGGTGTCCAGGTCTGTTTTGGAGTACAATTGAAAGTTCCGCCTCAGGCGATTAAGCCAAGTGGCCGGAGTTTCATCTTTCTCCTGTATACCCTCAAATGCCAGTTTTGTATTAGTTCCTTTGGGAATCGATTCTCTGATCCCCCGAATTATCAAAGACCTGTACTCCATCATGGCCTTCCTCCCTTCCTCCTGGTTAGGATTCCAATTGAGATCCACTAGTGGCAATTTTTCTTCTCCTGATGGCACTTGGGGCCCTGGACGGTTATCTTTTTCCCAAATTCTTATGCTTGTGGCCCTAATCATTCGGGACTCTTCTGGGGAAAATAATATATTTAGAATGGAATTCATCTCCCCCCAAGTGTAGAAATTTGGACCTAAAAACTGATCCACTTGGTTAGCAATGCCCACGGGGTCTTCAACTAAATTCCCTAACTCCTTCTTGAATCCTCTTACCTCAGAAGCAGTTAGAGGAGCATTCACAAAACCAACACCTCCTGCTACTCCTCCCATCGGAATTTCTCTAAGGGGAAAAAGTTTCTCTGCCTTGGAGGTCTTGGATCGGGTACTACAGTATGGCCCATCTTCAGACACAAGATTGTTCATTTGAGGGGTATTAGCACTAGCTTGGACCTGCTGTAGGCTAACGGCTGTACCTGGTGATAAGAGGTTACTAGGTAAGGAAGCATTTGTGTCCCAGTTAGGAGGAGGTGGAGGGACTGAAGTAGGAGGGGGAGAAGAGCTTGGGTGCATGTTAAGTGGAGCTGGAGAAGGGGTGGAGCATGCAGCAGGTGTAGTAGGTATTAGTGGTGGTGCAGAAGCAGCTGAAGGAGTCGAAGGGGGTGGTGAGGGAATGGCCCCCATGGCAGCTGGGAGAAGAACTGGATCTGCTATTTGAGGTGCTCGAAGGAGAGGATTATAAGGTGGAGGGGCATCAGGAGGCAAGTAGTCTAGGGGGTCCCACCTTTTACCAATTTCTTTAATTCCAGCATCTCCTCTTTCATTCCCTTCTTTCTTGCTCTGCACTTTACAAATTTGCACTCCTTCATTCTTTACAGCTTTCAACCAACAAGCTACATACAATAATTCCTCAGGATCAGTATCTCGAGCCGTCAGATAATTACTCAGCTGTTGACACATCCACTTGTCTTTCGTCCCACACCATGGCCATCCTCCTTGCACTTCTAATTCTGGCCACACTTCTGAACAGTAATGAATCATCTTAACTTTATCTAATCCTTCTGTGCCTTCTATAAAGTCCCATTTCTCTAATAGTTCACCTAGGGGACTGTGGGGAGGTATAGTCCTCAGTCTCTGGCCACTTTTCTTACTATTGCACCCTCCCATTTTTCCAGCCTCAAAAAAAATCACAAAGATGATTTTATCTTAAAGGAAATATATCTTACTTAAGAAGTCCCGACCTCCTCCACCAAAACTCCAATTTCTCTGACCCTTTTCATCAGGACTTTGTTGAGGCCTTGGCCTCGCGCTCCAAGACTCAACAAACAAACAAAACAACAAAAAAAAATCCTCGAGACCCTGGCCTCTAAGGCTGTATGCCTGACCTCCTTTGTCAGGACTTTGTTTGCCTGCAGGACTTTTAGACTTGCCCAAATTCTTCTTGGGACTTCTGAGTTTGCCTAACCTCTCTTGTCAGGACTTAAAACAAAAGTATTTCCTGATTTTCAGTTTGCCTGACCTTCCCCTGTCAGGACTTATGCTTCAGGGCTTGAAAAAACTCAAGATAGGCTTCCTCTGCCAGACCTCGTGCCTGACCTCTGTCATCAGGAGTTAAAAACAAAACTGCCTGATATTCTAAATCACCTAACTTCCTTCGTTAGGACCTGTATCAGGGCCTTTGGGGTACGTGCCACTCACACAGCTATTTCCTCTGCATGCCCGGAGGGGAGTCCTCTTTACCACTTTGGAGGCGCCTCAATCACCAGTTCCACTCGCTTCCCCCTGTTCCCGGCCAGCCCCCTCGCAGGGGTGCGGAACCGCGGTACTGAGGGGTCCTCGCTCGCTTCGAGGGGCCGGGCTGCCGGCCCTCGTCTCACTCACACACACTCGCTGGCCTCCCTCTCTTGCCGCCGGATACTCTCACCAGTCCAGCGCTGCTCCGTGTCACTGTCCCAAGCCAATCTTCTCTGGTCCTGATATCGAGCTGTTCTGCAGGTCCAGGGTGGGCGGCCGTCCCAGTCCTGGTGTCCTCTTCAGGTGTGGCTATCCCGGACGAGCCGCCAAGCTGAAATGAATGGGACAGGAGAACTTTCTCCTTTTTAATGCCTTTATCAAAAGGAATCAGCTCAGGTGGGGAGAAATCGACGGGTTGCGCCCACGCCGCCGGCGCTCCCAGGAGTGGCACGGAGGAGGAGGATGATGCAGCTGTGTCCGCTGGTCTGCAGGCAGAGCTGGGGATTCCGTCCTAACCAGAGATTAGGAGATTCCGCCTTTTTGGTCCAACACCTCGGGTCCTCTCTCTAGTCAACATCCTTTCAGGTTAGGGTGAGAAGCAAAAAGGATCCAAGCAGGCACTGGACTACGCTCCCATCCTTAGACATCACCTAGGTCCCCTAGTTCTATGTTGGCTCCTTGTTTTTAGGGGTTTTCCTGGAAAACTGCAAAATTTGGTGCAATGCATTTCTCATCTGCATACCAGCTCTGATGCCACTCCCATTCTCCTGGTACCTGCAGGGTCCCTGTGTCACTCCCTGGCAAGCATCAGGGGGAATATGGTTAATCACCAACCATTAACAGGTAATTGAAGAAGAACTCTTAACAATGAAGCCAACTTAACAGCAACTGGTCCAACTTGTTTTAACTCTGCAACCTTAAAAAAATTAGATAACTTTTTATTCATAACACTTCTGGTCTGCTTTGGCTGGGAAACTTGTCCATCCTGCCTCTGTGGCTGCTCCCTGTCATTCTAATGCACAGCCCTTTCCCGCTGCTTGGCATTTAAATACTCTGATTACTTTATTGGGTAACTTGCATCTTGCACTCCATGACATTAAATTGTGTTTACTCAGACTCTGCGTTATCCTGATTTTCTGGAACACATTTCTAAGCCTTCCAGCTGTAGCCCAAGGGAAACTGTTTCTGCCTTACATCACAAAATTGGCAGATTTTTTGCAAAGACAGCCCGTTACAAAGGACTTGCTGTGTGTATTAACATCTGAGGGGCTGCTTTCAAAGACAGGCAAAAAACCCATGAACAAACAGCAAACCAACCAAACAACATATTATTAAAAACTACTTTATTTTTACCTCTTATTTTTAATCTTTTCCAAGCTGGCCTCCTTTTCCACTGCAGTGTTTTTCTTTGGACAGAAAAGCCCCCTTGCCAGATGATGCGACTTCACAAGGAAAACAGAACTCACACACAATGCATATATGAAACCTAAACGTAGAGATTCCCATTATCACAATCATCATCAATGATTTTCAGTGTGTTTTGATGTCAGATTGTTTCCAGAAGGGTGAGAACAGTATCTCAGATCTCCTGGCTAGTTTGGTGTCATACCCACTTATTATGTCTCCTTTCTTATTATCTTTCCTTTCTGCAGTTTTGTAGTTGCTCTGCCCATTTGTTGCTCTTGGATCACTGCCTCCTTCACCTGATTTTTACCTTTTTCTGGATTTGTGGGGATGTTTCTGTTGGTTTTGGTTTTTCTTGGTGGTTGTTTTGTTTGCCTGATTTATTTGGCCAGTTTTGCTTTTGTTTTGTGGGTTTTTTTTGTTTTTTTTAATTTACTTAACAGCGGAATCAGCTTGTGATTTCTGTTGTGAAGTTCTGATACACAGGTGTAGCACATAAATGCTGTTTATGTTTTTACAGTCATCTCAGACACAGACCGGCAAGATCCTTGACTTTGAGAACTGAGTGCTCTCAGACAGCAAATTGTGCATGAATAGGAAACTTGTAGCTCCTGTCTCCATTATACACAGCAAAATGTAAAGTGGTTGGAATGATACCGATTCTAGCCTTTATTTTGCCTTCTTTTGCTGCCATGCATCAAATTGTGTCAGACTCATCACTGACCCGGGTTCTTCCAGGATGGGGTGTGCAAGAATGATCCCTCAGCTCGTGTGTGGACCTGGTGTGAACCAGGCTAGAGACGTGACTGTCATCCATAGCCAGCCCCTGTCTGCCAAGAGAACAGGGAGCTGCAGCTCTGAGGAACTCAGGGGTTAGGCAGCAAACAGCCCAAATGCCTAGTTTATATCAGTTACTGGTCAGGAGGATTTACTGTGGACAGATTTTTATTTTCCTGCTTAGAGCTGGAATAAAAGAACCCTGGCAGTTTGCTTTAGCTGTGAAGAGACTCTCTTCAACAGGTTCCAGCTCTGCTGCTTGTTTCAATTAAAAGCAGAGCCAAACTCTTCTGTTGGTCACATCAACATAAGTTTCAGGAGTCTGTGAAAGATATGAGTGTCAAAATTATTTCATTTTCTAGTACTTACAGTCTTCTAATTAAGACATGAGGTAATTATGCCATCATTCACTCTATCAAATAACTGGAAAAGCACATTGTCCACCTCTCTGAGTCATTTCTCCTGGAGTCTGACACTGTAGAGAGTTGTTCTGTAAGTAAATGACATCTGAAGACAGGTGTAGTCTATCATACTTCTGGCATACTAGAAGTGAGAAAAACCCTTTGAATCAGGATTTTATCCTTTCTTCTTCCACCTACTCCTCCCAGGAATTTTAATCTCTGAGGTCTAAGCTCTTCAGCTGCCTCACAAACATTGTTTTAATTCAGACAGGCATCCATGCATTGAGCCACAAATCAGGACCATGGTGTGAACCTTGAAGCAATGTAGGTTTATAGCACTGAAAATAATAATCCAATACCCAGGTTAAGCCAAGCCTATTGGTTATTTCCCAAATAACTCTACCTATCCTCAGAGATGTTTCAAAAACGATCATTGTGAAGGCTAGGAGCGGGGAGAGAGAATGTTATCAAAATTAAAAATAGAGCTTTCTGAGCTCTTTATATTCCTATAAAAAGAGAGTCCAAACCGTTCATCTATGGAACATTAACTGAGAAGTGAACAAAAGACTGTCAAAATAATTGCTTGGGGAACAAAAAACGCATAAATAAATACAAGCTTAAATGTAGTGTTGCAGTGTTGGTCTGCCCCTGATTGCCTGTAGAATAATCACCTTTGGAAAACATAGAGAAGACCTCTCCCTGTTCCTTGTCCCTACGCTCAGGGCAGTCCTACCCCCAAGGCAGTCCAGCTGTGCTGTAGAGCAGCTGTGCCCTGCAGCCACAGCCCAGATTCGACAGTTTTCTGGGGGCGGCCCAGTGCCACTGTGGGTATGGGCAGCTAGTGGGGCTGAAGAAATGGGGCAGCACAGCACTTCCCAAATCAGCTCTTCTGCTGCAATAAAGAGATGCAGCTGTGACCCAGTGTCCTGGTGGTAGCACAAGCAAAGCCCAACTGGCAAAAGCACTGGCTGAGCTCCATGCCCAGGAGCAGCCGTGGATGCCAGCTCTGGGCCCAGCTGTGCAGGAGGGTCCCTGTTTGCCACTGGCAACTGGGACCTCAGCCACCTCCTCTCTACACAGGTGCTCCTGTGCTATACAGAAGACAAGCAGAAAAGCAGAGGCAATGAGAAGTTGACAGTTTATGCCAGGTCTTCGCTTCTGCCCCTATCTGCCCTGCTGTGGCTGCACCCCTGCCATGAGGCCGTCCCAAAACCCACCCCTCCACAACGAAACCCTCTGCCCCTGAGTCCCCTGGTCCTGTTCCCCGGCCAGGACTAAAGGTGGGCAGCCCTTGCCTGGCAGGGCAGGGCTTGGCCCACATTTTATGTTCAAATAAAGAGATGGAGTTATCGCAACTATGTCCGAGTGGTAGCAGCAGCAAAGCCCACCAGGCACCAGCAGTGGCTGAGGTCCATGCCCAGGAGCAGCCGTGGATGGCCATGGTGTGGGCAGGCAGGAGCCAGGCAGGGGCTGCTGTGCCCAGCAGCGGGGCCCCGAGGGGATGGGGGAGCCCATGCTGAGCGTCCCTGGGCTGAGGCCACATTTCCTTCTTTGGCATCATCTCGGCCTGGACCCCGTCCAGGTGCATGCCCAGGAAAAGAGGGAAACCACCTAGAAAGTGCTTGCCTTGAGATCAATGGAATGAGGCTGGACTCTGAAGGAAGTCCTTCATAGCCTGAGGGGTGAGCTCAGAGCCCAGAGACAGAGACTGAGCCTGTGGCACCCGCAGATCTCTTATGAGCAGAGTGGCCATTTGCCCCCAAGCCTCATCTGTTCACCCAGGGACACGTGGTGAGCACACACCGAAGATGGCTCAGCCCTGTTGCTGCTCCCTGAGTGTTATGTTTGGCTCCGTCTAAAAGGCACGCAGGGGCTTTAGGTCATCTCGGTGCTGTGCAAGGGGCTGGGGGCACCCAAAATTGTGCAGGGAATTTACTGTATGTGGAAAGGTGTGCAGGGGTCAAGGGACACCTGTAAATAGAGCAGGGGTCTGGGGTCTCTTGTGAGGCACATAGGGGGATTTTAGGGTGGCTGAGGGTATAGCCATAAGATGTGCAGTGGGTTTGGGTGTCCCCTAAAGTGTGCAGCTCCCCTGATGGCCTGTGTTGCATTACTTTTGTAAGCTATGGCATCAAGTCCTCCACTTTTGAAATAGGGGTCAAAGGCCAGCACAGCGCACAGCACGGACTTGGTGGGAGCGGGGCAGGGCTGGGGCTGCCTGCAATAGTGGGAATGGCCAACGTGAGATGAATTTTGGACATGACATTGCTTTGGCATGTAGAACCATGAAATGTCTCACATGCCCAATATTGTCTAACTCACTTCTGGTGAAAAAGAGCTAGATTGCACATAACTACCAGCAGGGACACACTCTCCTTGCTGGAAGGGCACCTCTTGAGATCCTTTGCCACAAAAACCTGCCCCGGCCATGAGGTCACAGCAGGCTCACGGGTCACAGCAGGCTGAGCTCTCAGCAGGCTCTGAGGTCACAGAGGTGCCAGAGCCCCGTGGTTGCACAGCAGCACAAGGAGCCAGCAGTCAGTCCCTGAGCACAACTGTTGCGGCAGCAACGGCGGTGGCAGCAGCGGTGCTGACGTTGGGACAGCGGTTTCGGGACAGCGGTGGCAGCAAGAGCTGCGGGACTGGCGGAGGGCAAGGCAGCATGGCCCTTGCTCTGCGCCTCTTCCTCCTGCTCCTCCTGGCCGTGGCCCTGCCTGCCAGGGCTGCCCAGGCTGCTCCGCTGCAAGCGCGGCGAGCAGGTGAGCCGGCAGCCTGGCTGCCCTTTCCCGGGACAGCGCTCCCTGCTCCCTGGGAAGCGCTGGGGATGGTTTTGGCCAGGGCTTTAGGGAGGGTTTCCTCTGTGGGAGGGACAGAGCCCCCACAGGGCCTGGGCATCTCCAGCCATCACTCCAGGGATGTTGCACAGGGCCTGCAAAGAGGGTGGAGAGTGACCAGGAGCCAGTCCAGAGCTCCCCAGGCCCCTGTGCACCTCTGGCCTTGTCCACTGACATCTGGCTCCCACAGCCTTACCCAACCCCCTTGCAGTACCCAGTTCTCTAAGGCAGAGGGGGATCCCAGCACACCATGGAAATGGGTCTGATCAGATCTTGCTCCCCTCTAGATGAGCATGCTAGGAAGGCTTCTCCAGCAGCTTGGCTCCATGAAGATTTTCAGCCTCTTAAGCCTCCTGCTGGTATGTTGTCAATGTTCCTAAAAGAATAATCATTGACAGCCTGGTAGGCACCAGGTGACAGGAGCTCCTGTGGCTGTTGAGTTACAGGTGTGTCTGCAGCAAAGACTTTTCAGGCTCCTTTCCTGGTTGCTGCACACAAGCCCCGCTCCCATGGCAGGGGTGAGTAGTGTGTGCCTGCTGACCCCACAGGCTGAGCCCTTGTTCTGTGGGATCCCTCCCAGGGAAAATGCAAATAATTCTCTTAAAGTCCTCCAAGAGGGAGGAACAAACCTATAGGAGACAGGAAGTCCCTGGAGGCATCCAAACACATGGATAGGGTCCTGAGTGAGGTGGACAGGCAGCGTGGTGGGTGCATTTCCCTCATGCTTCCCCTGGGACTCATCACCCACGGGCTTCGGCTGCACATCTGGACACGCCGTGCCCGGCACAGCGGGAAGGGATCCATGGCAGCCTCGCTGCCCCGCTGCTGCTGCTGCTTTCACGCCCTGCAAGGCTGTTTCCCAGCCTGGCCTGGCTGCAGCTTCTGCCCAGCCTCTGCAGGAAGGCATTTGGCATCAGCTGCGAGGGAGCCCAAACTGCACCATGGGCCATGCCCACCCTGACATCCCCTGCAATTTCCCAGTCTCTGAGCACATCTGGAGGGGCCGCTCTTTGGAGGAGGGAGGGCCCTGGAGCAGCCCCAGTAACCTGGTGACAAGCATTGCCTCCTGAAGATGCCACATTCCCACTGGGGAAGAGCCACACCTGATTCAGCTGTCCCTTTTCCTTTCTGCAGAGATGGAAAGAAAGCCTGTGCTGAAGGCAGCATTACCCAGAGGAAGCAGTGGCTCCATGGCAGCCTCTGCTGCAGGAAGGGAGGCGATGCCAGGCACAGGCCCAGGAGGTAATTGCTGTGCCTCTGGGCCTGAGCCCTGCTGAGGCTTCAGCTGCCCTCTCTGCTGCCTGGCAGTGCGGGCACACAGCATTACCTGACCCCCTTGCAGTGCTCGGTTCCCTATACAAGGGGATCCCAGCACAGCATGGAACAGTTCCCATCTGTGCTCCTTTCTAGACTGGGAACGTGACTTCCGTCATTTGTTAAAGCACAGTTTAAGGATCTTGGAGCTTGGTGAAGGTAGGTTATCAGCAACCCTTCGCTAACAGAATAATCATTGTCTAAGTGTAATCATTGTCCAGAGTAATATTCCTTTGTGATTTCCCTTAAGATCCTCCAAAGTTTGATGGATTCTGTAAATCCTAGCCTCCAAATTTTTACTCTTGTACCCAACAATGATCCCACAGGATTGCTGTCAGTGGGAGGAAGGAGCATTTAGCTGTCCATCTTCCTCCCGTGGGCAATGCCAGTCTGTCCTTCCATGTGCTCTGTGCAGCCAGGGCGAAGAGCAGAGAGGGAAGGGGCCGGGCCCAGGGCTGTGCCCCGGGGCTGAGCCTTTGGCAGCTCCTTTACCGACCCCTGGGAGCCTGAGCTGCTCCTGTTGCCACTGCCAAGCCCTGGCCCTGCCTGTGGCTGGGTTTAGAGCTGCTGGCAGCTCCCGGGAGTCCTTTCTGCCCCGACTGCCCCGCAAGGGACTCCTTCCATCCCAATGTGGGGCCACTGCAGGAACGTGCTCCCCCTGCTCCTGCTCCTGAGTGGGAGGCAGAGCTGAGGGAGTGCCTTGGAGGGCACCAAGAATCCAGGTGCCCTCATTGCCACTTGGGCCTGAAGGAGAATCTTCAACAGTGTCACAGGAGCTCTTCAGTCCTGCCTTTCTTTGCAGATGAACCTGATGATGATCCTGATGATGAATATGAGCCTGTTGACGAAGACTATCCTGTGAATGGAGATGACTTGGATTCCCAACGCATATCCATTACTGAGCCTCTGGGCGATGCTGAGGGTAGGTCAAGGCCTTTCCCCTGGGAGAGCTGCCAGCGCAGAGCCCAAAGCTGGGCCAGGGGGGCATTGCTGCAAGTACCAGCACAGAACCAGGCACGTGTGTGCCCTCTCCCTGCGCAATCCCCTCCCTGCTCCTGCGGCTCAGTGGTGCCCGTGCAGATCAGCAGAGATGGCAGAAGCTTCTGTGGCTGTTTTGTTACAGGTGTGTCTGCAGGGAGGACTTTCCCAGGTCCTTTGGTGGATGTTGCACGCAAGCCCAGCTCCCATCACAGGGGTGAGTAGTTTGTTCCTGCTGACCCCACAGGCTGAGCCCTCGTTTTGTGGGATCCATTCCTGGGAAACGGAAATATTACTCTTAAGGTCCTCCAAGACGGAAGAAGAAACCTACAGGAGCTCGTACATCCCTGGAGGAATCCAAATATCTGGAAAAACTCCTGAGTGATGTGGACAGCCAGCGTGGTGGGTGCATTTCCCTCATGCTTCCCCTGGGACTCAGCAGCCGGGGGCATTGGCTGCACATGTGGACACACCGTGCCCGGCACAGCGCGAAGGCATCCATGCACCACAGGCCATGCACACCCTAAGATCCCCTGCAATTTCCCAGTCTCTGCGCACATCTGGAGGGGCCGCTCTGTGCAGGAGGGAGGGCCCTGGAGCAGCTCCAAAACCCTGGCCATTCTCCTTATCCATGTCTTTGACAACTGTTGCCTGGAGCAGAAGGGCACAACACAGAGGAATTATGGCATGCAGGCTCAGGGGGTTTGGGTACTGAGCAGGCCTGTGCCAAGGGGCAGCAAGGTGCCTGCAGGCCCCAGCTCTGGGGTAAACAGGGAGTGAGAACGTCCTGCCCGTATCCACAGTGCTGCCAGCTCAGCAGTGCAGCACAGCACGGGCTCACGCTCCCCATTGCTCCAACAGATGCAGACAGCACCTCAACACATTCTGACATCATCTGGAAAAGCATGAGAAGAGTTTTCTGCTGGGGAACACCTTGTTTGATTAAGTTGATGGCCATTGTGGCTGGTGCGGCACTGTGCCTGATGATGTGCTGTGCAGGAATCTGGTATTGCTGGAAGAGAAAATCGTGAGTGTTTTGCGATTCTCCACCTCAAACAGCTTCCTTTAAATGCTGCTCATAGTCAGGGAACATTCCCAGAGAGTCTGAAGTGGAGTTGTGGCCAGTCCATGATTTTCCAAATAACTCTGCTGAGGGTTCTGCTGCTGCCCAGTGCTTCCATTGGCCTCTCAATTGCTGGGGCTTGTCCTGGGGGCCCGCTGGGGCAGCAGCCAGAGCTGGCTCCCACTGAGGCTGCCTGGCCAAGAGCAGCCCCAGAGGCACGGGGCAGAGGCAGAGGGAGGTGGGAAGGAGAAAGAGCAGGGCCAAGATTGCCCTTGAAAGGCAGAGGCGCTCTGGGGCCCGCTCCTGGTCAGGGACCCTGCCCAGAGCCGTGCCCTGCTGGCCGGGGCCTTGAGGGGCAGCTGTCCAGCTGGGCCCAGCTGTGCCAGCAGCTCCAGCCGTGCTGGGGAGCCTTGCCAGCTCTGGGCCCTGCTGTGCACGAGGGTCCCTGTGTGCCACTGGCAGCTGGGGCCTCAGCCACCTCCTCTCTTCACAGGTGCTCCTGTGCATGTTCAGAAGACGCAACTAAAAACAGAGAAAATGAGAACCTGAAACTTTATCCCAGCTCTTCACTTCTGCCCCTATCTGCCCTGCCATGGCTGCATCCCCGCCATGAGGCCGTCCCAAAACCCACCCCTCCTCAACGAGACCCTCTGCCCCTGAGCCCTCTGGTCCTGTTCCCTGGCCAGGAATGAAGGTGGGCAGCCCTTGCCTGGCAGGACAGAGCTTGTCCCACATTTTATGTTTAAATAAAGAAATAGAGTTTTCACAACCATGTCCGGTTGGTAGCACCAACAAAGCCCACCCGGCAGCAGCAGCAGTGGCTGAGCTCCATGCCCAGGAGCAGCCGTGGATGCCCACGGTGTGGGCAGGCAGGAGCCAGGCAGGGGCTGCTGTGCCCAGCGGCGGGGCCCCGAGGGGATGGGGGAGCCCATGCTGAGCGTCCCTGGGCTGAGGGCACATTTCCTTCCATGGCATCATCTGGGCCTGGACCTGAAGAGGCTCAAAGGGATATTTTGGGGTCCCTGCTGAGGGGTGCAGGAATCCCTCATGAGGCACAAAGGAGTATTGATGGCCTCTCCTAAGGGGTGCAGGTATCCCTCATGCGTTGGGCAGCAGGGTTAAATTTGAGAGGGTTTTTACTCTTCTCAGCACAGCACAGGGACACTTGGCCGAGGTTTTGCCAAGCTGGGAGAAAGCCTCTTGCAAAGGCTTGGGCCCAGCCTGTGGGCACAGCGGGCGGGCGCAGCCCATCCCCTGGGCCAGGCCGGGCTGCTCAGGCCGGGCCGGGCCGGGCCAGGCTCGGGCCCCGGCAGGGAAGGGCCGCGGCCCTGGGCTCTGCTGAGGCTGCTGAGCTCCGGCCTGCCCTGTTCTGCAGCCCAACACATTGACAGCCATGGCCGTGCCCTGGGCCACCGCAGGCACCCGGGGCTACAGCTGAGGCCGCGCCTTCTCCCACTGAAGGGAGGCTGGCTCTGTTCCCTTGGAGGGCACAGCTTAGCTCCCAGCACCATTGTGAACCTGCCTGCTGGGGAAGTGCTGGGGGACAGAGTGTTCCAACCCTTCTCATTGGGAAGTGTGTCTGGTGGTGTGGGGATTTTAAATTTTTTTCCCTCTAAATTTGTGTCCTGGCAGAGGGTTAAGTTTGGTTGCTCTCAGTAGGGCGCTTTTCTTCTTGGCAGTCAGTGGGGCTTCAATGCAGCCAGGGTTGAAGGAGGATCTCTGGCTGCTTGGGCTGTGGTTGTGGGACACCTTGGCTTCATCCTCCCTTTGGCTGTTATTTGCACTGGTGCTTGTGCAGGCATTTTATGGCAAGTGGCTTCAGTTCGTTCCTATGCCACCAAAAACTGAGAATAAACCACTTTTACCCCACTGTAGTATTAAGAGGCAGGCCTTACTTTCTTGTCTTGCTGGATGCACAGGCCATTGGCATCACAGGGCCTTCTTGGTGGGGTCTTCAGATACCCTGGTGGTCACTAAAGAAGGAAGCTGATTTTTCTGGGAAAAAGATTGTTTCCCATGTGTGGAAAAGAATAACCTCTCACTTCCCCATCCCTTTCTATATAAAGTGATTCATCTATCTCTATCTGCCTTGTCTATCTATCTATCCATCCATCTATCTATCTATCTATCTATCTATCTATCTATCTATTTATCTATCTCTATCTATCATATATCTATCATCTATCATCTATGTTACTAATCTATTGTGATGTTGCATTTTATTCAAATGGTATGCTCTGTCTCAAAAATGTACCCCTCAAAAATATATGGTTTATTCCAATCTGTGTTCCTCCCCTGAAGTCCCATGAATCTGCAATCCCATTGGTCCAAATGTTATTTCGCACCCACTTTGAATTTCCCTCTTAAGCTGTGTGAGGAAGACCAGATTCTCTCATGGCCCATCTCTCCCCTGGGCTCCCCCTCTCTCCCCCTCTCTTTCCCTTTCCCCCTTCTCCCTCTGAAACCATGTTACTCCTGGGGCTGGGTCCCCCAATAAACCCTCATCTAATCAGCACCCTCAGAAGCCGTGTGGAGTCTCCTTGCGTGCCTGCTGCTGCCAGCGAACTCACAGCCCAGGGGGCCCTCCGGGGACTCCCCGGAGAGCTCCTCGCAAAGAAACTGCTACAATCTGTGAAATATTTCTATGTATGATATTTTGTTTATTCGTACATTATGACACATCTCTTGAGAGCTGGAAAAGAATACCATCCATCTTTGATACAGCAAAGCTTGGGTGGAGGAGCAGACATGATCTGTGATTTCCTTCTTGCTAGACACATGCGGGCTTGTTTAGATTGACTTTCAACTGAAATCCGGCAAAGCTGGAAAATGACTGGTGGCCATCACTCTGATTTCCTTAAAAGCCCTTTTTTCATTTTAATTTTTTTCATCTATGGTGGCTGGTAAATACCTTTCTTCCTTAAGCTATGTGCTGGCAATACTGGAGGTAGAAAATAACATAATACTGCATAGTTTAGATAATGAATAGTTTTCTTGTGAAATTTTATGGCAGTATCTCCTGCCCCAAAACTAAAGCAGCAGGTCAGCTACTAAGCACAATTTAGTGCATAGCTGCAGCTCATGTTTCTACAGTGGAATTGCCTTTTTGTTCTTCTGCATGGGTATGAAACACTACCAATTGAAAGGCTTCTTACAGAGCAAAGACCCTTTTTTAGGGTAGCCTGGACTTTGGGATGCTGGTAGCTGTTAGATCAATACCCAGCAAACTACCTAAATTATTTTTCGTGACTACTCCCTCGTGATTTTGGCCTGGCTTCTTTAGGAGATTCAATTTTCATTTAGAAATGGCACAGTGGAGCCAGTGCTGCCTCAGGACAGGTGGAGCTGGGACAAATGGCTCATTGATTTGGGTC